>NC_063183.1:1733911-2055161 GCF_023159225.1 Perognathus longimembris pacificus | reverse complement strand
ATCAGATCTGGGGCTTGAACTCAGAGCCAGTGTGCTGCCCTTTAGCCTTTTCTCTCAAGGTTGGTGCTCTACTACTTGAGCCATGGGTACACTCCTGGCTTTTTTTTTTGGTGGTTTACTGGAGATAAGATCTCAAGGACTTTCCTGCCTAGGATGGGGCTTCACTCTGATCCTCAGATCTCAGCCTCCTTAGTAACTAAGAGTACAGGCATGAACTACTAGTGCCTGGCTAATATTTCTATCTTTTAGTATTCTCTGTGCCTACTCTGCCTGCTGAATTTCTGGGAGACTAGTAGGGTCACCCCTACCTTGTGATAAGCACTAATAGGTTGAATGGGGTCGGGGTTGGGGCATCCCTCAAGTCATCTGAGAAATGAACCATGGAAGGTAGAGGATACAACCCTCACACGTGGAGTCCTCCTCTACCCAGCCCCAGATAACTTTTTGCTGGCAGCTGATCCTCTACTACTTGATCCATGCCTCCATGACAGCATTTTGCTGGTTAGTTGGAGATGGAATCTCTCCGACTTTTCCAACCAGTTGTCCATATCTCAGCCTTTTGAATAGCTGAGATTAGGGCATGAACTACCAGTGCCAGCTCAATTGCATGTGGCAAAGGCTGGGGCCTGGCGTCGGATTCCCGCTTGCTGGGTGTGCCTGGGTGTGCCCTGGGGCAAGATCCTGAGAACCTCACTGTACTTCAGTATCCAGAGCCCCAATCACCTGGGCGCGGGCTCGGGCTGAGGGAGGAGACCGGAACACTTGCACTGCTCGTGGGGTCGCCGACCCGGAGCAGTGTCCGCATGCAGCACACAGTGGGGCAGCAAGGCCGCGGGATGAGGGCCCCCCCCCCCCGGGCGCCCCTGAGCTGCGTTTTCTTGGGGACACAGAGGCTGCCGCTAGTTCCCATCACCCGGAGGTGGAAACCGAGTCCAGAGAACGCTAGACACAATTCCAGCGGCTTAGTTCGAATTCAGACCCACGGGGATCCCAAATGGGATTTGGTGAACGAGTGGACCGATCGGAGATCGTCTTGGTGGCAGGAAGTAGCGATCCCTCCTCCGCGCTAGGGCAGCTGGCCAGCCAGCAGGCGGGCAGGTCCTGGTACCCGGTCCTCCCTCGCCTGCTCGCCCAAACCACAAGCCCGGGCTGCGCTCACCTGGTCTGGGCTCCAGCGGCACTGCGTTCTCCCGGGCTTCGCTCACCTGGCCTGGGCTCCAGCGGCGGTCGCTGCGTTCTCCCGAGCTGCACGGCTCTTGCGCTGGGGACCGCGCCAGGAGGCAGCGCCGCCTCCGGGAGGGGCGGGGAGAAGCGAAGGAACCGCCCAGAGCGGCCCCGCCCTCGAGACAGACCACGCCCCCAAACACCACGCCCGGCCCGGAGCTAGGCCACGCCCCTCGCATGGACGCCCCGCCCAGTCCAGGCTAGGCCTCTTACCTAGAAGCCACGCCCCCTCGCAAGAAGCCCCGCCCCAGACGCCACGACTACTCCCCCTTCCCTTCACCCGAGCACCGGAGCTCCTCTGGAAGGTGGAGCCCTCAGGCTGTCCCACAGGCCCACGGTGAAATAGCCTGGCTGCTGGAGGAGAGAGGACCCACAGGCCTTGCAGCCTTCAACCGTGTCCTGCCCGCTCATCCCCCACCCGTGTCCTGTCCTCACTGTCCCCCTGCCTGTGTCTTCCACCTACGGCTTGAGATCCATTCTCCCACATCCTCTTATTTAGCCTGCTTTCACTCCTTTCTCTCCTTCCTGCTTCTTCTCTTCCAACTATTCATCACTCCACCTGTTCTTTGAGCCATTTCTCTATCAATTCATCCCTCCGTCATCTATTTTTGTTTATTGCTATCTGTTCCCCTCCTAATAAAGTCTGTAACTCCATTTGTCTTTGCATCTGTCCATTCAAATGTTTCCCAACTCATCAAATCACCACCTTCCCTTCTCCCTCCCTCCGTCCCTTCCTCCTATCTTTCCCTCTCTTTTTTCCTTCCACATATTATGTATACTATCAACTTTCCATCATTCCACCTATCCACCCTTTCATGTCCAAGGTATTGCATGCATCTTTCCTTTGTTCCACCCATCTATCTTTTCATTCTTGCATTCTTCTGCCCATCTCTGTATTCATCTGGTCACCACACCCCTCATTCCACTTTTAAAAAATTACTTTACTGTTGTTTTAGAGGTGATGTACAGAGGAGTTACCTTTACGTATGTCAGGTCATAAGTACATTTCTTTCCCTTTGCATAGTATCACCCGTTCCCTCATTCTCTCCCATTCCCTCCCTCCCATCTCTGCCCACGAGTTGCGTAGTTCACTTTCATCAATGTCCAGTGCAGCCAGTGGGCTCTGCTGCTGCTCATTTTCACCCATTTCCCACTGGTTCTGTGCCCTCCCTCTCCCATCAGCTGTGTATGTGTATACGCCATATATGAAGTAAAGAATACAGTCATCTAAATATTTTAAGACAAATTAAGAGGTCCTTTGTTTTATCTTTGGAGTTCATTTCAGTCTGTATATTATTTTACATACATATGAAGAGGTGCTTGGGTATTACCATTTGGTGCTTTTCTCCTGACTATCCTTTTTTTTTTTTTTTTTTTGGTCTCACTGTGTATGGGCATCTAGAATCCTGTATAATTTGTCATATCCCAGTGCATTTTGTTTTGTTTTCTTTTGCCAGTCCTGGGGCTTGAACTCAGGGCCTGTGCACTGTCCCTGGCTTCTTTTTGCTCAAGGTTAGCACTCTACCATAGCACCACTTCTGGCTTTTCTACATATGTGGTGCTTAGGTATCCAGACCAGGGCTTCATGTATATGCGGCGAGCACTTTACCACTAGGTCATATTCCCAGCCCTCCTCCCCCCCACCCCTGTGCGTTTTAAATCTAACGTCTGCATGCCAGGGAAAACATGGCCCTTTGCCGCTCTGAGCTTAGCTTACCTTGCTCAACACGATTTGTTCTAGTTTCATCCATTTCCCTGCAATGATATTATTTTATTCTTTCTAATGGCTGTGTAAAATTCCATTGTATATAGGTACCACATTTTTGGGATCCACTTACCTATTGTGGGGCATCTGGGTTGTTTCCATAGCTTGGCTATTGTGAACAGTGCAGCAATGAACACGGATGTATAGGTGTCCTTGTCACATCCTGGCTCCTGATGCTCAGGGTAGGTGCTCAGGAGTGGTATAGCTGGGTCATAGGGTGTGTCTATATGTATTTTTTTTTTTTTTTTTTTTGCGGAACCTCCAGACTGCTCTCCAGAGTGGTTGTTCTAGTTTGCACTCCCACCATCAGTGTATTTTTTTGAGGAACCTCCAGACTGCTCTCCAGAGTGGTTGTACTAGTTTGCACTCCCACCAGCAGTGTATTTTTTTTGTGGGAACCTCCAGACTGCTCTCCAGAGTGGTTGTACTAGTTTGCACTCTCCACATCCTTATCAACATTTGTTGTTGACTGAATTCAGAATATTGGCCATTCTGACTGGGGTAAGGTGGTATCCCAGGGCGGATTTGCTTTGCATTGCCTTTATGGCCAGGGATGATGAGCATTTCCTCAAGTGCTTCTTTCCCATTCTCACCTCTTCTTCTGAGAACTCTGTCTCTCTCCCTTGCCCATTTAGTGATTGGTTTATTAGGTTTGGGAGGGGTTAGTTTCTTGAGCTCCCTGCATGTAACCCTCATTCCACTTTTAAGGGGTGCTACTTGAGGGTTTTCCCCTGCACTGGGTACTCAGGGGCCCCACTATCCCTGGAAAGTTCAGTCTCGTGTGGCGGTAGCAGAGGGACAGGTGTACACCTGACAGCCCATCCAGGTATGGCTGTGGAGAAATGGGCTGAGGGCAGGGAGTGCTGGCCACTTAGGCATGAAGAGGGTGACTGAAAAACCTCTACTATACGTGCAGCTTGTGGGCATAGGTGGGGAAGACTGTCTTGGCTCTTCTTCACGCGATGTGCTAAGTGGTTGTTTAATCTTTATGATTATTTTAGTCTAATTTTAGAGGCATGAAAACAGGCCCAGAAAGAAAAGGGTTGATGTGCACAGGTAAAGAGGGGCAGCTAAACACTGGTGGCTCACATCTGTAATCATAGTTGTTCAGGAGGCTGAGATCTGAGGATCACCATTTGAAGTCAGGGTGGACAGGAAAGTCCATGAAACTCCTATCCCCATTAAACAAGAAGAAAAAAGTGGAGCTGTGACTCAAGTGGTAAAGAACTCGACTTTTATTGAAAAAGTTAAGGGACAGTGCCTAGTCTGGAGTTCATTTCAATATTGACAAGAAGGGTCAACCCTGGGTTTAAATCTTGGCTTTGCAGTGGCAGCCTCAAGGCTCCATTTTCTTATCATAAATTGTGAATGAGATAATGGTTAGATGACACAGTCCATACAAAATGCAGAACATGGAACGACCCACGGTGGTCCTCAATCACTGTAAGAGTGGGTGGCATTTGAACCCAGCCCCTCACTTCACTACGGCACAAACCCAGGGCTCTGCTCCATCTAGCACTGCTTCTCCTCCTCCTCCAGATCCTCCTCATCCCTTTTATGGTCCTCCTCTTCTTCTTCCTCCTCCCCCTCATTTGGGCATGAACTCAGGTCCTATGTACTATACCTTAGGTTCTTTTGAATTTTTAATTCAAAGATGGTGCTTTATCCCTTGAGTTATACCTCTACTTCTGGCTTTTTTTCTGGTTAATCAAAGATAACAGTCTTATGGACTTTCCTGCCTAGGCTGGCTTTGAACCACAGTCCTCAGATCTCAGCCTCTGGAGTAGCTAGGATTATTAGGCATGAGCCACTGGTGTCCGGCTTCTGGTCCATTCTTCTACTCACCAAGATAAGCCTCTTCCTTTCCCATGGGCAGAACTATAGAATCTGTAATCCCTAGTGCCAGCTGCTGGTATTGGCTTGCAAGAGCATTGCTAACAACACAACCATTGTTGAGTTGTGTCCCTGCAAACTTCATACATTGAAAGTTTAACCCCTAGTACCTCAGAATGTGAACCCCCCCTTTTTAATGAAATCATTTTGGAGGTAAGGAGTTGAGATGGGGTCAGGATGCAGTAGGGAGGGCTCTTACTCCACTATCACTTATATCTTAATAAAGGGGGAATTTGGAACTGCTTTGTCTTCTTTATTTTTTTTTTGTCCAAGACTGGGACTTGAACTCAATACCTGACACTTCTGCTCATTGACTATCAGCACTCTACCAACTGAGGTATGTCTCCAACCCGGCTGCTTTTTTTGGGTGCCAGTACTAAGGCTTGAACTCAGAGCCTGGACATATTATTAAGCTTTCTTATGCAGAGCTTTCTTATACAAATGATGTTTTATGCACTCCACCATTTGAGTCACACCTCCACTTCCTAGAGAGGGAAATTTAGGCATAGACATGCACACAGGGAGAACATCCTGTGAAGACTACCAACCTCAGAAACTACTAACTAGACACAAGACTTCTGCAATTGATCCTTCCTAGAGCCATGAGATAATGGCTCAGCTACTACGTGTGTGTGTGTGTGTGTGTGTGTGTGTGTGTGTGTGTGTGTGTGTGTGTGTGTGTGTGTGTGTGTAGGCCTAGGCACTGTCCCTGAGCTTTTTGCTCAAGGCTAGTGGTCTACCACTTGAGCTACAGCTCCATTTCTTTTTGGTGGTTAACTGGAGATAAGAGTCTCATGAATTTTCTTGCCTGGGCTGGCTTCAAACTACAATCCTCAGATTTCAGCCTCCCGAGTAGCGATGATTACAGGCATGAGCCAGCAGTACCTGGCTTTTATTTTATTCCCTTTGTTCCAATACCAGAGCTTGAATTCAGAGTCTCATGCTCTTGTTTGGCTTTTGTGCTCACTGCTGTTGCTCTACTACTTGAACCACACCTCAAGATCTAGCTTTTTGCTGGTTGAGGCAAGAATCTCAGATTTGTCTGCTAGGCTGGCTTCAAACCTTGATCCTCCAATGTCAGCCTTCTGAGTTACTAGGATTGGAAGTGTAAGCCTAGCTCCTGCTACCATCTTGATCTTTCACTTCCAGCTTCCATTATTTTGAGACCATGTGATTGGTATTTTTTCTCTCTCTATCTCTCTTTTTCTTCCCTCTGTTGTTGTTGGTTATGGGCTTTGAACACCAGGTCTGGGCACTGTCCTTGAGCTCTTTTGCTCAAGGCTAGTGCTCTACCACTTTGAGCCACAGTGCCACCACTGGTTTTCTGCTGGTTAATTGGAGATAAGAGCCTCATGGACTTTTCTTCCTGCCTAGGCTGGCTTTGAACCCTGATCCTTGGATCTCAGCTTCCTGAGTAGCTAGAATTACAGGTGTGAGCCATCAGTGCCAGGCTTTTTTTTTTTTTTTTTGCCAGTCCTGGGGCTTGAATTCAGGGCCTGGGCACTGTCCCTGTGCTTCTTTTGCTCAAGGCTAGCACTCTACCACTTAAGCTACAGCACCACTTCTGGCCTTTTCTATTTATGTGGTACTGAGAAATTGAACCCAAGGCTTCATGCATGCTAAGCAAGCCCTCTACCATTAAGCCACAGCTCAGCCTGTTTTTTTTTTTTTTTTTAAATTTTTAAGCCACTTGGCTTATGACATTTGTTATAACAGCTCTAGTAAGCCAATACAACCACTACAGACTCTTTTTGTCTATGTGTATAGCAGTGATGCAGAAAGACAACAATCTAAGATTAAGCAGACTGAGATTCAGCAGGACCAAGGGTGTGGTCACCACTCTCTCTCTGAGCACAGCCAGTCTCCTCAAAGGAGGTGCCTGTTAAGCCCTAGTTTGTTTTGAGACAGCGTCTTGCTCTATAGCCTAAGCTGGCCTTGAGCTGCAATTTCCCTGCCTCAGTGTTCTGAGTGCTAGGATTATGGGTTTATTCCATCACACCTGGCTTAGTCTGTTTTGATATGGTAAGCTGAAACTTGGTGATTTGATGAGGACATTTTGGCTCGCAGTTTGAGAGGTAACCAGGTCAAGAGGCCATACCTGGTGGGTGGCCTTCTTGCTTGCAGAATTCTGGCATGGTACATGGTATCACATGGAAGATATAGGGAGTGGGATTGTGTATATTTTGGTCTTCTTTCTTTCCTATCTCCCTTCCTCCCTCCCTTGTTGAATATAACATGGCTTATTCAATGGACACTTGGGTAATTTCCAATAGAGTGCTTTTTTTCCTTTTCCCAGTACTGAGACTTGAACTCAGGGCCTGGGTGTTGTCCATTAGCTTTTTCACTCAAGCCTGGTATTCTACCACTTGAGCTACAGTGCCACTTCTGGGTTTGGGGGAATTATTTGGAGATAAGAGTCTCACAAACTTTCCAGCCCACGATGGCTTTGAACTGTGATCCTTAGATCTTACCCTCCTGAGTAGCTAGGATTATAGGCGTGACGCCTCACCCACTTCTGGCTTTTTTGATGGTGAATTGGGCATCAGAGTCTCTTGGACTCTCTTGCCCAGGCTGGCTATGAACTGTGATCCTCGGATCTCCCGAGTAGCTGGGATTACAGGACCGAGCCAATAGTGCCTGGCTTGAATTATTTTTCTCACTTAGTGATATTTATTTCAAAAATTATCTTTACATACTGTACAAAGGGGTTTCAATTTAGCTTTTTTCATATTATTTTAAAGTTCTTTATATATTATGGGTAATAGTTTTATCTCACTCAAGTTTTACACACACACACACACACACACTTGATATGATCAAGTGATTAAAGTCACCTTAACTATATTAATGAAATGAGATTTTTTTTTAATTTTGAAAATGACATCATGCATGACACATGGATTTCATACATAAATAGTGGGGTGAGGCCTAGACGGTGCAGCCTGACTTTCGCCAGCTTGAGCAGAGCATCGGCGCTTAACTGAGTTCCAGAGATACCTTCAGCTTGGTGAGGGGTGAGGGGGGGGCATGAGGTTTGGTTTGGTGAGGGGTGAGGGGTGGCAATGAGGTTTGGTTTGGTGATGGGTGGGCATGAGGTTTGGTTTGGTGGGGGGTCAGGGGTGGCAGTGAGGTTTGGCTTGGTGAGGGGTGCGGGGTGGCCATGAGGTTTGGTTTGGTGGGGGGTGAGGGGTGGCCATGAGGCTCTGTTGTTTCTTCTAATCCAATACGATTGACAGTGGCCTTGCCTTGGTCACAGAACAATGAGGTGAGAGACACAGAGAAGACCAGAAAGAAGAAGCCTTGTCTGGCTGGTTTCCAGAGCCAGACCTTCACACTCAGCTCAATGTTCACTTTGTTTTCCAGGGAGCAGGTTCTAGCAGGTTCCAGTAGGTTCTAGGAGGTTCTAGGGACACAGAGATGGTAAGGATAGCAGCCTCCTCCCAAGAGTACCAAGGTCAAGGGAAAGAGATCATGGAGCCTGGACCCCATGTAACAAAGGGGCATGGCCAGCCTGGATGCTATGACTGGAAGGCTGGGGGCTTCCAATGCTGCCTGGGAGGTCCCCATTCTAGAAACATCCAGAAAATCTTCACAGTGGAGCTGATGTCATTTGAACTGTGCCTTGCTGGATGAGGTGTCACTAAACAGAGGTGTCGAGAAAGAGAATGTCCTAAGCAGGGCGCTCCATGCAAGGCTTTGTACTGAGTGACAACTTTGTAGCACCAAGATGGCCCCACACATGAAAAGCATCTCTCCCTCAGTATGCAGGCCATCTTGGGGGCTGGAATGGTGTTTGCCATACATAACCTGTAGACCGCAGCACACATACGCATGTATATGTGTGGTGTGTGGGGTGTGTGTGTGCATGCACATCAGTCTTGGGGCTTGGATTCAGGGCTTGGATGCTGTCCCTGAGCTTTCTTGCTCAAGGCTAGCCTCCCTACCACTTTAACCACAGCTCCATTTCCAGCAATGTGGTGGTTAGTTGGAGATAAACGGTCTTATGGGTTTACCAACCTGGCTTAAAACTGTGATTTTCAGATCTCAGCTTCCTGAGTAGCTAGGATTACAGGCTTGAGCCACCAGCACCTAGCTCTGTACCACAGCTTTCTATATTATTACCTTTTGGGCCCTGGTGTACTTAGTGAGTGGTTCTCCATGGAATGGTCTTTCTGTTTAAAGGAACCACGATTTATGATTCCTCCCTTTATTTTCTATTTTTGTACCAGACTTGGGGCTTGAACTTAGGGCTTAAGTGCTGTCCCTGAGCTTCTTTTGCTCAAGGTGAGTGCTCAACCACTTGAGCCATAGTTCTACTTCTGGCTTTTTTTGGTAGTTTAGTGGAGATAAGAGTCTCACAGACTTCCTTGCCTGGGCTGGCTTTAAACCACAATCCTCAGATCTCAGCCTCCTGAGTAGCCAGGACAACAGTTGTGAGTCACCAGTGCCCAGACAATCACTCCTTTTAGATACAACTGTCTAGCAAGGAGAGTGTGTGACTGGCCCTTAGCACAGGGAGTCCGCCCTCTCCTCTCACCTGAGGCCATCTTTCAGCAAAGCCCAGTCTTCTGTTCTGCATTAACTTTCTTCTGGAGCTGAGATCTGGTAGGCAGGAGATGAAAAAAGATACTTCCCTTGGGGCCCACATGTCTGGGCCTGGCAGGGAGAAACATGGCAAGTGCTTACAGAATTAGGGTGCCATAACCAAGGTGGGCCTTGCCTCAGTGGGGCCTGGGGTTTGGGTGGGAGGGGCTGCTAATGGCATACCTGAAGAACTGTGCTTGCTTGAGGAAGCTTCTGGCTTTGTTAATCTCCTGGGCTAGTGTTCTTAAGTCATCTCCTTCGAAGAGTGGCAGTGCAGGATCCTGGGAGAGGGGAGGTGGGTGTGACTTGAGAGCATTAAGGATGTCAAGGTCTAAAAGTATCTAAAGTTTTGCATTGGGACTTGAACTCAGGGCCTTATGCTCTCCCTTAGCCTTTTTGCTCAAGACTGGAGCTCTAGTGGTGTTGGTGGTTCATGCCTATAATCCTAGCTACTCAAGAGGGTGAGGTCTGAGGATCATGGTTCAAAGCCAGCCCAGGCAGGAAACGCCTTGAGATTCTTATCTCCAATAAACCACCAGAAAACCGGAAGTGGTGCAGTGGCTCAAGTGGTAGAGCACTAGCTTACCACTTGAAGACCTTAGGGACAGTGCCCAGGTCTAGAGTTCAAGACTCATGACTGACTCCCCCCCCCCAAAAAAAAAAAGACTGGAGCTCTACAACTTGAGGCACACCTCCACTTCCAGTTTTTTGGTGGTCTGTGGGAGAGAAGAGTCTGGTGGACTTTTCTGCCTGGGCTGGCCTTGAACCTCGAATCTACAGTCTCAGCCTCCTGAGTAGCTAGGATTACAGGAGTGAGCCACCAGCACCTGGTTTTCAAATTCGAAAGTTTTAGAGTGAAGGAAATGCAGCTTCGACTCAGGACCTCAGCTTGAGTATCTCCAGGAATGGGAAGCTCACCACCTACCTAAGCAGCCAATTTACCCATGAGAACTCTGAAGGAATCAGCATGGGGAGGAGGGGTAGTCAGCTAGGATGATTTCTGAACGGAAGTCGAGAGTTCTCAGGGCCCAGCAGACACTCAGGTACCTGTTCGTATCTACCTGCTACTCAGTCAGTTCAATGTATTCTGCCCTTTCTCTACTTCTAGTAAGATAGAGCTTCCAGCAGGGCATTGGTGGTTCATGTGTGTAATCCCAGCTACTCAGGAGGCTGGGATCTGAGGATCACAGTTTAAAGCCAGCCGTGGCAGGAAAATCCCTGAGAAAAAGCCAGAAGTGGAGCTGCGGTGTAAGTGGTAGCATGCTAGCCTTTAGTGAAAAAGCTAGGAGACAGGGCACAAGTCAAGTCCCAGTACTACTGCAATAAATAAAATAAAATAGAGCTTCAAGGGCAAGCTGTTCAAAATGCTAAGGGCTAAGGTGGATGCCGGTGGCTCAAACCTGTAATCCCAGCTACTTAGGAGGCTGAGGGATGAGGATCACAGTTTGAAGCCAGCCCTGTCAGGAAATGCTTTGGGAATCTTATCTCCAAATAACTTTCAGAAAGTCAGAAGTAGAGCTGTGGCTCAAGTGATAGAGCACCAGCTTTGAGCAAAGAAGGTAAGGGACAGCTCAGGCCAAGTTCAAGTCCCAATACTGTGGAAAAAAGTAACGTAAATAAAATAGCATAGTGTTTTGAAAGCAAGCTCTTCAAAATGCTAATGGCAGAAGTTCCCAAACCTAGGCCTAACACAGCACTCACTCTAACATTTCTCAGGAATTGATGAAGTTGTCTCCCGCTCTGGCTTGTTATAAATATGCTCTCCAAGAACCACTGGAATCACACGAAAGTAAAGAATTCTCTCAGCAAGGCAAAATTTAATTCTACACAAAAGGGAGCCCATCAGCCAAAAATCTGGCAAAGAAGCACACAGAACAGGCAGTCTGCTCTGACATTTATCCCTCACACAGCAGGCCCCGCCCCTCTGCTCAGATTGGTTGAGCTCAGGTTCACAATCTGCTCACAATTGGTTAGTTTGGCTAGGGTAAACTGTATTTGCATAACATGACTTTGAAAGAAGATTAGCAGTAATCTCAAAAAATACCCCAAAGGGCTGGGAATGTGGTTTACTGGCAGAGTGCTTGCCCAGCATCCATGAAGCCCTGGGTTCGATTCCTCAGTACCACGTGGACAGAAAAAGCCCGAAGTGGTGCTGTGGCTCCAGTGGTAGAGTGCTGGTCTTGAGTAAAAAGAGGCCAGGGACAGTGCCCAGGCCCTGAGTTCAATACCCCATAAACAAAAACAAAACAAAACAAAAAGACATAGCCACACCCTCTGCTATTTCTTGAACCATCTATGGCATGCCATAATTCCATCTTGAAAAGAAACCAGTTTAAGCCTTACATTTTATAAATCCTTTCTTATCCCAAAGCAGTTCCTCTATTCCTAAACAAGAGCCATGCCACCAGGCCAAAGCAGGAGCTTGTAAGCGAAACACAGTCTTCTCACACTCCCCCAGCTCCCTGGCTGTCCCCTGGGCTGACAAGGTCTTAAGCTGAGAACCCACGGGCACTGAGATACAAGCTCTTTACCACCGCTACCCCTCGCTCAGCCCTTCGCAGCACATGCCACCATCACCCGGATTGGGTCTCCTGCACAGAGCACTTGTGCAGGGCCCGGTTAATGGACATTTCATGGGACAGATCCACACTCAGCTGCTGGCCACCTACCGTCTCGAGGACGAAGCCTCTGATGAGCAGCCCCTGGAGCCCACGGAGCGCGTCCTCATCCACAGGGCAGTGGTAGCGGCCCCCCGTGAGGGCGGCCAGCTTCCGCAGGAACTCAACAGCTGCCCTGGAGGAGGAATAGAGAAGGAGGGAGAGCCCGAGGTCCCCTAGGCTCATGGTGGACACTTCAGAAGGTCTCCTGGCTCTGGGCCGTGGCTAGCATAACACCATGGAGATTTCTTTCTTTTCCTTTTTCTTTTTGGTACTGTTACTGGGGCTTGAACTCAGGACCTGGGTGCTGTCCCTGAGCTGTTTTGTTCAAGGCTAGTGCTCTATCACTTGAGCCACAGCCCCACTTTGGTGTGATAATTGTGTTTTGCTATACAATTAAAGAGTCCCTACAGACTTTCCTTCCTGGGGTGGCTTTGAGCCACACTCCTCAGATCTCAGCCTCCTGCGAAGCTAGGACTACAGGCCTGAGCCACCAGCACCTGGCAATTGAAGGGGGAAATGAAGAGTTAAAGTAAACCTCATTTTCAGGCAACCCCAGTTTTGTTGTCTGTTTAAACTGTGAGCAAACCCAGGACAAGCTTATTAGGGCCCAGCCGGTCGAGAACTCTAACCGCCTGGGAATGCTTAACTCTAACCGCCCCTAGAATGCCTCGAATCCTAAGCCAATCAGATTTGTACCCGTAATCTTGCTTGCTTAAACACCTGATTGCTGTAACTTTGTCTTTGGCCTTTATAAGCTCTGTGTAATCGCAGCTCGAGGCTGCCTCCTAACCTCCGCTGTGTCAGTGGGTAGGACAAGGCCCAGGCCGTGGCCCCACTTGAATTAAGTCTTGCCTTGCTATTGCATTTCGGAATGTTTGAGTCTTGGTGGTCTTCTTGGTGGTGGTTTTGCGACTTGGCATAACATTTGGGGGCTCGTCCGGGATAGCCCCAGAGACCCCCGAGACCCCAGACTCCGAAGGTAAGAAAACAGCCCTGTTCATTTGTCTTGTCCTGTAATGTGTCTGTTTGTCTGTTTTGCTTTTGCTTATTTCTTGAAGGGGTTGACAAAGTGGACACGCTTACTCGGCAATCCTGGGGAGACTGGGGGATGCCCCAGACTCTCCATCCTTGAAGGGAGACCCCTGGAGCCCTGCCTTCAACTTAAGTCCACTCCTTCTGCACCCTTGCAGGAGGTTGTGGGTGAACTTGGGAAATCTCCATCTCCAACTCGTAGCTTTTCTTGTTCTTGTTCTTGTTCTTGGCTGTGTGTTTTCCTCCTTTTGTATTGTTATAATTGTTTTGTTTTTTGTAGCCTTTTGGACTGAGCATCTGATCAGAGCTATGGGTAATGTTCTATCATGGGAAACTCCATCAAGCCCCCTAGA
Source organism: Perognathus longimembris pacificus (assembly GCF_023159225.1). Taxonomy (NCBI): domain Eukaryota; kingdom Metazoa; phylum Chordata; class Mammalia; order Rodentia; family Heteromyidae; genus Perognathus; species Perognathus longimembris. The sequence goes on along the minus strand of NC_063183.1, from coordinate 2,041,650 downwards.
CTTGATCCTAGCTCACTGGAGGGAGGTTAAGGAGATAGCTCAGAACCAGAGTGTGGCCCTTAAGAAGGAAAAGTGGATCACCCTGTGCAAGTCAGAATGGCCCACCTTTAAGGGAACTAATTGGCCACCCAAGAGAAGCTTTGACCTAGGTAAGATCAGGACTTGGCAAGGCCTAATCTACACCCCTCCTTTGGGCCATCCAGACAAAAGAGAAACCAAGAAGGGTTTTACTAAGACTATCAAGCCCTGGAAAATGAGGCTGGAGAATACTAAAATCATTTGTTAAAGGTTTTGTCTTAAAATTTGGGTGTTGCAGGAGTAAGATTGAATACCTCTTGCCACTGGAAAATGTACGGCCGATGCTTATTTTGCGCGCTTTAAGATCTTTTGAATATGTATGTGTGTGTGTGCATGTGTGAGTGTGAACATGTTCAAGACTGCAGTATGATGCAAAACTAAGCTTAAGTTTAAATTCAAATTGTCATCAAGTTTGGGCATTACCAAATGCTTTAAAGGATTATTGCATTGTTTTAAAAACGAACTAGAGTTAAAAAAGGATTTCTCAGGGTTCTTTAATTAGCAGTCAAAAAAAAGTGGGTATCTTAATAAATTAAGACTTGATTTAACAAAGGGCAAGCTGGGGCTGGGGATATGGCCTAGTGGCAAGAGTGCTTGCCTCGTATACATGAGGCCATGGGTTCAATTCCCCAGCACCACATATACAGAAAATGGCCAGAAGTGGCGCTGTGGCTCAAGCGGCAGAGTGCTAGCCTTGAGCAAAAAGAAGCCAGGGACAGTGCTCAGACCCTGAGTCCAAGCCCCAGGACTGGCCAAAAAACAAACAAACAAACAAACAAAAAAACAACAAAAAACAAAGGGCAAGCTGACGTGAACTCATCAAGCCCTATGGAGTCAGGATGGAGCCAATAGAGGGCTTTCTTTTGTCTCTTTTGTTTTCAGGTGAACTTTGGAAACCTTGTGGTAAAAATGAATGATTTGACTGGAATTTCTAATGGTTAGAAAGTTTATTTGATGTGATTCAATTCCTGTGCTATTTTTGTAATTCGGATTTTTAAAGGATATATATTAAACTCAATGGGGATAGAAGTAAACTCTCTCATTAACTATGTATGTAGGAAGAAATGGCAAAATGGGCCAACGTTTCTCACTAATTTATTGGAAAACTGAATGGATAAGTATTTATAATTCTGTAATTGTAATTCTTGCATTAAGAAAAAATTGTCATTTGAGTTCAAAGGTCTTCATGCCATGCTGTAAATGGGACTGAAGAAAAAAAAATAAGAGAGGCTTTTTTTTAAAACAAGCAGCCCGGAGGCAAAGGGCGGCACCTGGTTTCAGAATGCCTGTAAGCTTCAGAGTTTTTCCAATGCAGATAAAAGCTAAAGTGTTAGTGTTAAAGCAAAGGTTAGTAAAAAGGCTTTGGAAATCAAGAATACATTTTTATAAGAAATTTGGAAGTAAAATTGTCCTAAATGATTATTGTAAAGTGAGAAAAGGAGAATTATTATGGCTACCGAAATGTTTAATGCCATTCCAGTTTCTTTGTAGGTTTTTTGTAACAGTTTCCAGCAGGCCCACAGAGGACAGGTGATTCCTACAAGTTTGTCAAGATCTAATACTGGCCCTTAATAAGTTCCAGGTAAGAGCATGCGTAAAAACTACTTCTGTGTGGACCACCTTGTTGCTTTTTTTTTTTTTTTTTCGGCCAGTCCTGGGCCTTGGACTCAGGGCCTGGGCACTGTCCCTGGCTTCCTTTTGCTCAAAGCTAGCACTCTGCCACTTGAGCCACAGCGCCACTTCTGGCCGTTTTCTGTATATATGGTGCTGGGGAATTGAACCCAGGGCCTCATGTATACGAGGCAAGCTCTCTTGCTACTAGGCCATATCCCCAGCCCCCTTGTTGCTTTTAATTGGAGTAAAGTGGCCTCTTGTAAGACTCATTGATTTGAAATCTGCGGTTCGAAGCCAGCCCGGGCAAAGAAAGGTCCCTGTGAGAGACTTGTCTCTAATCAGCCAGCAGAGTGCTGGGAACGGAGTTGTGTGGAGCTCAAAAGTGGTAGGGTGCTAGTCTTGAGCTGGAGAGCTGAAGGACAGCACTCAGGCCCTGAGTCCAAGTCCAGTGAAAAGTCACTCCTGGGACAAAAGTGATGGAGCATCCAGAGGCAGTAAGCTACTGCTTGGACGGCAGAGATGGTGTCAGATCCTAGAGTCAGTCCTGTTTGGCCTTTCAAAAGTTAATCAAAGCCGGGAAGTCCTAGAAGAATAGTTCGTAAGCATGCCTTTCTAATACCCATGTCTGTCTACTGGGCAGGAACTTGCCAGTCATCTGTGATAGTGGGTAATAAGGGTAAGTGTCAAATGAGAGGATAGTTTAAAATCCCAACCCCCGCATCTACTCAAAGCCCTGACTGGCAGTGAGAATTTTAAGCTGATATATCTGTTCAGGAAAGAAAGCTTGTAGACCTGAGGTTGTGTCCTTACTGAGATCTGTTAAAGGCCTGCAAAAGTAATGTAGGCATTTTTTAGGTCATCAGAGATCAGTTCCCTAGTCAGTCAGGAAAAAGCTTTCACAAACTAGAATGTTAAAAGGCTACACTGCTATAGCCCAAAAAGAAGTCTGTATAGTTGAAAGTTAAAATGTTGAATGTAATTTCCAGTTTGGAGTAAAGCTCCTAATGGACAGCTGATCCTGCAGCCCCTTGGTAAAGGAGACTAAGGTTAAGGTTCCTGGCTAGGTAAGATCAACGTCCCTGAGTCAGCATGAAGAAGTTATAGAAGATGGATGATCTTCGCCCATCAGCCCACCTTTTAGGACCAGAGTTGTTTTTGGGAAGATGAGGCAGGATAAACTAGAGGCATGGAAAACAGAGGTAACAGTATACAGAGACTGCACTTGTGAGAAATGGTTACAGGCCAAGCCTTCTATGTTGGCTTAAAAAAAAAAATCCTAGCCTTATTGGAAATATCTGATTTAAATTTATTGCCCTGGCAAAATGACCCAAGGGCCATTGATTGCCTAAAGCTGTCTTGACTTTCAGTAATGTGCCAGCCTGCAAAAGCTAGTGTGCTTAAGAAGGAATCAGGAAAATACTAGGAAATTTGACTAAAGTTAGGCTTTAGGTTAACTTAGGTTAAGCTTCTCTAACCAGTCTATGGAGAAAGTTGCAGGTAACCCAGAAAGTGTGACATTCTACTGGAACCCCTGGGAGCCACTGCTGCCTGACAACACCGTGGCCCCTGCCCATTGCATTTGAGTGAGGATCAAGGAGAGTCAACAGTCATCTGGAAGAATCTACATCTTCAGATCAGACTCTTATCATACGCAGCTGGTTTCTGCTGAAAAGTGCTTTGGATCTGCCAACTAGCTCTATTAAGAAAATTGGATATTGTAAGAAATTTTCAAGCAGACTGACCTGCTGCTAAATTCAAAGCATGTATGACAGGCTGGAGAGTCACTTCCAGGCAATGCCTGGGGTGGAGGTATGTCCAAGAGTATTAAAATGTGTCCAGATGGATTAGGGTGTGACCTCAGAGATGAGAGGGGGGTAACTGCCATCATGTGTGCCAGGTACTAAGGTAACTGGACAGAGATTTAAACTGGCTGGGGGCATCTTCATGGAGCCCTCCTGGGGGTGGATCTTGCAGATGCCACTGGCCAACCTTAGGCACTTGGAGGAACTGGAAACTGGAGAAATCCACTCCAGAATAGTTGGCTCGTGATATAGAATATAGATACAGAATATAGATATAGAATATAGATATAAAATAGTTGGCTTATGATAGTTGGCTCTGGTCTGGCTTCGTTGGAGCAGCAGTCCCATTGGACTGACCGTCGCCCCCTCTTTGTCTTCCCCAACAGCCTGTGGGTGGAGTCACAGTAAATTGCCTTGATGTAGTTGAGATAAACCGGAAAATGTAGACAGTTTAAAACTCTAGCAGCAAAGAAGCCCCAGGAAATGTAAAGAGGAAGGTTAGTATAGAAAGCCTTGGAGAAAGGGATAGAGAAATGGTTTCCTCTGGATAAGAAAGGGATTAAAAAGTAAATTGTCACAGAATGTTCCAGTAAGTCACTGATGGTGTGAGTGGGGATATGTTAAATTTTATAAGACACAGATTATAAAACTGTATAAGGAAAGACTTTAGAGAGAGAAAACAAAAATGTTTCCTTTAGATTAAAAGGTTTTGGCATGTTAAAGGTGAGAAAGACAATCCCTAGAAAGTGAGTATGTAACAAATGGTATCAGTATGTCTTAAAATTAAAGCATATGAGTAAAGTTGGTATGTAATCAAATTGGCTATAATATAAATAGGGTCAGAATTGGGGCTTTGGTATAAAACTATGTTTATCTGTACCTGTATCTGCAGGGCTAAGGGACTTGTGTGATGTCATCTAAATGTTATTCCTAGCTTGTAATCTCATTTGTTATGAGCTTTTATCGCCCCCTCAGAGCCCTATAGCAAGTCCACCAAGAGATCTGGCTCAAGCTAAAGGCCCTTTATGAGACTGGACCTCCTCCTGAGCCACACCCGCTACCAACTGAGTAAAGCACCACCACAACTTATGGTATTGCGGGCACAATACCAATCTATCCCTACCGATTCTGTCAGAATCAAACTAATAAGCAAGGAGAACCACGATTGGTTCTCGAGTTACCTATCAGAAGGGGGAAATGAAGAGTTAAAGTAAACCCCATTTTCAGGCAACCCCCGTTTTGTTGTCTGTTTAAACTGTGAGCAAACCCAGGACAAGCTTATTAGGGCCCAGCCGGTCGAGAACTCTAACCGCCTGGGAAAGCTTAACTCTAACCGCCCCTAGAATGCCTCGAACCCTGAGCCAATCAGATTTGCTTGCTTAAACACCTGTAACTTTGTCTTTGGCCTTTATAAGTGCTGTGTAATCGCAGCTCAAGGCTGCCTCCTAACCTCCGCTGTGTTGGTGGGTAGGACAAGGCCCAGGCTGTGGCCCCGCTTGAATAAAGTCTTGCCTTGCTATTGCATTTCGGAATGTCTGAGTCTCGGTGGTCTTCTTGGTGGTGGTTTCGCGACTTGGCATAACAGCAATGGAAACTATCTTTAGCATCACCAAATATACCTTTCTGACCCAGTTCATGAAGAGTCACCAGGTTCCTGTCACCATTTAGCCTAGACTCCCTTGATCGCTTTGCCAGCATGCTCTGGCATTGGATGGCTCTTCAATGGTGTGGTAGGCCTGGGAGGGACATACGATGAGTTTTACAGAGCTCACTGTGTGAATAGTGATTGGCTTGGGAATAATGACATGCAGGTGTGTCAGGGATTGAAGTCAGGGCCCCATGCATGCTAAACCATTGGGCTCCACATACTCCCCTGTGAAAAATCTGAAACCAGGCTGGGAACGTGGCCTAGTGGTAGAGTGCTTGCCTCACATACATGAAGCCCTGGGTTCGATTCATCGGTACCACATATATAGAAAAAGCCAGAAAGTGGCGCTGTGGCTCAATGGTAGAATGCTAGCTTTGAGCAAAAAGAAGCCAGGGACAGTGCTCAGGCCCTGAGTTCAAGCCCCAGGACTGGCAAAAACCAGACCAAAACAGAAGCTGAGGCCTGCCTTGGGGGGGTGTGTGTGCATGTGCGTGTGCACTCGTGCGCACATGCTGGTACTGGTGCTTGAACTCAAGGCTTCACACTCTTGCGTGGCTTTTTCTGCTCAAAGCTAGCACTCTATCATTTGAGTCACAGCTCCTCTTTTGGCTTTTTGGGTGGTTCATTGGAGATAAGAGTCTCTTGGACTTTTGTGCTCAAGTTGGCTTTAAACGGAGATCCTCAGCACTGAGTCTCCTGAGATCCAATTACAGATGTGAACCACTAACATCCAGCTTTCTTACCAACTTTTTGTATATGTGTGTGCTGGTCCTGGGTCTTGAACTCAGGCCCCGGACACTGTCCCTGGCTTCTTTTGCTTAAGGCTAGTGCTCTACCAACAGCACCCAGCTTACATACTTTTTTTGTTTGTTTTGGTCATGAGGTTTGAACTCTGGGCCTGGGCACTGTCTCTGAACTCTTCAGCTCAAAGCTAGCACTCTACCTCTTGAGCCACCTTGCCACTTCTGGTTTTCTGGTGGTTCACTGGAGATAAGAGTCTCACAGACTTTCCTGCCCAGGCTGGCTTTGAACCACAATCCTCAGATCTCAGCCTCCTGAGAAGCTAGGATTGGAGAAGCGAGCCCTGCCCAGCTTACATAGTTTTTAATAGTGATTGTTTGTTTAAAAAATGGTGCTAGGGCTGGGGATATGGCCTAGTGGCAAGAGTGCTTGCCTCGTATACATGAGGCCCTGGGTTCGATTCCTCAGCACCACATATACAGAAAATGGCCAGAAGTGGCGCTGTGGCTCAAGTGGCAGAGTGCTAGCCTTGAGCAAAAAAGAAGTCAGGGACAGTGCTTAGGCCCTGAGTTCACGGCCTAGGACTGGCCAAAAAACAAAACAAACAAACAAAAAAAATGGTGCTATGTTAATATGTTTTCTTTGCTGGCTTTTTCCCTGTAAATATTCACAAGTGTGCTCCCAAGAAAGGTCAAGAGGGCAAAAATGGTGGGATTGTATGAATGGAGTGTATCATTTCTAGGCTGGAGAGAGACAAAAGAGCGGCTGGTGGCTGGGTCAGTTTGGGATGAAGCAAGGGGCTTTTCCTTTGTGTGTTGGTACTGCAGCTTGAACTTAGGGCCTTGCGCTCTACCACTCGAGCCATAGTTCCACTTCCAGCTTTTCGTGATTAATTGGAGATAAGAGTCACACAGACTTTACTGCTTGGGCTGGCCTCAAAAACCATGTTCCTCTGATTTTAGCCTCCTGAGTAGCATGGATTATAGGTGGCTACCTGGGCCCAGTGCAAGGGGCTTTCTTCTGTGCTTTCCATCTGCTTAGGCCTCTAGCAAAGCTTTGCACCTTTCCAATTCTTGACACAGGACACCCATGTCTAAGGGAGGCCCAGGATGAGCTGAGGAGCCCAGACACCACCCCCCACCCCGCCCTGGGCATGTGGGTCAGGAGAAGCAAGTTTGCCTACCTGTCGGTGCAGTTCAGAGAGATAGTGTGCACCTTTATGTCTCTGTTCTTCTGGAACCTTTGGATGGTGTTGAGGACAAAGCTGCAGCTTGTGTCTGGCTTCCCGTCGGTCAAGAGGTACACTCCTTGTACATCATGGAAACTGAAGGCTTTCTGAGAGAGCACAGGAAGGAGGAAAGGGGGGGCATGCAATTGTCCCCAAGGAAGATATGTCTGGCTGGATGCCTCTGACTTGTCCCCTTTCAGCCCAAGATAGATCAAGGAAGAACAAGGTGACTTCCTAGCTGGTCAATCCCAAGCAAGTCACTTAACCTCTCTGAGTCTTGGTGTCCCGCTCTCCAAGTGAGAACAAGAACTGCTTTCTCAAGTTAGCCCCTGTTGGCTCACACCTGTGATCCAAGCTATTCAGGAGGCTGAGATCTGAGGATCACAGTACAAAGCCAGCCCAGACAGACAATTGGAGAGACTCATCTCCAGTTAACCAGCTAGAAATGGAAGTGTGGTTCAAGTGATAGAATGCCAGCCTTGAGTAAAGAAGCTAAGCAAAATTTCAAGCACCAGACATTTAAAACAACAAAGAAACCCAATTTCTCCTCTCCCCTCTTCTCTCTCTCTTTCTGTCTTTCTTTCTCTCTCTCTCTCTCTCTCTCATCTTGTGACTTGAACTCAGGGCCTGGGAACTGTCCCTATAGCTTTGTGGTCAAGGCTAGGGCTCTACCACTTGATCCACAGCTCTACTGGCTTTCTGCTGGTTAATTGGAGATTAAAAAGTCTCATAGGTTTTCTTGCTTGGGCTGGCTTTGAACTGTGATCCTCACATCTCAGCCTCCCGAGTAGCTAGTATTACAGGTATGAGCCACTGGTGCATAACTCTCACTGGGTTCTTAGGAAGATAAAATGTAGTAGTAACTACTGGGCACTGGTGACTCATGTCTGTAACCCTAGCTAACTCAGGAGGCTGAGATATGAAGATCAAGGTTCAAAGCTAGCCCCAGCAGGAAAGTCTATAAGACTCTTTATTTCCAATTAAGAGGTGTGACTCAAGTGTGAAGAGTGCCAGCTTTGAGAGAAAAAGTTAAAGGATAGTACCCAGGCCCTGAGTTCAAGCCCCTGAACCAACACACACACACACACACACACACACACACACACCCCTAAAGAAAAGAAATCTAGTAACAGGTGACGAATCCTGAAATGTCTCCTGCTATGAGTGTTGTGCTCTGGCTTCTTGGCTACGAGGTCATTGTTAATGGGGGCACTTGCCTGTAAGGCTGACAAGACTGAGGTGCTCCCTTGAGTTTGCAGGTGGGTCACCCACTGCATGGCCTCGTGACACGCTACCTCTGTGGTCTCCACCAGCGTTTCCTTCCATGGCTTTAGGCTCTCTGCAAAGCTGAGCAGGTGAAAACTGGAGAGGAGGACAGAGAAGTTGGGGGGGGGCAGAGAGGAGAGAGGAGATGGGTTACACCAGGCTAGTTGTGGCTGGATCCCAGGAAGTCACCTCTGTGAGAATTCTTCACACCCACCACATAAGACCCCCCTAGATGAGCCCTGTGGCCCCCTGTGGAGGGCTGTGGGTCACCCTAGAGTGAGGCGGTCCACACTGGAGACTCTGGGTACAGATTCCAAGGCTGGGCACTGGTGGCTCACACCTGGAATCCTAGCTACTCAAGGCAGAAGAGTCCTTGAGACTCTGATCTCCAATTAACCAGCAAAAAGCCAAACGTTAAAGTGCGGTTCAAGTGGTAGCATGCTAGCCTTGAAAAAAAAGCTAAGGGACAGCATCTTGAACCCGAGAAGGAATCAGACCCAGAACCAGAGTGAGTGCATGCACACACACACACGCACACACACGCAAGAATTCGAGTTCAGAGATTGGCATGTAGCTCGGAAGTGGAGCACTTGCCTGGCTTGTAGGAGGCCCTGGGATCCATTCCCAACACTCAGAAAGACAATGAAGTTCAAGGTCACATAGTGGCACTTTATTTTCCTTCTACAGCCAAGCGGAGGAGAGTGCTCTTTCCTGCTCCATAAACTGCTCAGAACCTTCGAGGCTTCTTGGAGCTATGGCCGAGCGTGCTTGGCAAGAGTAGCCGAGGAAACCAACCCATGGCTGACGACGCCCACCCGCAGCTCTGGCTCGCGACCTACCCACCCACGGCACTAGGTCCTCCCACGGCGCGGACTCCGCCCACCTACAGGGTTGACTCCACCCACATCAAGACCCCACCCACCTACAAGGATGACTCCACACAAGGATGACTTCACCCACAGCATGGACTCTACCCACCTACAGGGATGACACCACCCACAGCACGAACTCCACCCACAGCAAGACTCCACCTACAGTTGACTCCACCCACCTACAAGGATGACTCCACCACCCACAATGCTGACTCAACCCACAGTGCTGACCCCACCCGCCGGGATGGCCCCACCCACCCACAAGGATAGCTCCACCCACACGCAGCTCTGACTCCACCCACGGTGTTGGCCCCACCCACAGGGACAGCTCCACCCACACGCAGTGCTAACTTCACCCACCCGCAGCGCGGCGGACCCCACCCACCGCAGGGAGGACTCCTACCTGTCACAGTGCTTCCGCAGCTGCTCCCAGATCAGCAGGACCAGCTCTGACTTCACCTGCTGCTGGTAGGGCCCCATGGACCCAGACGTGTCCAGCACAATGCACACTTTGTTCTCCAAGATGGCACCAAACAGCCTGCGGCTTCCTGCCCAGAGAGGGGTGGGGACAGAGGCAGGAAAGGAGTGAAGGAGGGGCTCTTCCACAGCGGTTTTCTGGTTGTGTTTAACACACCCATTGTCTGAGGAGCAAGTACAATGTGGACAAAAGCCATTATGGGGGACAAAGCAAGGTTGGACAGAGACTCAGGAAGAAAGGGACGAGAGATAAAGCAGAGCCCTAGGGGCTCAAGGGCTGGGGAAGCCCAGAAGAAGGGTGACTTGCTTGGGATGCCCCAGTTTGGCAGTGGCTGAGCTGAGGTTCCTCCCCAGGTTCTCTGAGCCACACTTCAGTCAGGGCCTTCTAACGCTGGGCCTTCTGGCTGTACAAGGTTAAGCAGAGATGATACAAGGAAAGTCCAGCATTCTAGAAATATGTCTCTGGGACTCACTGGGGTAACAGAAAAAAATAAACAACCAGGCTGCTAGAAAGTGGATCAGCCACTCTCTAGGAAAACCCAAGAAAAAGGAGATGGAGCTTTTGCTCCATAGCAATGCTCAGGTCAAAAGAATAAGAGGGAAGCCTGGCATGGTGGTACACAACTGTAGTCCCAGCAGGAGGCAGAGACAGGAGGACCTCAGGCACAAGTTCATGGTGGCCAACCCAGGCTAGCCTTTCCTTTCCCAGCCCAGATAACATCTGTGCTCTGCTCAAACCTCAGCCTAAACACGAAGCCTTCCTTGATCTTTCCTTCCAGGCCAACTGCTCCTCTAAGCACCATGCCCTCCCTCCCTGTCCTACCACAGCTATGGTCATTAGACTTGTGGCTTGGGTTCACATCTGTCTTCTAGACCATAGGCACTGCAAGCTCAGAGACCATGCTGGAATTTGCCTTCCTCTCCCTCCTAGCATTGCAGGAGAGCATCCCTTACTTGTTGGGTGAATGAGAGAGTAAACGAAGGAAGCCTTTGGGTAAGTGTAAAAGTTTGAATATTTGGGTGTGAACCTGTGTGTGAAGTGTGGAACTTTTTCTACCAAAGAAGGAGCAGAGTTGAGCTCTGGTGCTCAGGCCTGTAATCTTAGCTACTCAGGAAGCTGAGATCTGAGAGTTGAGTTGTGAAACCAGACATTTGTCTCCTGTTAGCAAGCAAAAAGATGGAAGTGTGGCCTAAATTAGAGGACAGCACCCAGGCCCTGAGTTCAGGCCTCAGAGCTGCACAGAAGAAGAAAGGTGAGGAGGAGGGGAAGGGGGAGGAGGAGGAGGAGGGGAAGGAGGAAAAGGAGGCGGAGAAGGGGAAGGAGGGGGAGGGGGAGGGGGAGGAGGAGTAGGGGGAGGGGAGGAGTAGTGGGAGGAGGAAGGGAGGGGGAGGAGGAGGGGAGGGGGAGGAGGAGGGGAGGGGGAGGAGGAGGAGAAGGGGGAAGAGAAGGGGGAGGGGAAAGAGGGGGGAGGAGGAGTTTGCCTTGAGCTCTTTCCTTGCAGTCACCAGGACTAGGAATGGGGAGAGCTTGCCCCGCTTTGTCTCACTGTAGCTGCTGACTGGCAATGACAGGAGGCTGTGGCTCTTCTGGAGTCCTTGGAAGAGCAGCAGCCATGACCACACACTACTGGCAGGGACAGAGACCTAATGGATTTGCATAGGACCCCAGCGGCTTCCACACAACTACCTGAAGGCTTCTTCCTTCTTCTTGTGCCTGGAACCCCTCAGGCCCTTTTATCTGTCTTGAGCTGTCAACCCAGCCTCTTGGCTTCCTTACTTCATATTCACTACCCTCTATTTCTTTGACCAGTACTGGCGTTTGAACTCAAAGTCTTGAACATTCTCAGTTTGATTGCTTGGCTGTCACTTCACCACTTGAGCTATGTATGCCTCTAGCCATGATTCGTGGCTCTGTGTGTGTGTGTGTGTGTGTGTGTGTGTGTGTGTGTGTGTGTGTGTGTTAGTACAGGGGCTTGAACTCAGAGCCTTGAGTTCTAACTAGCTTAGCTTTTCCTCTCAAGTCTGGTGTTCTACCAATTGAGTCACACCTCCATTTCTGGCTTTTTGCTGGTTAATTGGAGCTAAGAGTCTCATGAACTTTTCTGCCCAGACTGACTTTGAACTGCCATCTTCAGATCTCCGCCTCCTGAGTAGCTAGGATTCCAGGTGTGAGCCATCGGTGCCCCAGCACAGACTGTCTCTGAACCGCTTGGTAGCCCCTCTCTGGGATGCCAGCCTGGCTCCGCTCAGCCCAGCCCAGAGCATTCACCCGCCCTCTGTAGGTGGCTTGTGGAGACCCAGAACAAAAAGCATGAGTATGTCTTCCGGTCAGGACTTCCCATCCTCACCTGCAGTGGCCAGTTCCATGTTAGGAAGCATGTTAATACTAACACACACCCATGAGGGGAGCTGCTTAGTCCCTGTGGGAAGGTGACACATGCAGGCCCTGAGGGGGCCTGGATGGGCACCTCTATGGCACTGCCTGTCATGCACCTAGTCTGACCTCTGAACTCAGGGATGATATGATAGCTGATGGCTCTGCAGGCTTAATCTTCTGACCTGACAGTTCTGGAGAGCCTGGCAGCAGGATTGATTTTGAGGTTCTCAGGCTCACCGGACAGCAGCCACTGCAGCCTGTGCACATAGCGCCGCATCAGCTTCTTCACGCTGGAGATGTAGGTGTCCATCTCCTGCAGTGTCCACCACAGGTGCCTCACCACTCCCTGGTTCAGGAAAACCAAGGCAGTTACCCACCAGCCAGTTTTTCATCATCTCAGACTTCGTTGTCATCAACACAACAGCCAGACTCACGCCATTGTAACCTAGCTACCTAGGAGCTGAGATTTCAAGATCTTAGTTTGAACCCAGCCTAGGCAGATGCATTCCCAAGTCTCTTAACTCAGTTATCCAGCAAAAGGTGGGAAGTGGAGGTGTGGCTTAAGTGGTAGAGTGCAAACATTCAGTGGAAAAGCTGAGGGAAAGCATCCTATTCATGAGTTCAAGCTCCAGTACTGACATGGAACAACACCAAACCTGCCAAAATATCTGTGAGGCATACATTTGTTTGTTTCATTCATTCACTAATGAATGAATGAACTTTTGAGATAGGGCCTTTCTATGAGGCCTTGGCTTGCCTGGAACTCAAGATTCTCCCACCTCAGCCTCTAGTGTAGAGATTATGAGTGTGTACCACCATGCCCTGCCTGTGTTTTTGTTTATTTAAAAGCTCTTTTTCCTTTTCCTATTGGACTTATATAGTTCAATGCAGGAGTTTGGGTATTAGCCAATAGTGTGAAATCAATGAAGTCACTAGGATAAGAAAAAATTGTGCCTCCATTTTTTTTTTGCCAGTCCTGGGGCTTGAACTCAGGGCCTGAGCACTGTCCCTGAACTTTTATGCTTGGGGCTAGCACTTTTCCACTTGAGCCATATATGCACTTTTGGCTTTTTGATGATTAATTGGAGATCAGAGACTCACAGACTTTGCTACCCAAGCTGGGTTTGAACTACGACCCTGCAGGGTCGTAGGATTACAGGCCCAAGCCACTGGCACCTTAGTGGGGTTTGACTCTTCTGTGTCATGGCTCCTGCTCTTTGCTGAGAAGAGCCGCGCAGCATGGTGACTTACGTGGACCTTTATGCTGGGGAAGACACTGCAGTGTCTGGCTGATGCCGACCTCTGCACTGCCTTCTGATGGCTGCAGATGGGACCAAGGCATCTGGAAATCTCCAGCTTCAGTTTCTTCAGCCCATAATTGGCTATCCACTTCAGGATACAAGAAAGAACTATTATTACATATAAAGAACTGCCTATTATGTAGGTAACTTCCTAGCTCACCTGTCAAAAATACACATTTGAAAGCTGGGAGCTAGGGGCTCCCGCCTGTAACCCTAGCTACTCAGGAGGCTGAGATATGAGGATCCAGGTTCAAAGGCAGCCCAGACAGAAAAGTCTATGACACTCTTATCTCCAATGAACCACCAACAAAGCCAAAAGTGGAGGTGTGGGTCAAGTGGTAGAGTACCAGCTTTGAGTGAAATAGATAAGGGATAGTGTCCAAGCCCCAAGTTCAAGCCCAACTACTGGCACAAAAAATAAAAAACAAAACCCACGAAAGAAACCTTCACATTTGAAATATGTCTCCAGTTGGAAATGTTGGGGTTCCTGATCCTCACTGAGAATCCTTCATAGGCAGTTCTAGGGGAGAGAGTCACAAAAAATTGGGGACAGGGAAGAAAATTTACCATGATTCTATTTGTCCCTCATCTAGTGAACATTCTTGCTTCATCAATATCCGTTGTAACTGTCCAGTCACAAACTTTGGTGTAAAGTCCTGACTGGCCTAAAGTCTAGACTCTAAGCCACTTAAGATAATCTCAGGCTCTCCATGTCAATGAGAGATGCCAGAACGCCAAGGTTCAAACCAATCAGAACATAGTACTCAGGATCACCCAATTGGAACCAGAATCACATTTTCATTGACTAGTTGGGGGAAGTGATACAAACCAGGACTTGTTGCTTGTAGTCTAACAAACCTGATACTATTAAAGTAATTCATACAAAATACATTCTGATTAATTCCCACATCAGTCTTATTAGGTAATCTTAGCTGTAATCATCTTCAGTTTACAAACATAGACACTGAGTGCAAATATGTGATCTCCCTCCCAAAGTCAGCTAACTCAGGAAATAGCAGACTTATATTTTGTTTCTTTTTCTTTCTTTTTTTTTTTTGCCAGTCCTGGGCCTTGAACTCAAGGCCTGAGCACTGTCCCTGGCTTCCTTTTTGCTCAAGGCTAGCACTCTGCCACTTGAGCCACAGTGCCACTTCTGGCTGTTTTTCTATATATGTGGTGCTGGGGACTTGAACTCAGGGCTTCATGTATACGAGGCAAGCTCTCTTGCCACTAGGACATATTCCCAGCCCCAGACTTATATTTTGAACATAGGTCTATTTAACCATGACTCTATCCACCATAGTAAGCAATCATTTTCTCAGGCTTGTCCTCGAGTTCAAGTACGACGCCCCTCCTAGAAGTCATGGTTGGTGCAACAAATCATGGTCTAGGAAGTATGTAGTACCTCTTGACTTGAGCAAACTGTATCCTTCCTGGGCAGCTCAACAGAAGAATTAGGCCTTCTTAAACCCTTTCCTGCTGGGTACTTACTGAACACAGAGCCTAGGAGAAATGGAGCAAGGTCATCCAGAGTATACCTCTTCCCTCCCCTTCCTCCAGTATACCTCCCCTTCTCAGATCGGTTTCCCGGTCAGTCAAGCTAGTTGCAAAGGTTCTGCTATACAATTTGCTAAGGAGGTAGACAGTGATGCTCTTGGGCAGATGGAGAAAATTGCTCAGGACATAGCAACAGGTCCCCTACTCAGATTGCTGTTACTGTTTGGATAAGAAGCGTTCCCCCCCCCCCCCCCATAAAAAAGGGCTCATATATTGAATCCCACAGTCCTAGCTGGTAGCATTATCTTGGAAGGTTCTAGAACTTTAGGAAGCAGAGATAAGAGGGAAGAGGTAGGTCACAGGAGGCATGCCTTTGAAGGTTCTCTCTGGTTCCTGGTTCCTTCCTCTCTTTCTGCCCCTGTCCACCATGATATGCATTACTCTGCCACACTGTCTCCATCTCCCTGTCATGATCTGCTGAAACCATGAACCAAAAGTTCTCCCAGGTATTTTGGGCATATTTAGAGAAAACTAATACAAAGTATGATTTGGGGGGGGGGGGGTTGTGCTTAGGGAATCGTTATCTCCTTCCCAAACAGTCTTGGGTGTTAGGAAACTCTGTGTGTGTGTGTATGTGTGTGTGTGTGTGTGCGCGCGCGTGCGCGCGCACCAGGCTTGAACTCAGGGCCTAGCTGCTGTCCCTGAGCTAGTGCTCTATCACTTCAGCCACAGTTCTATTTCTGGCTTTTTGGTGTTAATTGGAGATGAGTCTCACAGACTTTCCTGCCTGGGCTGGCTGTGAACTTAGATCCTCAGATCTCAGCCTCCTGAGTAGCTTGGATTACAGGTGTGAGCTACTGATGTCTGGCTGAAACTGTCTATCTTGGCTGGGTCTCAGAGTAACTCAGAACCACAGGAGACCCCATCTTGAATTGTAACTTTTGTCATTCTCTGGCAGTGTGGACTTTGCATATTCATTCTCCTGGGTTGGGAGAACTGAATTCCTTGAAGATAGGCCCACATCAGAGGCGCTTTGGGGAAAGCAGTTGGGGAGAGCCAGGTGGGCCTTCTACCAAGGCCTGCTGCCTCCCAAAGCCGGAGGGCTGTTCAGACACGTGTGCAGGCTTCAGCTTACCCACATTATTCCCGGATTCTGTGTAGAACAAGGTGAGAGCCGCTTCTGCCGCCCTGGTTTTGGCCTTCCGCCTCTGTTCTGCTGTCCCTTTTATCTTGGGCAGATCTGCAGCTGGAGGACATTGATTTGTTGGATGGGTTGGCCTTATGACACCTTTTACCTACTGTGCTCTTGTAAATGGGACTCTGAGAGGACTTCTAGGTACTTCTTGTCCCTACCCCAGGTCCCTGGACCTTGCCAGGATCAGGAATAGCTAGAGTTAACCTCAGGGAGCCCTGATATTTGCTAAGGGCATGTGTGACTTGTGCCATCTCAAACTCACATTGCCCCCAGGTTACCGAGGGGTTAGGAAAAAGTAGAATGAAGCCAGGTGTTGGTGGCTCACACCTGTAATCTTAGCTACTCAGGAGGTTGAGATCTGAGGATCACAGTTTGAAGCCAACCTGGGCTTGGAGACCCTCATCTCCAATTAATCAGCAAAATGTGGGAAGTGGAGCTGTGGCTCAAGAGACAGGGGGCTCACCTTGAGCAAAAGAGTCAAGCAAGAATGTGAGGCCTTGAACTCAAGCCCCCAATACTGCTACACACACACACACACACACACACACACACACACACACACACACTCCCACCCTAGTCTTGCTGATTCCAAAACTCTGCCCCGAGTTGTTCATCTATATCTACACTTTTCCTGCTGGAGCTGGCTTTACGCCATGATCCTCAGATCTCAGCCTCCTGAGTAGCTAGGAAAAGCTGTATCTTTGATCTTAAAATAAACATCTAGTCTTAAACATTACATTTATAAAAATGATGACCTCTCATGAACAACTGGCACACCAGGAACTCCTCTGAGCCCGAATCTGCCCTATCATTATAATGAAGGACCCCAGAGAGAACCTCCCACTGAGGGCTGATGGACAGGTCTCACAGGGATTGCATGGGCAGATGGGCAGGTACCTAGTTAAGATTGGTGATCACTCATCATCATAATAATAATTATTATTTTTTGTTGGTCTTGGGGATTGAACTCAGGGCCTAGGTGCTGTCCCTGAGCTTTTTGGCTCACGGAGAGCACTCTACCACTCTGAGCCACAGTTCCACTTCTGGTTTTTAGGTGGTTAATTGGAGATAAGAGCCCCATGGTCTTTTGCCATCAGTGCCGGCTGTCACTGGTTATTCAGTCATTGTCATTATCCATCTATCCATTCTGCCCCTAACAGCATTATGCCTTACCTGGAGAGATGGCTGCTTTGCTACTGAATGCAGGCCACTTTGGAGCTTTCAACGGAGGGCTCTTCTCTCTGACCAGGTCATCTTTAATGTTCTAGAAAACAGGCCATCTTTCCCCTCAGAGGCCTGGTCCCTGTGGCAGCCCATCATTCCACCCTTTCTCTGTCAATCAGAAATGTCTGTATGGAGGGGGTCAGGGGTAGGAGTGCACTGTCAGATGTGTTTGACAGCAGGCTCAGAGGGGACTCTGAACTTTGGGTTGAATAGATGATGTACACGTGCACAGTATGAGAAGGTACCAGATTGCACTATGAGAGTTTCCCAGTTATCCAGCCCTCATCCTACCAGGGCAACTTTTATGTCCACTCAAGCATGTAAGTACTGTTTTTTGTTTTGTTTGTTTTGTTTTTGTTTTATTTTTTGGTGCTGTCCTGGGGCTTGAATTTAGGGCCTAGGAACTGTCCCTGAGCTTTTTTAGTCAAGGCTAGCACTACCACGTTGAGCCACAGCTCCACTTCCAGCTTATTGCTGGTTAACTGGAGACAGAAGTCTCAAGGACTTTCCTGCCCAAGCTGGCTGTGAACCTGGATCCTCAGCTGTCAGTCTTCTGAATAGTGAGGATTACAGATGTGAGCCACCAGTGCTCTGACTTTTTTTTTTTTTTTGGCCAGTCCTGGGCCTTAGAATCAGGGCCTGAGCACTGTCCCTAGCTTCTTTTTGCTCAAGGCTAGCACTCTGCCACTTGAGCCACAGCGCCACTTCTGGCCATTTTCTGTACATGTGGTGCTGGGGAATTGAACCCAGGGCCTCATGTATAGGAGGCAAGCACTCTTGCCACTAGGCCATATCCCCAGCCCAGTGCTCTGATTTTAGTCAAGGCTAATGCTCTACCACTTGAGCCACAGTACCACTTCCAGCTTTTTCTGAGTCTCATGGACTTTCCTGTCCAGGCTGGCTTCGACCTGTGTTCCTCAGACCTCAGTCTCCTGTATAGCTAGGATTATAGGTGTGAGCCACGGATGCCTGGCAGCAGGCAGCTAAGTTTGGAAGGAAGATTCCTTTCTCCATTGGGCATGCTCAGAATGTGGAGACAATTGAAGCGGCCCAGGACTCTGCACCAGGCAATGACGCCCCTGAGTGGGCTGCTGCGGAAATGGCCCGGGAGCTGCTGAGTGGGCTGCTGCTTTTGGGGGTCCCCAGCCCCATGTCAGGAGGCTCACCCCAAACCTCTTCACTGGGAGTCAGCTCAGGAACCCCTGAAGGCCTGAATCTGGAAAGGCAAAAGGGGGCCCTACATCAAAACAAGAGGGAGCTCTCTGAACACATAGAATTCTCCAGAAATGCAGTTTTCTGTCTGGGAATAAACCAGCCACTCTCTGGGCTGGTTTTTTTCATTCTAAGGTTATGCTGTGGTCACCAGGGTCTCATCAGCAGGCAGTTATAGGATTTCCAGATTTTCTGCTTAGAGCACTGCTGTAGGAAGGAGGAATCTTCCCTCTAAAGGTGACTCTGATTGTGTGTGTGTGGTGGAGGTGTGATTTATGCAGAACACATTTAACAAGCTGGGCGTGGGCAGCCCCAGGGGCCCTCAGGGTACTGTATGCCGCTGTTGAGCCTTGGGATACAGCAGCGAGAGCTGTAGGGGACTCCATTCTTTTGTGCCTTGGACCATCTAGTGGAGCCATTGGATGCAATGGTGGGTGCTAGGCTATGGAACAAAGCAGAGCCAAAGGTGGGTGCCAGGGGTGCCTCCCTCAAGGGCTGGGGTCAGGTCCCCTTCCCGGATGTCAGTGGGAAAGGCATCTTGCACAGGCCCTGCCATCCTGAACTGGCCTTAAAAGCCTGGGGTGGCAGGTGGGGGTTGGGGGGGGGGGGTCCGGCCCAGCCAGTTGGAGACCTAGGAAAAACCAGAAGACAAAAAGCCGGACATAAAATCCTCTGTGTGTTATCAGGGAGAGGGGAGTCAAACCATTCTGGCCATTGGGGGAGCAGCGGGCTTGGAAGGACAGAATTTGCTGGGTTGGTTTTGCTTCAGCATCATTGGCTTGTCTGTCAGGAGGGCTGCCTTTTCCAGTTCTTTCTCTGAACGGTTCTTCAAGGAGGCCACAAGTAAGGCACACTGCAAGGGGGTTTGGGAGGGTTAGAGATACCCCAACCCCTGTGGACACACACACACACACACACACACACACACACACACACACGCACACATCCCCCACAGGGGTGGAGAGCCCCTTGATGTCTCTTTTTGTCCCTAGAATGCCACCTGGGGCCGAGGGCTGTAGGCCGAGTTTTTGTTTAGTT
The DNA here is from genome assembly GCF_023159225.1 of Perognathus longimembris pacificus. Taxonomy (NCBI): domain Eukaryota; kingdom Metazoa; phylum Chordata; class Mammalia; order Rodentia; family Heteromyidae; genus Perognathus; species Perognathus longimembris. The sequence continues at coordinate 2,022,080 of NC_063183.1, read as the reverse complement.
TAGTTTTGCAAGTCCTGGGGCTTGAACTCAGGGCTTGGGTGCTGTCCCTGAGATTTTTTGCTCAAGGCCAGTGCTCTACCACTGAAGCCACCCTACCACTTTGGCTTTTTCTGAGTAGTTTATTAGAGATAAGAGTCTCACGGACTTTCATGCCTGGGCAATCCTCAGAGCTCAGCCTCCTTAGTAGCTAGGATGACAGGTGTGCTCAGTTGAACAATTCTCTTTGACTGTACTTTCCTTAGGCTCCTCTGGCCTCAATCTTGGCCAACTTAGCACAGTTTTAGCAAAGAATTCTGTGAATTAATTTAATATAATCTACTCCATCTGATCAGACTCTTGATCCCCTATTGTGTCTTTGGTTTGCCTTTAGCAAGAACCTCCTGTTGTGATATCATGTTCCTCTTGTCTTTCCCCACATTTTCTTTTATTTTTATAAAAAAGTTTTTCTGTGGGGCTGGGGATATAGCCTAGTGGCAAGAGTGCCTGCCTCGGATACACGAGGCCCTAGGTTCGATTCCCCAGCACCACATATACAGAAAACGGCCAGAAGCGGCGCTGTGGCTCAAGTGGCAGAGTGCTAGCCTTGAGCGGGAAGAAGCCAGGGACAGTGCTCAGGCCCTGAGTCCAAGGCCCAGGACTGGCAAAAAAAAAAAAAAAAAGTTTTTCTGTGCTGGTATTATGGCTTGAACTCAGGGTCTGGGTGTTATCCCTTCATTTTTTCACTCAAGGGTGTTGCTCTGCCATTTTAGCCACACCTCCACGTCTGGCTTTTTGGTGGGTAATTGGAGATCAACATCTTTCCTACCCTCCTTGGCTTTGAACTTGGATTCTCAGACCTCAGCTTCCTGAATAGTTAGTATCACTGATGTGAGCCACTGGCTCCCAGCATTTCCCACATTTTCTTTTTTTTTTTTTTTTTGGCCAGTCCTGGGGCTTGGACTCAGGGCCTGAGCACTGTCCCTGGCTTCTTTTTGCTCAAGGCTAGCACTCTGCCACTTGAGCCACAGCGCCCCTTCTGGCCATTTTCTGTATATGTGGTGCTGGGGAATTGAACCCAGGGCCTCATGTATAGGAGGCAAGCACTCTTGCCACTAGGCCATATCCCCAGCCCTTCCCACATTTTCTACTTGGTAATTTCCAAATGTTCTACTTGAAAATTTCCATACTGGTTGCAAGTCTCTAGTTCCCATGGTTTTCTCTGGGGTTAAGTTCAATCTCTCCCTATTGCAATTTTTTTTTTTTTTTTTTTGGTGCTAGTCCAGGGGCTTGAACTCAAGGCCTGGGCCTTGTTCCTGGATTTTTTTTTTTTTTTTTGCTCAAGGCTAGGGCTTCAGTCCTTGAGCCCCAGTTCCACTTGTGCCTTTTTTTTTGGTGCTTACTTGGAATCTTGTGGACTTTCGTGCCTGGTCTGGCTTTGAACTGAATCCTTAGATCACAGCCTCCTGAGTATCAAGGATTACTGTGTGAGCCATCAGTACTTGGCAACTGCAATGACCAATGAGTAAAATCTTCCACACCTTTTCTAACCAGCATTCAATACCTTTGGCTCCCCACCAAAGCTAGGAAATGGTAGAAGAGGATCCAACCTAGAGCCTTCAGGAAGCAGCGTGGGCTGCGCACTCACAGATTTCACATTTCTGGGAGTATCTGGGGCCTGCTGGTCTGTCACACACTGTGGTAGCCCCAGGAGCTTACTCCAGAAGCACGCCCAGGCGCTGGGCCGCAGCTCATGGCATACGTACCTTCTGAGAGTAGTTAAGCGCCTTTTCTATCTCGGCTATGATGGCATTGATGTCGTCACTCTCATAAATGCCTGGGAACAAAGCAAGTCATGAGTGGGGTGGTGGGGGACATGTGGAGGGACACGAGCCCAAGAGGCCAGATGAGCTATAATCACCAGTAATGTAGATGGACATGCCAAGACTTTTTAGGGCACAGGGCCTAGCCATGGTGATGCCACCAGTGTTCTGGCCACACCAATGTCACAGTTCTGAGTCAGGGAGGCTGGAGGCACCTATGTGTCCCAGCCTCCGTCACTCCCATGTGGTTGACATGATGGTTTGAGGATACGCATACCACCTAAGCCTTTATTTACGTCATACATCAATCAGCCATCCACTTGTTGTTTGCCGAAATGAGTATATGAAAGAGAAAATGTAACCTAGACGCTGGTGGCTCATGCCTGTAACCCTAGCTACTCAGGAGGCTGAGATCTGTCAATTGTGGTTCAAAGCCAGCCAGAGCAGGAAAGTCTGTGGACTCTTATTTCCAATGAACCAGCAGAACGTTGGAAGTAAGAGCTGTGGCTCAAGTGGTAGGGTGCTAGGCTTGAGTAGAAAAAAAGCTCAGGGGTTGGGAATATGGCCTAGTGGCAAGAGTGCTTGCATCATATACATGAAGCCCTGGGTTCAATTCCTCAGCACCACATATACAGAAAATGGCCAGAAGGGGCACTGTGGCTCAAGTGGCAGAGTGCTAGCCTTGAGCAAAAAGAAGCCAGGGACAGTGCTCAGGCCCTGAGTCCAAACCCCAGGTCTGGCAAAAAAAAAAAAAAAAAAAGCTCAGGGATAGCACCCAGGCCCTGGGTTTAAGCTCCAGTTCCAATATGCACGCATGCATGCATACACGCATGCGCGCGCACACACATGTTAAAAATTACATTCAAATATTAAATTTACCATTTGATTCTGTTCTTGTGGGGTGGCAACAGGACTGAGAATGGAGTCTAGGGCCTTGTTTGTGCAAAGCACTTTTTCTTTTTTGTATGGTCATGGGACTTGAACTCAGGGCCTGGGTGCTGTCCTCGAGTGCTTTTGCTCAAGGCTAGCGCTTTACCACATTGAGCCACAGGTCCACTTTCAGTTTTCTGATGGTTCATTGGAGATAAGAGTCTTATGGACTTCCCTGCCTAGGCTGACTTTGAACCGAGACCCTCAGATCTCAGCCTCCTGAGTAGTTAGGATGACAGGCGTGAGCCCCCAGCGCCGGGCTTGCAAAGCACTTTTTATACCACTGAACTTCATTTCAGTTTTGCATGTCTAAGTGCACACAGGTCAGTCATCAAATACTGACTTCCAGAACAGTTGTTTTGCATGTATTTACTTATCTAGTTTACTATTTTGGTTAATCCAGGGCTCATGCTGCACTATGTGCTTACCCTACCAGCCCCTAGTTTTAAATTTTCTCTTTGGGTGTGTCAGTCCTTCCTTTTTTTTTTTTTTTTTTGCTGGTTCATTGGAGATAAGAGTCTCACAGAGTCTCACAGACTTTCCTGGCCAGGCTGGTTCCAAACAGCAATCCTCAGATCTCAGCCTGCTGAGTATTTAGGGTGACAGGTGTGAGCCACCAGTGTTCGGCTAATGTGATGCTCTGAAATGTGAGTCACACGCACCTTTTCTGGACTGTGTCAGTGGCACAGAGTCGGTGCCTCCGTGCAGGTGATCCCTACTCACCTGTTTCTCCAAACCAGTGGAAGCGGCCGCCAGCAGCCCGGGTGATCTCTTTGTAGGCGGCAGCCGTGTCGGTCCGGCTGGCATAGCTGGCAGGAGGTGTGGTGTCCATGTGCGGCTCCCCCACGTAGAAGAGACACACGTTCAGTTGGAGGTCACAGCCCCCGCAGGCCTCGGCCACATAGGCACTGAGCGTGGGCTGTGGGGAAGGAGAGAGAAGGCCGCAACTGAGGGCTTGTAAGCCTCTGCCCTCCCCCCATAGGTCATCCTGATTGGCCTTTCTTAGGTCCTTCTGAATGCAGGGTTTAGTACTCAGCCCTGAACATGGAAATCCACGATACTGGTTTCTCTCAGCATGAATAGAGAGAATGGCTCGGAGTTAGACTTGACTTGGTCACAGTAGATCCGGTCTGTGAACAGCAAGATGGACATCTGTCTAGGAGAAGGCTTGCTGAGCTAGGAATGTTTTTTGTTTTTTTTGTGTGTTTTTTTTTTGTCAGTCCTGGGGCTCAAACTCAGGGCCTGGGCACTGTCCCTGAGCTTTTGTGCTCTTGACCACCACAGCCACAGCTCTGTTTCTGGGATTTTGGTAGATTATTAGAGATGAGAGTCTCATGCGTTTTCCTGCCCAGGTTGGCTTCTCAGATCTTAGACTCCTGAGCAGCTAGGATGATAGGCCTGAGCCACAGGTTCGCAGCTGGAACAGCTTCTTGGCTTACAATTTCTTTTGTTTTGTTATTATAAAGGCAATCTACTGAGTGGAGCACATCTTAACGTCTTGTCTGGACAGTTCACTTTGTGATGAGGTTTGGAAGGGTAGAAGAGTAGAAAGCTTGACTAGCAGGCATGAGGCCCCAGGTTCTGCTCCCAGTAGCTCATAAAAGCAGAAGCAAAGCTGAGCACCAGTGGCTCACACCTGTCATCCTAGCTATTTGGGAGTCTGAGATCTGAGGATCACGGTTCAAAGTCAGCCCAGGAATGAAACTCTATGAGACTCTTACCTCCAATTAACCACACAAAAAAGCTAGAAATGGCACTGTGGTTCAAGTGACAAGAGTGCTAGTCTTGAGCAAAAAAGCTCAGGAACAGCACCCAGGCCCTTAGTTCAAGCCTCAGGACCAGTACAAGTACACACACACACACACACACACACACACACACACACACACACACACACACGATCCACCTGGGAGTAGCCTCCTGGGAGCACCAGGCCTACCCACCACGTCCTGGTCGGGGATGCCCCCTGTGAAGAGGTAGATGCCCTGTGACTGGTGTATTTCTTTGTCCTTGAAGTCCACTTCCATGGCCTTCCGCAGGGCGCTGAGCACATTCCTGCTGCCGTGGCAACGAAGGCCCAGGGCCCACCTGGGGAGGCAGGTGCCAGGCTGAGGCAGGGGAGGGGAAGGCACTGGAATGGCAGGGAGTCTAGATCTCTTGGTGTAGGGGGATGGAGAGAGCCACGCCCGCCGGCCTGCCCTAGACACAGCTGGGGCAAGAGGCTTTGTTGTCACCTACCGCCAGGCACTCTGCAGATTGCTGTGGTTCACAGGGACCATCTCTGGCCTCCAGCTTTCAATTGTGCTTCCAAACCTTTGAAGAAAGGAAAGGCAAAGCGTTGGTGGCTCACACCTGTAATCTGAGCTACTCAGGAGGCTGGGATCTGAGGATTCCAGTTTGAGGCCAGTCCAGGCAAGAAAGCCCATGAGACTCTCATTAACCACCAACATGCAGGAAGTGGTGTACCAGCTCTAAGTGAAAAAGCTGAAAGACACTGTCCAGGCCTGAACTGGTCACAATACTGGCACTAAAAGAAGAAGAAGGAAGAGGAGGAGAAAGAAGAAGAAGAGGAGGAGGAGGAGGAGGAGGAGGAGGAGGAGGAGGAGGAGGAGGAGGAGGAGGAGGAAGGGGAGGAGGGGGAGGAGGAGGAGGGGGAGGAGGGGGAGGAGGAGGGGGAGGAGAAGGGGGAGGAGGAGGGAGAGGAGGAGGGGGAGGAAGAAGAGGAAGAGGAAGAAGAAGAAGAAGAAGAAGAAGAAGAAGAAGAAGAAGAAGAAGAAGAAGAAGAAGAAGAAGAGGAGGAGGAGGAAGAAAGAGGATTCAGAAGAAGAAGAAGAAAGAGGATTCAGACCTCTTGGTTTTAGGAGAGCAAAATTCTGGGAGGTTTTCATTCTGGTTGTGGCTTCCTTCCTGACATACTATGTCTGCTGTCTCCTTTTTTCGGCATTAGCCCCTGTACCCCTAAGGAGCAATTCAGTGTTCTTTAAATTTAAAAAAAAATATATATTATTTTATTTATTTTTTGGTGCCATTCCTGGGCTTGAACTCAGGGCCTGTGTGCTGTCCCCTGAGAATTTTCACTCAAAGCTAGTACTCTACAACTTTGAGCCACAGGTCCATTTCTAGCTTTTTGGTGTTAACTGGAGATGAGAATGTCATAGGCTTTCCTGCCTAGGCTGACTTTGAACCATGATCTTCAGGTCCCAGCCTCTGGAGTAGGTGATTTCAGCTGTGAGTAGAATTACAGGTGTGAGTAGGATTACAAGTATGAGCCAACAGTGCCCACGGGTTATTTTTAATTTTTATGCCAGTAATGAAGCTTGAACTTAGGGCCTCACACTCTCGCTGGGCTTTTTTTAAATCAAGGCTAGTACTCTATCACTTGAGCCACAGCTCTACTTCCAGCATTTTGCTGGTTAATTGGAGATGACAGTCTCAGTCTTTTCTGCCCAGGCTGGCTTTGAGCCACAATTCTGAGATCTCAGCTTCCCGAGTAGTGAGGATTACAGGTGTGACCATCAGTACCTGGCATGCCCCTTCATTTTTTTTTTTCTAAAGTTGGTCATGGGGCTTGAACTCTGGGTCTGGACACTGTCCCTGAGCTCTTTAGCTCAAGGCTAGTGTTCTAGCCCTTTGAGCCACAGCGCCACTTCCGGTGGTTCACTGGAAATAAAGAGTCTCATGAACTTTCCAGCCCAGGCTGGCTTTGAACCGAGATCCTCAGATCTCAGCCTCCTGAGTAGGTAGGATGACAGGCGTGAGCCACCGGTACCTGCCGCCCAGCCTTTCCTTTCTTGTTTTGCAGGATGTGACTCTTTCCTCATAACACCCTTTTCCCTCGGGTTTCCCGTGTCATCCATTCCTGGCTCCTCTCCTGCCTCTGTGACCCCTCCTTGCCTGGCTTCCTCAGGCTGTTCCCTTCCTCTTCCACTCTTCAGTAGTGACATCTTCCCAGGGCTGCCTGTGGCTGTCTTCTCCCACCCCTGGAGGAGAGGCGTGCATTGTACTGCCTTACCAATCACGGAATGAATGTGGATGGCTACTGTTCAGCTTGAGGCTCTCCAGCCTCAATGTTCTCTGTTGATAGTTTATGTTGGTGGTAGGACTGGGATTTCAAAGTTCACATGTAAATCATTTTTCCCTTCAAAGACAGGCTCCACCTGGGACACCATCTTCTCTCCCCCTTCCCCTCCTGCAGCCAAAGCAGTGACTCCCTTCCATACCTCCAGCTCCCCAGCACCTCTCTCCTGCACCCCTTTCAGGAGGAACCACCTCAGTTCATCCTTACATCTCTGCTTGGGCATTCGAAGATGAAAATCTGATCACATTACAACCTTGCTTAAAATTCTGCAAGGTAGCCGGGTGCTGGGGGCTCACGCTTGTCATGCTAGCTACTCAGGAGGCTGAGATTTAAGGATTGGGAAGAAAAGTCTATGAGATTGATCTCAAGTTAACTATAAAAAGCCAGAAGTGGAAGTGTGATTTGAGTAGATTGTTACCCCTAAGTGAAAAAGCCAAATGATCTGGGTGCCAGTGGTTCAGGCCTGTCATCCTAGCTACTCAGGAGGCTGAGGTCTGACGATCTCGGGTCAAAGCCAACCCAGGCAGGAAAGTCTGTAAGACTCTTGTCTCCAATTAACCAATTAACCAGAATGCTGGATGTGGCGCTGTGACTCAAGTGGTAGAGTGAGAATGCTAGCTCTAGAGCTCAGGGACAGCGCCCAGGCCTAGACTTCAAGCCCCGTGACCAAAACAAAAAGTCCATGGGATTCATCTCGAATTACCAATTACAAAGCCAGAAGTGGAGGTGTGACTCGAGTGGTAGATTGCCAGCCTTGAGTGAAATAGCTAAATGAGCTGGTCGCCAGTGGCTCAGGCCTGTAATCCTACCTACTCAGGCAGGAGACTAAGATCTGAGGAAAGTGTTTTGAAGTTAGCACAGGTGAGGAAGTCCATGAGACTTTTTTTTTTTTGCCAGTCCTGGGCCTTGAACTCAGGGCCTGAGCACTGTCCTTGACTTTTTGTTGTTTTTTTTTTTGCTCAAGGCTGAGCACTTGAGCCACAGTGCCACTTCTGGCTTTTTCTATATATGTGGTGCTGAGGAGTTGAATGCAGGGCTTCATGTATGCGAGGCAAGCACTTTACCACTAGGCCATATTCCCAGCCCCAGACTCTTAAAATGCATGTATAAAAAGTTGGAAGTGGAGCTATGGCTGGAATGGTAGAGAGCTAGCCTTGAGTGAAAAAGCTCAGGGTCAGCACCCAAGCCTTGAGGTCGAGCCCCATTATTGGCGCGGCTCAAACACAAACACCACACACATACACACACACCCCAAGAGAGAGCAAGAGCTTCTGAATTCAAGCCTCAGTACTAGCACACATAAAAAAAAAAAAAATCCTGCAGGGCATCATAGTACTGTATAGGAAATGGGAAAGCAAGGGCAACTAGCATCCTCCATCAACTAACAGGTCTTTTGGTCATGTAAGTCTCCTCTCTTACACACACACTCACACTGAACTGCCTGGGGGGTCCCTGAAGATCCATCACGCCTCACTCCTTGTTGTGTGTGTGCGGGTACAGGGGCCTCATCTCAGGGCCTGGGCGTTCTCCCTTGGCTTTGTGCTCAAGGCTGGCACTCTACCACTTGAGCCACAGCTCCGCTGCCAGCTTTTGGATGGTTAATTGAAGGTAAGATTCTCATGAACTTCCTCTTCAGACTGTTTTCTTATTGTGATGCTCAGATCGCAGCCTCCTGAGTAGCTAGGATTATAGGCATGAGCCACAAGTGCCCAGCTTAAAAATATCTAATATTAACTACTCAGTAGGTTTAGAACAAGTCCTATTTAGTATGAAACTGAGTAAAAATGTCCACCTCTGTCTTCCCTAATTAGTTAAGATGGTATGCAATCTAAAAGGCTGTAATTTTTAAACTTAATAAACTTTTGTGATAGATGTATAATCATATGTATAATACAATGAATAACCATATAATATATACATGTAATAGGTAAAATCATATGAAATATAATTTTAAAATCACATATACAAGAATTTATAACACATCTAATGCAGCCCAGTACTGTGGCTCATACCCACAATCTTAGCTACTGAGGATGCTGTGATCTGAGGCACACCAAAGCCAGCCTGGACAGGAAAGTCTGTGAGTGTCTTCTCTCCAATGAACCACCCAAAAACTGGAGGCAGAGGTGTGGTGCGAGAGTGCTAGCCTTGAGCAAAACGGCGAAGCAAAACACAAGGGCCTGAGTTCAAGTCCTAGTCACTGGCCTGCACGTACAAATCCTTAGAGTTTTAAATTTAGATAGAGAGATAAAATGTAAACGTATATGTCTTCTATTTTTATTTAACTTCAGAAATGGGAATCCCAGATGGTTGAAATTTTGTGGTCTGCTAGACCAGTCTAAAGGCCTAAGACCTGGCTGACACCATCCTTGTGTTCACTGGCTTAGAAGCCAAATGGGCCAATGGGCTGAGTTACATTATCCAGGCTGATAGAGTAGTGTGTTTTGGGGCCACTTCACTACCTTCACTCCAGTGAGACAATCTTGCTATCACTCAATTATTCAATGGCCCACACAAGATCGCCTCAATCAGATAAAGTGATTGGCCTTCCTGCACTGCGGGGTGGGTGGGCTGTCAGTGCCTGTGGTCTGCCTACCACTGGGGCTGAGCCCCAGCCCAGCCCAGCCCTGCGCAGTGCAGCAGGTGTTGGAGCGCGGGCCCCTCCCTCCCCGCAGGCCACCCAGCAGCACCTACGCGATGAGGTTGAAGCAGTCCTTATTGGACAGCTGCTCCTCCAGCAGCAGCCGCAGCGAGTGCTGTATATGAATAATGTACATGGAATTGGTCACCGAGACGTCCAGCAGTATCACCACCCTAAAAGAGAAACACAAGCTTCAGGCAGAGAACCGAATCGCTCAGATAATCTTCATTCTGTTCCATTTTACTATTTAAAGTGTTTTCCGGGGACTGTGTCTGTGTGTGTGTGTGTGTGTGTGTGTGTGTGTGTGTGTGTGTGTGTAGATTTTTACAGGCCAAATTTACAGCTGGCCAAAATCTGTGGAGGTCTGAGGTCTGAGGTCAACTGGACTATAAAGGGGTTGTGGAATCTTCTGGCCCAGGAGCTTCCTATCACAGAATGAGGTCTGATGGTGGAGATCGGGTTTAAGAGCTGGGAACAGGCACAGAAAGATTGGCATCAATATCTTCACTGGAAGGGTTAGCATCCAACATTTCTATAGATCAAGGTATTTTTGCAGGGGAAAGCAAGAGTCCAGAGGAATGCAACTAGGTGAACTTGGCCCTCTTGGGAAATGTCTATCTTTTAGTTTGCACTGTGTCTGTGTCTGTGTGCGTACGGTGCGGGGGGGGGGGGGGTGGCGCTGGTACTGGGGTTTGAACTCAAGACCTAAGTGATGTCCCTTAGTTTTTATTTTGTTGCAGGCTAGAACTTTATCACCGAGTTGTACCTCCACTCTGGCTGGTACTGGAGCTTGAACTCAGGGCCTGAGCCTGGGTGCTGTCCTTAGTCTTTTTTTTTTTTTTGGCCAGTCCTGGGCCTTGGACGCAGGGCCTGAGCACCATCCCTGGCTTCTTCCGGCTCAAGGCTAGCACTCTGCCACCTGAGCCGCAGCGCCCCTTCTGGCCGTTTTCCATATATGTGGTGCTGGGGAATCGAACCCAGGGCTTCATGTATACGAGGCAAGCACTCGGGGCTGGGGAAATGGCCTAGTGGCAAGAGTGCCTGCCTCATATACATGAGGCCCTGGGTTCGATTCCCCAGCACCACATATACAGAAAATGGCCAGAAGTGGCGCTGTGGCTCAAAGTGGCAGAGTGCTAGCCTTGAGCAAAAAGAAGCCAGGGACAGTGCTCAGGCCCTGAGTCCAAGCCCCAGGACTGGCCAAAACAAAACAAAAACAAAACAAAACAAAACAAAACAAAACAAAAAACGAGGCAAGCACTCTTGCCACTAGGCCAATTATTCCCAGCCCCAGCCTAATTTTCTTTTAGGAAACACCTCCATCAGTCCATTTGAGCTGGGTAAAGTGGACCCCAAGCCTGGCTTCAGGGCTGGGCATTTGGCCCTGGATAATTAGAGCATCGTGTCTCCCAGACTAGAGGGATGGGCGGACACCTGAGTGCTGGGAGGGCTATGGTAGTAGAAAGCAGTTCTCAGGCTGTAGGCAGCCACCTTATCACCCTGAGGGAAGGGTCTACCTGCAGACAAAGCACACAGAGAAGCAGGCCGGGCTAAGAGAAGGATTCCTGACCTAGCAGACATCAGGAGAAGACAGCCACCAAGTCCAGCCAAGGCCTGGGCGCTGGTGGCTCACGCCTGTCACCCTAGCAACTAAGGAGGCTGAGATCTGAGGATCACAGTTCAAAGCCAGCCCAAGCAGAAAGTCCCCAAACTCTTACCTCCAATGAACCACTCAAAAACTGGAAGTGGGGGGTCTGGCTCAAGTGGTAGAGCACCAGCCTTGAGGCAAAAAGCTAAGGGAAAGCAGCCAGACCCTGAGTCTAAACACTGGTACCGGCACCAAAGGAGGAATACTGAGTGACATGCTGATGACACTGTGGGTGACAACAATCATGGCAATGTCCTGCCCTCTCTGTTCCCCTGTGGTTACTCTGTGCAGAGGCTGCTGACTCCCCCCTCCCCACCAAGCAGCGGCTTCTGCGGGAACCGTGAGTTGGAAACCCCGTGGGTCTTCCTACAGACCCACAGAGGAAGGAGCAGGCTTGGAGAAGGTACCTTTTTTCACAGAGGGTTCCCCAAATTCTTCTGCTGGCCAGAGAGAGCCACTCGACCCGCCTCTCATATATGCGCACAACTCTCCCAAGCTGCTTCTGAAGAATGGAAGCAATCTTGAGTCAGAGGCACTGTCCTTGAGTTGTTGTTTTTTTTCCCCCTTAAGGCTAGTGCATTACCACTTGAGCCACAACTCCTCTTCTGGCTGTTGGTTTTTTTTTTTTTTTTTTTTTGATAATTAAGTGGAGGTAAAAGTCTCAAGGAGAGCAGTGTACTGGTGGCTCACGCCTGTCATCCTAGCTACTCAGGAGGCTGAGATCCGAGGATCATGCTTTGAAGCTAGCCCAGTCAGAAAGTCTGTGAGACTTTTACCTCCAATAAACCAACAGAAAGCCAGAAGTGGAGCTGTGGCTCAAAGTAGTAGAGCACTCACCTTGAGTAAAAGAGCTCAGGGACAGCACCCAGGCCCCGAGTTCAAGCCCCAGGACTGGAAAAAAAAAAAGTCTCAAGGGCTGTAGATAAGAGCCAACTTGGGCTGGCTTCAAATCCCAACCCCCAGATCTCAGCTTCCCGAGAGTCACTGTTTGAAGGGGAGCAGCTGAGAGGGAGGGGCAGAGAAGCAGACATCCCAGTGGCTTGCAGATGGCTGTGTCATATGCCTGGGTGCCCAAACCAAGAGATGGCTATTCTTCTAAGTCATGAGCAGTTCCACCATAAGAGTAGGCAAGGGATGGTCAAAATGTGTCATATCTGGGCCTTCCAGGGCTCACCCTGGGAAGGTGCTTGTCTGTGAAGCTCAGAGACTCTAATTCACAGCAGGGCATCTGTCCCTGGCGTGGCATCACCAGAGCCCCTGCATTCCTCACTCATATTCTAGAAGAATGGCATCCATCCCTCACCTGGTATTCATAGAGGAAGGGCGGGTCCACATGGATGTTTTTCACGGTCCCGTCATGCCATTCAAATTGTACCATTGCCTTCTGAGCTCAGGGGTGAGCAGGACAGGAAGCAGGTGACCGGAGGCACAGATGGGGAAAGATCATACGTTTACATTAATTCATCAATTGTGTTTTGCTGGTCCTGGAGCTTGAACTCAGGGCTTCATACTCTTGCTTAGCTTTTTTCCTTCCACATTTACTCTCATAACTTTCATTTTTAGGTCTGTGAAAACCAGCTATTCTAGTAGATTTGTGTTGTTATTTTTGTTTTGGTGCTGGGGATCAAACTCAGGGCCTTGTGCATGCTAAATGGCACTGTCACTGGATTCCATCTCTAGCTCCTGTATAATCGTTTTGACGAGTTTTGGAGTCTGAGTGGCCATTTTGCATCCCACCAGGCTTTCAGGCCCATATTTCCTTGGTTCTGCCTTATGATCCCCTTTGCCTGAACCCACAGGAAGGTTGTGTGTGGAGCAGCCCTGCTGCCCTGCCGACAATGGGCGGGAGTGGATAGTTTTACCTGGTGGATAGTTGACGATACTGCTTTCTGGAGGACAGGCACAAATTCTTCTACAGGAGAGAATGCATTGGGGGCCAGCACCTGATAAAGGCTCAACTTCTTGGCTAAAAACAAAGAAACAAATAAACAGTGGGCTGGGCACTAGTGGCTCATACCTGTAATCCTAGCTATTCAGGAGGCTCAGATCAGGAGGTTCGAAACCAGCCTGGGCAGGAAGATCCATGAGACTCTTATTTACACTGATTCCACCAAGCAGCCAGAAGTAGAACTGTGGCTGAAATGGTAGAGTGCCAATGTCGAGGAAAAGAGCCAAGGGACAGTGCCCAGGCCCCAAGCCTCAGTAGCTGAAGAAAAAAATAAAAATAAATAGTGGAATTCAAGGGACCAGTTAAGAAGCCTCCAAAGGTTCCTGTCTTGTTCATTGGCCCCCTGTTGTCTTGGAAACCAACCTCCTTCAGGGATTTACCTTTTAGACCATTGACCTTGAGCCATTCTGCAGAAGTCTTGTCCAAGTTTGGGAATTCAATTGTGAGAGGAGCTTCATGCTTCGGGGGTTTAGGCAAAAGATTTGTGAGATGTCCTTTTACAATCTCGGTGGAGAGCTAAATGAAGTTAGAAAATGCTCATTACAGAGTATCTTAGAGCAAGTTCTCTGCCACACATACCACCTTTCCCCCCATCAACTTTGCCCCCTTTTCTGAAGATTTCTAGAATTTCCAGGGAGGATGACAGCTTCCTCTCTAACCTCTCTTCTACGCCAAGCCACTTAGGGAGCCTGGTCTAGCCCAGTCTCTCCTTGTCCACAGGTGTAAAGTGGAAAACCAAGGTTAAATCTCCCAGCCCTTGGGCTGGGAATATGACCTAGTGGTAAAGTCCTTGCCTCGTATACATGAAGCCCTGGGTTCAATTCCTCAGCACCACATATATAGAAAAAGCCAGAAGTGGCGCTGTGACTCAAGTGGTAGAGTGTTAGCCTTGAACAAAAAGAAGCCAGGGGCAGTGTTCAGGCCCTGAGTTCAAGCCCCAGGGCTGGCAAAACAAAACAAAACAAAATCTCCCAGCCCTGTGGCAGGGAGCAGAAAGGCGATTCCGTCATGTACCACCTACCTGCTTCATGACGCAGGCCAGCTCCTCGCACGGGCCGCTCTGGCGCAGGGCTTGCACGTGGCTCAGGAGGCTCTGGGCCTTCTGAATTTCTTCCAGGAGCTCCTCTACATCCTGGCTAGTGTAGAGCTGGGGAAGGGGCGTGCAATGAGCCGTCCAGAAATCATTTGGCTACACTAGCAGTGGCCAAAGCCAGAAAGGGCAAACAGCCGAGTTAATTCCTGCAGGTAAGGGGCAATCTGTTTAAACCCAAGGCCAGAAACTGGGGTCCGATGTGCCAGGAAGAGCTTGCAAGTCTATGTTGTTTTTCTTTGGGTGTGTATGCCTGTATGAGGGCTTGAACTCAGAGTCTGAGTGTTGTCCTTGAGCTTTTTCACTCAAGGCTAGCACTCTCCCAGTTGAGCCACAGCTCCATTTCTGGCTTTTTTTTTTCTTCTGATAATTGGAGATAAAAGCTTTGTGGACTTTTCTGCCTGGCTGGTTTGAAACCACAATCCTCAGCCTTCTGAATAACTAGGATTAAAGGCATGAGCCACTAGTACCTGGCTTTTACAGTTTTTTTTTTTTTTTTTTTTTTTGGCCAGTCCTGAGCCTTGGACTCAGGGCCCCCTGGCTTCTTCCCGCTCAAGGCTAGCACTCTGCCACTTGAGCCACAGCGCCGCTTCTGGCCGTTTTCTGTATATGTGGTGCTGGGGAATCGAACCTAGGGCCTCATGTATCCGAGGCAGGCACTCTTGCCACTAGGCTATATCCCCAGCCCCTGGCTTTTATAGTTTTTGTTATTTTATTGGTCATGGGGCTTAAACTAAGGACCTTGGCACTGTCCCTGAGCTTTGATGCTCAAGGCTTGTGCTCTACCTCTTGAGCCATAGATTCACTTCCAGTTTTCTGGAGACAAGAGTCTCCTGGACCTTTTTTCCCAGGTTGGCTTTGAACCATGATCCTCAGGCCTCTGACTTACTGAGTAGCTAGAATGACAGGCGTCATTCTACGCCACAGGTGCCTGACTCAGTATTTCATTTCTTTAAATTTTTATTGTTTTTCTTAACTAGTTATACAAAGGGGTCTCCATTTAACATGCCTTTTTTTTTTTTTTTAGCACAATGCATCTTGATCAGAG
Organism: Perognathus longimembris pacificus; assembly: GCF_023159225.1. Taxonomy (NCBI): domain Eukaryota; kingdom Metazoa; phylum Chordata; class Mammalia; order Rodentia; family Heteromyidae; genus Perognathus; species Perognathus longimembris. Next base: position 2,006,898 of record NC_063183.1, on the reverse strand, counting down.
CTACCCGGTCCATCTCCTCGTTCCCAAGTTCAGTTTTCCCATATGCACATTGAATATTATGGCTGTATCTACTCATCTTTTTGGTTATTTTGAGTCACTATGAATAACCCAGGCTAGCCTTGAACATGTCATCCTCCTGTCTCAATCTCCCAAGCACTGGGATTATAGGTGTATAGCACCATGCCCAGCATGATTGGATCCTTAATACGTCAAACAATCTACACATTTGCTAACTGTTACTTCCACCGGGAAGAAACAGGGTGGATGATGCTTAGCTGTCAGCAAAGATAAAGACATGGCAGATGAGTTCATCTGAAGTGGATGGGCTCATTCTGTCCTGCTGTGGGTCACAGGAACCTCACGCAGTCACAGGTCCCCCATCTTGAGGAGACAGTTGTTTCATACTTGGGGCTCTAGCATGCCGACTGGGGAATGACTGAGGATTCTGCCAACAAGGCGATAGGAGGCCTCTACACTCCTAGGCACCCATTAGCTTGTGAGCACCACTGCCTTCAGCCTATCCCGGACCTTCCCATCCAGTCACTGTAATCCGACTTTACCTGTGTCCTGGGTGAGAGGTGGGGAAGGAAGGAGGAAGCGGGCATAGGGCATGCTCTGTCCTAGAGCAGCAGGCAGAGGGCCAGCGTGCCGGCCAAGGGCTTACCTCCGTCTCGGGACTGTAGCTATGGTAGTAGCTGCCAAGCGCATCTGCGAGGTTCTTCAGGACAGCCTGTGGGGTGGTGACAGTTGATCTGACTAAGGCCAGGCCTACATCCACCAGGCACTGAGCTCACAGTCCTGCAAAGCTGCCCATTTCACCCACAGAACTGGTGCAGGAAAGGCAGGTCCTGCCCTGCATGGAGAGAAAGTGTGTGTGTGTGTGTGTGTGTGTGTGTGTGTGTGTGTGTGTGTGCGTTTCTGTGCGCGCGCGCGCACACACGTGCGCTTATCCCGGGGTTTGAACTCAGGGCCTAATATGCTGTCTTTGAGCTTTTTTGCTTTAAGGCTCAAACCACAGCTCCACTTCAGGATTTGGGGTAGTTCATTGGAGATAAGAATCTCACGGACTTTCCTTTGAACCTTGATCCTCAGATCTCAGCCTCTGAGTAGCTAGGGTTGCAGGCGCGAGCCACCAACGCCTGGCATCTGCGCAGAGCTTTAAACGCCCACTCAGCTCCTTGTTGTCACATCCACGGGAGACCTAGGAGGGCCTGGCCCACTCACCGTGGGCACCTGATCGTCACATCTGTAGGTGATGATGTGGATAATGATGTCCTGCCCTGCGGTGGACTGCTGGATATAATCAGACAGGACTTCAGAAGACTGATCTGGACTAGGAAGAGGAGAGAAGAGAAGTGAGCCTCCTACTTTGAGAACATTCCAGAGCAAACTGTTAATCCCCAGGGACTATCGACTCATTCCTAACTGGCTCTCTGGGTCGCTGGGGGCACTGAAGGTGTGGCTGCTGCAGATATGTAGCCTGTGCATGTCAAGTTCTGCTTGATAATTGCTTCTAGAACAAAAATTTTGCCTAGTGCTAGTGCCTCAGGCCTATAACCCCAGCTACTTAGGAGACTGATATATAGAGATCACAGTGTGAAGCCAGCTCAGGCAGGAAAATCCATGAGATTCTTCTTCAAAAAGCTGGAAGTGGCCAGTGGCTCACACCTCTAATCCTTGCTAATCAGAAGGCTGAGAGCTGAGGATTATGGTTCAAAGCTAGGTGGGGAAGTCCATGAGACTTTTATCTTCAATTAGCCATCAGAAAACTGGAAGTAGAGCTGTGGCTCAAAGTGGTAGAGCAGTAGCCTTAAGTGGAAGAGCTTAGGGACAGCGCCTAGGCCCTGAGTTCAAGCCCCATGACTAGAAAAAGAAATGAGATCTACCAGCTTCCCATTATGGTCACCAGAGAATTCAGCCCTTGTACAGTGAAGATTTTCTTCAGGGCATGTAGTAAATTGCTGCCTCCTTCAGGTTGTAGTTTCTTCGCCCAGAGCTTGAGTTCCTGGAGGCTGGAAAGAGACTGGCCTAGCAAGCTACTTACCATCACATGCCGTGTTCCTGAGAAATGCCTTTTGTATGATTTCTTCATTGTTCAAACCTCATGGAATGGACTGCACAAGTCTAAATTGGTAAGCCCATGCCATGCCTGCGATGTACGCATCATACTTATGTGCTGTAGGCAATTTCTCCTAAGGCCATGACGAACAAGAAAAGCCTGGAATCCTAGCTACTCAGAAGGCTGAGATCCGAGAGTCATGGTTTGAAGCAAGCCTGGATCTATGAGAACTCAGGACCTGGGCACTGACCCTAAAGCTTTTTCACTTAAAGTTGGCACTCTCTCACTTGAGCCGAGGCTCTACTACCAGCTTCTTGCTGGTTAATTGGAGCTGAGAGCCTCATAGACTTTCCTGCTGGCTTCAAACATTGATCCTTTGATCTCATCCTCATGAGTAGCTAAGATTACAGGAGTGAGCCACTGTTGGCTTGTGTCAATCAACAGAGAAACCAATCCTAGGCCTGACAAATTCTCTAGCCAATATATTTCAAGCTCAATTTAACATCACCATCTTGCATTCATGTACGTATATATGTATGATTTTTTTGTGCCGATCCTGGGGCTTGAACTCAAGGTTTGGGCACTCTCCTGAGATTTTTCCCTCAAAGCTAGTGCTATACTAGTTGGGCCACAATTCCATTTCAGACTTTTTGCTTACTAATTGGAGATAAGAGTCTCACAGATTTTCCTGTCTGGACTGACTTAGAACCTTGATCCAAAGATTTCAGCCTCATGAGTATCTAGGACTACAGGTGTGAGCCACTGGCACCAGGCTTATTTTTATGGCTACTTCCTAATTATGGCAAGTGTAAGGGCTTCTCAATTATGGTAATGATAGAAATTTTCCTTCAATAATAAACAGTGATAGAGAAAAACTAGCAAAAGTACAAGTGGCACAGGGTTAATAATGGCAATGTGGCAGAGACACAGAACAGGGAAATGACATGGAAGCCCAGGAATAACTGGCTAAGGAAACCTTAGCCTGACAACCTCAAGGTGATTTCTAGGTCAAGCATAGGATTAAGCAAAGTCTCCCTTCAGGGAAGTGTAGTTTCTGCTTAGATTTTCTGGGCTCTGCTCTGAGCTTTAAAATCCAATCCAGGTTGCTTCTCATCAACAAAGTAGGTTTTCTAGGCCTGTTGCAATGGCTATAATATTAAACAGGACTGGACAAATGAAGCAGAGAGCGTGGTACCCAGCTCATGGTGAGTGATCAAGAACACTCTAATGCAACATAAAGTTCTAAACTGGACTTACACCTGTAATCCGAGCTCCTCAGGAGGCTGAGATCTGAGAATCAGGATTTAATGCCAGCTTGGGCAGGAAAGTCCCTGAGACTCTTGTTTCCAGTTCACCACCAGAAAATTGGAAGTGGTGCTGTGGCTCAAAGCGGTAGAGTGCTAGCCTTGAGCATGGAGAGGCTCAGGGACAGTGCTCAGGCCCTGGGTTCAAGCCTAGGACAGACCAAAAAGAGAAAAAAAAACCCAAGGGACATCATCTCCAATTAAACAACCAAAAGATGGGCTGGAGATATGGTTCAAGTGGTAAAGTACTAGCCTTGAGCATAAAAGCTCAAGGGACGGTGCCCAGGCTCTGAGTTCAAGCCCTAGGACTGGTACCAGGACTTGTGACTGTGTGGTCTTTCATTCTGGGGACTGTGTGGGGTGATTCTCTTTATGCTGTTGGCTGCCTGTGCTGGTTTTTGTGAGCTGGCACTAGGTCTTCTCTTCTCCACGGGGACTGGCGTCTTCAGCATGCTGTGCCTGTATAGACACTGGGGGAGAAAACAAAGCCCAGACGAGGGGAAGCCCCTTACCTGGAGGCATTGACATCCACTGGCTGTGGCCAGAGGGACCTGGTGCTGGCTCCGAATGACAGGACATACAGCTTCTCCTTGAAGCTCAGCTGCTCATCAATGAGCCTCTGTGGACCGAAGGACAGAAGTGGCTCATGGGGGGTTGATTGTAGCCCTCTCATCTGGGCCAGGTGTGAGCTAAACAGAGCTCAAATACAGGCCTAGCCAGGTGCTGGTGGCTCACGCCGGTCCTCCTAACTACTCCAGAGGCTGAGATTGGAGAATGTGCTTCAAAGCCAGCCCTGGCTGGAAAGTCCATGAGATTCTTATCTTCAGTGAACCACCCAAAAGCCAGAAGTGGAGCTAGCTAGCCTTGGGTAAAAAAGCTCAGAGATGGTCTCAGACCCTGAATTCAAGCCCCATCAACAAATAAAATAAATAAATAAATAAATAAATAAATAAATAAATAAATAAATAAATACAGAAGCCTAGTACTTCAGCTTAGTGGCTGGTCCAATCTGATATCCGCTCCTGAGCCAATAAGTTTCAAGAGAGCATCCTGATGGTTCACCTCATCAGGTGCTGTGTCTGTGAGCCAGACAAGACTGGACAACTGGCTCACTTTGCATCAGGTCTGTGTGTGTGTGTGTGTGTGTGTGTGTGTGTGTGTGTGTAGCACTGGGACTTGAACTCAGGGCCCCACACTATCTCTTGAATTTTCTTTATTTGCTTGAGGTGCTCTACCACTTGAGGAATACCTCTATATCTGGCTTTCTGCTGGTTAGTTGCAGATAAGAGTCTCTGGAATGTATTTGTCTGGGCTGGCTTTGTACTAGGATCCTTAGATCACAGCCTTCTGCATAGCTAGGCTTATAGGGGTGAGCTACCAGCACCTGACCTTTGAAACATACAGGAGCCATTGCTATTGTGGGTCTCATCCTCCAATGCTAGGCATTTCTATAGAACAGCCTCTCACGGCGTCTACCAAGATTCTATTAGAGATGCAGCAGCAAGCATTTCTTTTAAGCAAATGCCTTCTATCCTCACAGCAGTCCCTCCAGGCAGCCATCGTCCCTGTCCCCATTTAACAGAGAAGGTGTGAGAGACCCAGGGAGATGAGGAGGGTAAGAGATGGCTGAATTGTGTGTGTGTGTTCCTGAGTGTGCCATTCCTGGGAATTGAACTCAGGGCCTAGGCACTACCCCTGAGCTATTGCGTTCAAGGCTAGTGCTCTACCACTTGAGCCACAGCTCCACTTCTGCCTTTTCTTAGTGAGTAACTGGAGATTAGATTGTCATGGACTTTTCTGCCTGGACTGGGTTCAAACTGTGATCCTCAGATCTCAGCCTTGTGAGTAGCTAGGAGTACAGGCGTGAACCATGGGCACCCGGCAGATTGAATTTTGAGGTTTGATTCCAGTCTTCTGATTAGAGGCCTGAGTTTTTCTGTGCCAGATCTGCCACAGAGAGCAGGGTAGCTCCTCTGACCAGAGAACACGAGCCGGGAACCTCTGCACCGGGCTGGCTGGAGTCAGCCTTACTCCTCACACTGTGGGAAGCAAACAATAGAAGCTCACATGCCTTCAAAGGGGAGGAGGGTTCCCACAGAATTCCACATCCTTCTGTCATGTAGGTGCTCATAGAGTGGGAGTGTTCTTTATAAATCAGCTATTTCATACATGCTGCAATCAAAGCCAGTTAGAAAAGCAGCCCAAGGTTGGGTGCCTTGTGGCTCATGCCTGTAATCCCAGCTACTTGGGAGGCTAGGATCTGAGGATCACAGTTCAAAGCCAGCCCAAGCGGGAAAGTTCCTGGGACTCTTATCTCCAATTAGCCACTGAAAAGGCTGGAAATAATGCTGTGGCTCAAGTGGTAGAGCTCCAGCCTTGAGCAAACAAACAAACACACAAACACCTCAGGACAGTTCCCAGGCCCAGAGTTCAAGCCCTAGGACCGGTGCAAGAAAGGAAAGAAAAAAAGAAGAAAAAAGAAAAGCAGGCAGGCAGGCAAAGCAGTCCAGGGGAGGCTGGTGCGGTTCCGGTCCCTCTTGGGCCACAGACTCACCGTGAAGTCAGTCTGGAATTCCTCTTTCCGGGGGCTGCTGTGGAACAAGGCCTCATCGACGAGCAGTGCCACGCTGGCCCCCCTGATGAGGCCGAAGGCCTGAAACCACAGGGGGCATTAGGTGCAACCAGCCCAGCCCACGCCCTGCCTGCTACAGAGGGGGCACCCCACATGCAGCAGGAAGGAAGTAACTGATGGGAGCCCCATTTCTGGAAAGAATAAACAAAGTATGATGTCCTGAGTTTAGTTCTAGGTGGAAAGCGTGCTATTTGAATTTTCTTCATTCCATCTCGCCTATCCTCCTAGCTCCTCAGGAGGCTGAGATCTGAGGATCTAGGTTCAAAGGCAGCCTGATTTGGAAAGTGTGTGAGACTCTTATCTTCAATAAACTATTAAAAAAGCTGGAAGTGAAGCTGTGGCTCAAATGGTAGTGTGCTAGCCTTGAACAAAAAAAGTTTAAGAACAGGACTCAGGATCTGAGTGCCAAGACCAGCACAAAAAAAAAAGAGGAAAAGGGAGAAAAAAGACAGAGACAGAGACAAAGAGAGCCTCCTTTATTTTAATAATTTCTTTGTGTGTGTGTGTGTGTGTGTGTGTGTGTGTGTGTGTGTGTGTGTGTTTCTTTGCCAGTCCTGGGCCTTGGACTCAGGGTCTGAGTACTGTCCCTGGCTTCTTTTTGCTCAAGGCTAGCACTCTGCCACTTGAGCCACAGCGCCACTTCTGGCCATTTCCTATATATGTGGTGCTGGGGAATTGAACCCAGGGCTTCATGTATATGAGGCAAGCACTCTTGCACTAGGCCATATTCCCAGCGTGTGTGTGTGTGTTTCTATGCAGGTACTATGGCTTGAACTCAGAGCCTGGACATTATCCCTGAGCTTTTTTTTTCCTCAAGGAAAATCTCCACTTCTAGTGCTTTTTTGATAGTTTATTGAAGATAGGAATCTCACAGACTTTCCAGCATGGGCTGGCTTTGAACCTGGATCCTCAGATCTCAGCCTCCTGAGTAGCTAGGATGACAGGTGTGAACCACCGGTACCTGGCTGTTTCTCTCCTCTCTACCCTGACCCCCTGTATGAGTACTGGGGCTTGAACTCAGAGGCTTATGCTCTCACTTAGCTTTTCTAATCAAGGCTGGTGTTTTGCCACTTGAGGCACAACTCCACTTATTGCTTTTTGCTAATTAATTGGAGTAGAGATTAGGATTTGACTGCCTGGGCTGATTTAGAACCAGGATCCTCAGATCTCAGCCTCCTGAGTAGCTAAGATTACAACCGTGATCCCTCCCTCCCTCCCTTCCTTCCTTTCTTCCTTCCTTTCTCCTTCTCCTCTCTCTGTCTTATAACTGTCTCTTCCTCAGAATGATTTTCTTGACCAACTTAAGAGTCCTCCTTTTCAGTGCACATGGTTTTCTTCACAGCACAGGACTTGGGGACTTGCTCACTGGCTGTCTGGCTCCACCGTATTGTAATTTGAGGAAGGTGGGGCCCTTTCCTTGCTCAGAGCTAGATCAGAGCCTGACACAGTCAGTGTCCATTAAACCTCAGCATCCAGAGGGTTCCACTGGAAGCGCAAGGCTCCCAAGAGCATCACTAATCCTCAGAGAGCAGAGTAAGTTAACATTGAGAGCCAGTTCTATTCATTTTCCTTTTCTTTTTTTTTTTTTTTCCAATCCCAGTGCTTGAACTCAGGGCCTGGGCACTGTCCCTGAGCTTCTTTTTGCGCAAGGCTAGTACTCTATGGCTTGAACCACAGCACCACTTCCAGCTTTTTCTGTTTATGTGGTGCTGAGGAATCAAACTCAGGGCTTCATGCATGCTAGGCAAGCTCTCTACCACTAAGCCACATTCCCAGTCCCAATTTAAAAAGTTTTAGACAATGACTATTACAATTTTATAATCTTTGCAATTGTAAAACATGCATTCCTTTACATGTGGCCATTAAAATTCGAGAACTTTATCCCATAGAAATAATCAGAGAAGTAGATAAGAGAGAATAAAAAATGAGCCTTCTGTACCAACAGAAGCCCAACCAAGTGCTGTGGTTCATGTCTGTCATTCTAGCTACGTAGGAGGCTGAGATCTGAGGATCCAATTTCAAAGCCAGCCCAGGCAGGAAAGTTCTGTAGGATATTTGTCACAAACTAGCCACCAAAAGCTAGAAGTGTTGACTAGGAATGCGGCTTAGTGGTAGAGTGCTTGCCTAGCATACATGAAGCCCTGGGTTCAATTCCTCAGTACCACATAAACAGAAAAAGTCGGAAGTGGTACTATGGTTCAAGTGGTAGAGTGCTAGTCTTGAGCAAAAGAAGCTCAGGGACAGTGCCCAGGCCAAGTGCAAGTCCCAGGACTGGCAAAAATAAGTTTTTTTAAATTTTTATTTATTTATTTTTATTTTTGCCAGTGCTGGGTTTGGACTCGGGGCCTGTCTGGCTTCTTTTTGCTCAAGGATAGCACTCTGCCACTTGAGCCACAGCGCCACTTCTGGCAATTTTCTATATACGTGGTGCCGGGGAATCGAACCCAGGGCTTCATGTATACAAGGCGAGCACTCTTGCCACTAGGCCATATTCCCAGCCCAAGTTTTAAAAAATCTGTAAGTGGAGCTATGACTCAAATGGTAGAGTGCCAATGTTGAGCCAAAAAGCTCAGGGACAGCACGGAGGCTTTGAGTTCAAGACCCAATATGGGCAAATAAATAAATGCTTGAAAGACATGAAAGTGAAATATTAGTGAAGTGTCCTCAAATCGTGGTGAATGAAACTACAATGCCAAGACAACTGTGCCTATGGTTTGGCCTTCTTTGGCCTCTGTGCTGCCTGCTTCTAAACCATGCACTGTCCCTGCAGGTCTACCACCAGGCACAGAAGGCTCTTCCTCTTCTAGAAACAGCCGTGGCTTTCCACGAGAAGTCATCTGTCTCCTTCTCAGCCAGTCTCCTCTCCTGCCCCATTTTCTTCAGGAGGGAGCACTGGTCTCAGGCCCCGCCAGTTAGCTTGCCTTCTACCTTATCTATGGTGATGGTCCCCAGGATTCCAAGGAGGGCCAATCCCAGCACTTGGGCAGGGTGGGGAAAATGAGAAGGAACGATGCCTCTTTTCCCTGGAGCTGTCCAGCTGGTGACATGAAAGCTTTAGAGCAGCTGGGGGCCATTCTCCTAAGCTTACAGGTGGGGGAAGCTATCCTGAGAAGAAAACCAAAGGAAGGCTCAAGCCTGTAATCCTAGCCACTAAGGAGGGTCACAGCCACTGAGGATCACAGTTTGAAGCCAGCCCAGGCAGGAAAGGCCATGAGATTCTTATCTCCAATGATCCACCAAAAACCTGGAAGTGGCGCTGTGGTTCAAAGTGACAGAGCACTAGGCTTGAGCAAAAGAGCTCAGGGACAGCACTCAGGTCCTGAGTTTAAGCCCCACAACCAGGGGGAAAAAATCCCCAACCAAACAACAACAACAGATCCCAGAGAGACAAAGAGATCTACATATTGCTAGGCCTGAGCTTTACATTCATGGTGACAAGGAAGTTTCTTTTGTAGCTGAAGCCAACTCATTCAAGATGGGAACTAGCCCTGGCAACTGGAAGGCTTTAACCAATCCAGGTTGCCTTGGCAACTGGAAGACTTTAACCAATCCGGGTTGCCTGGGTGCAAGTGACAGATGATGGCATCTCAGTTACCTTCTTGCTGTCCTCTGTGAGCCAGCACAGCCTCTGCTGGTAGCGCGCAAGGGCACTGTGGAGACATCGGAAAGACCAGTCAGAGTCAGCATCGCACCCAATGCAGCTAGGCACTGAAGGAAGGCATCATGGGATGTTTTTAATTTTTTTTATTTCTTTTGTACAGAGGAGTTCACATTTCATAAGTCAGGTAATGAGTACATTTCTTTTTCTTTTTTTTTTTTTTTTGCCATTCCTGGGCCTTGGACTCAGGGCCTGAGCACTGTCCTTGGCTTCTTTTTGCTCGAGGCTAGCATTCTGCTACTTGAGCTCAGTGCCACTTCTGGCTGTTTTCTATATATGTGGTGCTGGGGAGTCGAACCCAGGGCTTCATGTATGCGAGCCAAGCACTCTTGCCACTAGGCCATATTCCCAGCCCTGTTTTTAAATTTTTATTTATATAACTTTTCATTATGATCACTATTATATTTTTGTGTGTGCGCCAGTCCTGGAGCTTGAACTCAAGGCCGGGGCACTGTCCGTGAGCTATTTTGCTCAAAGCTGTCACTCTATCACGTGCACACGATCACAGCTCTACTTCCCACTTTGTGGTGGTCAATTAGAGAAAAGAGTCTCACAGATTTTCCAGCCCCAGGCTGACTTCAAGTGCGATCCTCAGACAGCAGCCTCCTGAGTAGCGGGGATTACAGGCATGAGCCCCAGCGCCTGGCTAGCTCCGTGTATTTGCCCTGGTCTCTGGGGAGTGGCTGGAAGGGACAGGCAGGCTGAGCAGCAGTAGGTCCTTAACGGACTAATAACCAAAAGATTACTTTCCAAACAAACAAACAAAATACCAGCCAGGGGAACTTGTTTTGTAGTACTAGAGATTGAAGTCAGGGCCTTTGCTTGCCAGGAAGGTGCTATACCACTTGAGCCAGGTCTCCAGTCCTGCCTGGGGACCTTCTTGAACTTCACTTCCAGCAAGGCCAACTATTGCAATGACTGCTGCAGTGATGGTGCGTGCTGGGGCCGCAAGGTCAGGGCTGGGTCATTGGGGTTTAGCTGACATGACGTCACTGAGGGCAGGAGGAATCCAGAGCCGCTGGGTATGACGTGGCAGGGTGGCAGTCACAGAATTTTAAGAGAGGCCCACTGTGTTGGAATTCAATGCTCCTATGTACTACCTTTCTCTTGGCTAGATTTTGGTTTTTTTTACTTTGTTATTATTATCCTTAAATAGCTGTGCAAAGGAGTTATAGTATCCCAAGGCCTTAAAAAGAAATTTAATGCCAGGTGTCCATGGCTCACATCTGTCATCCTGGCTACTCAGGAGGCTGAGATCTAAGGATCATGGCTTGAAGCCAGCTCAGGCAGGAAAGTTCAGGACTTCCATCTCCATTCGCCACCAGAAAGCTGGAAGTGAAGATGAGGCTCTAGTAGTAGAGCACTAGCCTCAAGGAAGAAAGCTAAAAGACAGTGTGTAGGCCTTGAGTTCAAACTGGCACATATGCTTGCACATACATACAGTTTGCTAGGCATGGTGGCACATGGCCATAATCCTATCACTAAGGAGGCTGAGGCAGAACAGTTCAAGATCAGCTTGGGCTACATAGTACAACCCTAAAAGAGGTGTGTGTGTGTGTGTGTGTGTGTGTGTGTGTGTGTGTACACATTATTATTATTACTATTTTTGACAGTCCTGGGTCTTGGGCCTGAGCACTGTCCCTGGCTTCTTTTTGCTCAAGGCTAGCACTCTACCACTTGAGCCACAGCGCCACTTCTGGCTTTTTCTGTTGTTGTGATACTGAGGAATCGAACCCAGGGTTTCATGTATGTGAGGCAAGCACTCTACCACTAGGCCATATTCCCAGCCCCACACATGATTTTTTTTTTGCCAGTCCTGGGGCTTGAACTCAGGGCCTGAGCACTGTCCCTGGCTTCTTTTTGCTCAAGGCTAGCACTCTGCCACTTGAGCCACAGCGCCACTTCTGGCTTTTTTCTATATATGTGGTGCTGAGGAATCGAATCCAGGACTTCATGTATACGAGGCAAACACTTTACCACTAGGCCATACTCCAGCCCCAAATGATTTTTTTTAATTAAAAAATTTAAGGACATAACACTCTGAGCCCCAGAATTTCATCACCTTCAACTTGAAGCTAATAATTGGACTCTATCTGAGCTAATTTGCCAAAAGTCCAATTTACTGAGAATCAATTTACCAAGAGATCTGAATGGCTGTGAAATGCTAGATTCACAATTAAAATCAACTCCAAGGTTATTCTTTAAAAGTTGTTTAATCTTCAAACCCAGAAAACTTGCAGTTCAAATTTACAGTTCAATGAGGTTTGGCAAATTTGGTGAATCAGTCTTTCTATGTTGATCTTTCAGTGACTATTGGTTAAACTACTGGCACTGTGCCTTTGGAAGCTGCCAAAGATGATGACGCATGCAGCCCATAGCCAGATTTCTGAGGCATTAATAAATAAATGTTGGTTATTAATTATTATCATAACCTTTCAGGAAGCCTCAGGCAAACAGTTAATTATGGACCACAGATTGCTACAGCTGAGACAGCAGCTTAAAGACAGCTTGCTTACTGATCTCTGAAGACACGCCTCTGTCTTATTTACATGCTACTTATATGCATATGTTTGCAAAGGTATGAACACAATGTCAGTTTGACATTGGAAGTAGTCATTCTTAGCCAGGTACCTGTGGTTCATGCCTGTAATCGTAGCTACTCAGGAGGCTGAGATCTAAGGATCCTAATCTGAAACTAGCCTGGGCACGAAAGCCCATGAAATTCTTATCTCCAGTTAACCATTCAAAAAGAAAGAAGATCCCCCAAACATGAAATGGAGCTTGGCTCAAGTGGAAGAATGTTAAACTTGAGTGAAAAAATTCAGGGATAGTTCAGAGGCCTTGAGTTCAAATCCCAGTACCAGCACCAAAAAAAAAAAAAAAAAAAGTCACTGTAGAGCCATTAAAAATCAAAGTGTTTTGTTGTTGTTGTTGTTGTTGTTTGGTTTTTTGGCCAGTCCTGGGCCTTGGACTCAGGGCCTGAGCACCATCCCTGGCTTCTTCCCGCTCAAGGCTAGCACTCTGCCACCTGAGCCACAGCGCCCCTTCTGGCCGTTTTCCATATATGTGGTGCTGGGGAATCGAACCGAGAGCTTCATGTGTAGGAGGCAAGCACTCTTGCCACTAGGCCATACTCCCAGCCCTAAAAATCAAAGTGAGTGAGTGTCTGAGTTCAAACCCAGTGCTGTCAAAAAAGAAAGGAAGAACAAAAATAATTACCAAACGAAGGTGTAGCTTTTCAGTGTTCATCCAAAAGGACTGTGGACATGTGTACATACTCATGCGTGCACACATACATGTATGTATGCATACATACATAAATACATGTATGTGTCAGTGCTGGGGCTTGAACTCAGGCAGGGCCTGGGTTAGCACAGCTCCACTTCTGGGGGTTTCTTCTTGTTGTTAATTGGAGATAAGTCTCATAAGAGAGCCACTGCTCAGGCTGGTTTCAAATCTCAGTTCTTAGATCTCAGCTTGCTGAGTAGCTAGGATTACAGGCATGAGCCTCTGGCACCCGGTGGTCTCAATAGGGCTGTAATTTTGTTTTTGTTTTTTAGCTGCATATTTATTTATTTTTGGTGTGTGTGTGGGTACTGGGTATCGAACCCAGGATGTTGCACCTTTGTCACTGAGCCACGACCCAACCCAAGGCTGTGGCTTTTACAAAAGGGCATAAGGGGGCTGGGAATATGGCCTAGTGGTAGAGTGCTTGCCTCATATACATGAAGCCCTGGGTTCAATTCCTCAGCACCACATATATATATATATAGAAAAAGCCGGAAGTGGCGCTGTGGCTCAAGTGGTGGAGTGTTAGCCTTGAGCAAAAAGGAGCCAGGGGCAGTGCTCAGGCCCTGAGTTCAAGTCCCAGGACGGCCCCCCCCCCGCAAAAAAAGGGCATAAGGCACTGATGTAAGGTAAGGGCAGACTGGGGCCAGCGGGCGGTGGCAGGGTATTGAGAGGTACTTACTCTGAAAGCCTGGACTCGAAGTGGCAGATGGTCTGGGGGGAGAAGCTCATCTTCTCTGTGACCCTGCCCCCCTCCTCCCTGAAAACACAAGGCTGCGTGAGTGGGGGTCACGGGTGGGGGTCCCCTGCAGCCCCCGGCAGAGGACAGCGCGCAGCTCACAGCATGGCGGTGCCCTGTCCTATCAGGTCGGCCAGCGTGAGCTTCTCGAGCTTTAAGTTGTGAGTCGAAAGCCAGTCTTCCGAATCTGGTGCAGCTGACGCCTGGGTCCCCCGCAGCCTCTGCGGATGGAAGTCAGTAAGGTGGGAGAGAGCAGAGGGGGAACACAGCCCTCAGTTTCCCTCACATGTGTCAAGGGTTGTGTGCTGACCCAGTCCCCAACATCAGTGTAAAAGCCGGGCATCGGTGCCTCACACCCGTCATCCTAGCCCCAAGAAGGTTGAATTCTGAGGATCATGGCTCAAAGTCAGCCTGGGCAGGAAAGACAGTGAGAGTTTTATCTCCAATTAAACAACAAAAAGCCAGATGTGGGGCTGTGCCTCACTGGTAGAGTGCCAGCCTTGAGCAAAAAAGCCAAGCAAGAGCACAAGGCCCTGAGTTCAAGCCCCTGTACACACACACACACACACACACACACACACACGGCCAGAACTCCAAACAGGACTGGCTGGGATTTGGCCAATGACTTAGCTTCTCCTCTGTGTGTGCGTGGGCAAGTGTGTGTGTGTGTGTGTGTGTGTGTGTGTGTGTGTGTGGAGGGGGTGCTCTAGAGGAAGACAGTCCCAGCCATCAAGGAGCCTGTGTGTGAAATGCAGTTGGCATAATGTAATCATACACACACTGATATATAGATACATACAGATACATGTACAGAGACACAGACACACACTGATGTATATATACAGATATAAACACACACAGATATACACAGACATGTACAGACACACAGATACACACAGACATACGCAGATACATAGGCAGACACACAGGCAAACAGAGACACACAAATACACAGACACACCTACACATATACAGACATACACAGGTACAAAGGCAAACACAGAGGCATACATATACATACAGACACATAGACACACAAATACACACAGACACACACAGATACAGATACTTACAGACATATACAGACACATATAGATACACATACACAGATACACACACAGACATACTATGCACACACAGACATACACAGATACAAACACACATGGACAAAGGCAAAAGAGACTTACACAGAGACACACAAATATAAACACAAAGACACTCACAGAGACATACAGAGATACACACAAACACACCGACACATATGGGCAGACACACACAAACACACAGACACCCATAGAGACACCAGCACCCACAGCAGTTTCGGATGGTGCTGGGATAGGCCTGAGTCCTGCTTAGCCGGCAGGGTCAGCCTCCTCCTGGCATCTGCGTGGACTCCAGGGGAGCCCTCTTGGGCGCTGTGGCTCAAGTGGTAGAACACTAGCCTTGAGCAAAAGAAGCTCATGGACAGCACTCAGGCCCGGAGCTCGAGCCCCAGGACTAACAAGAAGAAGAAAGAGGAAGAGGAGGAGGAGGAAGAGGAGGAGGGGGAAAGAGGAGGAAGAGAAGGGAGAAGGAGGAGGAGGAGGAGCAGCAGCAAGAGGACATGAGCAGTGAGGCCAGGTGTGCACAGGGCTCTCTCTACCTCGTTTCAAGGCAGTGTCTTCCATCCCCACCTGCATGGGCATAGCGAAGCTGGGGTGTATGACACAGCCTTGCGCCATAGTCCTTTGTCCCCTACTCTGGTTTGGACACAATAGAAAGCCACCAGAATGTAAAGACAACGAAAACAGCATGCCGCTAGATCCATTAAAGAAGTTTTGTGCCCCGGTCCTTCTCTGCCCTCTGTTGCACAAGGAAATTAGAGTGTAAAGGTGGTGAAAACACACTCATCATGAGTGCAAGCACTGATACAGCACTTACTTTGTGTCAAGTACTCTCCATATAGTAACTTTTAAAGTCCTATAGAGTAGAACTCCATCCTCCTGCTGAGAGCAGAGACATCGAAAAGTGAAGTGACTTGCCCCAGGCCACACAGCTGACCACCATATCCCAACAGGATATGGCCTTTTCATCTGGCACCAAGCTGCCCGCTACCCATGGAAGGACTGAGAAGGGATTCCATGCTAATAATGACTGTCCTGACCTTCAATCAGAGCTCCAGTCCTTGTACCTCAGCCAACACTGCAGTGCAGCATTTAGACACTAGATGTCGCTCTTCTCCCCATGCAGATCGACCCCAGGTAGCTCACTGCCTGGGAGGCTCACCTGCCTTCCATCTCCTCCGCCTTTTACTAGGGGAGGGGCCCAGTGCCTGGCATAGCTTTTCCCCTCAAAGCTGTGGCCCCAGCACTCAACCCATATCTTCACTTCCAGGCTCTCCACCTAGCCTGCCTTTGAAAGCAGTCCTCAGCCCTCAGCCTCCTGAGTAGCTAGGATTACAAGTGTGAGCCACTGGAGCCTGGCTTTTGAACTTTTGAGCCACCAGTTTCCAACTCAAATGAGGGCCGGTGGTTCAACGCCAACTTGGGCAGATAATTGTGCAAGGTTTTAACCCCAATTAGCCAGCAAAAAGCTGGAATTGGGAGCTGTTGCTCCAGTGGTAGAGATACAACCTTGAGAAAAAAGCCCAGGGAGAGTACGTGACCCTGAATTCTAGCACCAAATCTTGTGCATGTGTATGTGTGTATACACACACGCACACACAGGGAACTTTAGAAGTATATGTTTTTAGACTTGAGACTTGGATTCAATGATCAGGATCTTCCCTTATTCTTAAATATTTAATGATGTGAACAAATTGGTTATAAAATTTCTATAAATATCATATTTTTCCCTTTCTGTGGGGTGTGTGCCTGTACTGGGGCTTGAACTCAGGACCTAGGTGCACTCAAAGCTAGTGCTCTACCATTTAAGTCATACTCCATTTCCAGCTGTTTTGTGGTTAATTAGAGATGAAAGTCTCACAAACTTTCCTCTCCAGGCTGGCTTTAAATTATGATTCTCAAATCTCAGCCTCCAAAGTAGGAAGGATTTCAGGAATGGGCCACTAGCACCTGGTTCTTTTCATTTTTTTTCTTCATTCATTTTTAAAAGCAAAGGATTAGAAATTAATATGTAATTCACCTTTGTTAGTCCCAGGATATTATGTGAAGAAAATAAATACCCAGGTTTACCCTGCATTTCCTAGCTATGGTTTGTAAGCATCACTAGTTGGTTAAAGTGTTCTGGTTTATACCAGTAAGTCCTGTGTCTGGTTAACGTGCGTAACCAGTAGAGCATCGTCTGTCCCTGGGCCTGGGCTGCGCATGCTCTTCTGCTTCAGTGGCTTCTCTGAGTCTCTCATGGTGTTTCTCTTCTCACTATAAAACACAAAGTGTTGAATCAACACCTCAGCTCCATGGCCAACTCTATCGCACCAGTGCCTCCTTTCTTCCCCTGCTTCCTCCAAGGACTCCAAACACATTTGTATTTCTATGTGCAGAATGAAAGAATTCCTGCAGAGTTCTCATAAGATGAGGACTCTGGGTTGACAAAACTTTTTTTTGTGTGTGTGTGTGTGTGTGTGTGCCAGTATTGGAGCTTGAACTGTGTCTTGTGCTGTCCCAAGGCTTTTTTGCTCAAGGCTGGTGCTCTATCACTTGAGCCGCAACTCCACTTCTGGCTTTTGGCTGGTTAATTGGAGATAAGTATATCCTTGATGCTTGGGCTGCCTTTGAACTGTGGTACTCAGATGTCAGCCTCCTAAGTAGCTAGGATTACATGTGTGAGCCACAGGCACCTGGCTTGCAAGGCATTCTGTTATATTGCTTGGCAGTTAATGGAAGCCTCCAAGTCGATATTGCAATAACCATTCACGTGCTCTCACTTCAAGGCAGCCATGTCCCGCTCAGCTCCCGAGAGCAGAATGCTGGAGCCTGCTTTCAACTGCAAAACCAGAGCTTACCTGTGAGCTTCCGGAAACAGATCATCTCCACCACAGAAGCCATGACTAGTTTGTGTCGCCATTATAAAAATACTCAACACTATTTTTCTACAAAAGCAAAAACAACACAGGAAAAGAGGGTAAGTGTGACATATTGGCCATAGTTTAGAGAACTAGTTAGCTCAACTTGCACGTGCGTGTGCCAATATAGGGGCTTGAACTCAGGGCCTGGGTATTGTCCCTTTTCTACTCAAGACTGGTACTCTACCACATGAGCCACGGCTCCACTGTGGCTTTTGGTTCATTGGAAATAAGAGTCTCACAAGGGGTTGGAGTCATGGCTTTGGTGGTAGAGCCTCAGCCAATGAGCAAAAGTGTCAGTTACCAAGTTTGAGTTCCAGTCTTAGACTAAAAATAAAGTCCCAGGTCTGGGAATGTGACTCAGTGGTAGAGTGCTTGCCTAGCACTCATGAAGCCCTGGGTTCGATTCCTCAGTACCACACAAACAGGAAAAGCTGGAAGTGGTGCTGTGACTCAAGTGCTAGCCTTGAGCAAAACGAAGCCAGGGATGGTGCTCAGGCCCTGAGTTCAAACCCCAGGACTGGCAAAAAAAAAAAAAAGGACTTATAGACTTTCCTGCTTTGAACCATGATCCTCAGATCTCAGCCTTCTGAGTAGCTAGGATTATAAAAGTAAGCCACCACACCTGGCATGTATGTGTTTATATTCATTAGTATGATTTTAAAAAATCAAGCCTCTTCCATTACACTATAAATTTCATGACAGCCTGACAATATTTTGAGGAGATAAAGTGGAGGGGGAGGGGAAAAAAGGGGGACTAAGTAACTACCTTGGTTTTTGAATTAGGACTGTTTCATAATTATGTATACGCCCCCCCACCCCCCACCAGGTTCTTTGTCCTAAAACTTGGCTGGGTGCTGGCAGCTCACGCCTATAATCCTAGCTACTCAAGAGGCTGAGATCTGAGGATTGCAGTTTGAAGCCAGACTAAGTAGGAAAGTCCATGAGACTCTTTATTTCCAATTACCCACCAAAATAGCCAGAAATGAAGGTGTGGCTCAAGTGCTAGAGCACCAGCCTTTAGCAAAACAAGAAAATTAAAAAGCTCAGGGATAGCCTGAAGGCCCTGAGTTCTAGCCTTAGGACTGGCACAACAAAACCCCCTAAAGCAGGCTGGGAATGTGGCTTAGTGGTAGAGTGCTTGCCTAACATCCATGAAACCCTGGGTTTAATTCCTCAGCACCACATATACAGAAAAAGCTGTTAGTGGTGCTATGATATGTCTCAAGTGGTGAGCAAAAGACAGCGCTCAGGCTCTGAATTCAAGCCCCAGGATTGGCAAAACAACAACAAAAAAAGGAACCCCGTAAAGCTTATTACCCCAAAAGACAGGGGAAGATGTTCCAAATCGCTATCTTTCTTTGTCTTCCCAAACCATATAATAAATCTTTTTTTTTTTTTTTTTGCCAGTCCCAGGGCTTGAACTCTGGGCCTGGGCGCTGTCCCTGAGCTCTTTTGCTCAAGGCTAGCACTCTACCACTTGAGCCACAGCACCACTTCCAGCTTTTCCTGTGTATGTGGTACTGAGGAATCGAACCCAGGGTTTCATGAGTGCTACGCAAGTACTCGGTCACTAAGCCACATTCCCAGCCTCTCTCTCTCTCTCTCTTTTTTTTTTTTTTGGGTCGGTTTGGGGGCTTGAACTCTGGGCCTGGGCACTGTCCTTGAGCTCTTTTGCTCAAGGCTAGTGCTGTATCACTTTGGGCCACAGCTCCACTTCCAGTTTTCAGGCGGTTCATTGGAGATAAGAGTCTCATGGATTTTCCTGCCTGGCTAGCTTTGGACCTGGACCTTGATCTCAGCCTCCTGAGTAGCTGGGATTACAGGTGTGAGCCACCAGTGCCTCACTAAATCTCCTTTATCTTCACCTTACCTCTTTCTTTGGCCCACAGGGGTGGATGAGGCCTGACACATGTCACTTCTAGAGTTGGGGCTTGGGGTCTAAGACTCCATTTTCAGGTGTAACTTAAACATGAGTGTGTTCTCATGAAATCATTAAATAGCTTGACGATGGTCCAGTAACTTGCTTTTCTCTTTGGGTTTTTAATCTTTTATTCAAAGGATGCTCTATTTTCTGACCTCCATCATGGCCCAGTTTCTTAATATTAGAAAGCAATTAAGAATCTTCAGTGAGGCTGGGAATGAGGCCTACTGGTAGAGTGCTTGTCTAGCATGCGTGAAGCCCTGGGTTCCATTCCTCAGCACCACGTACATAGAAAAAGCCGGAAGTGGTGCTGTGGCTCAAGTGGTAGAGTGCTAGCCTTGAGCAAAAGAAGCACAGGGACAGTTCCCAGGCCCTGAGTTCAAGCCCCAGGACTGGCAAGAAAAAAAAAAAAAAGAATCTTATGAATTCAGAGATCTCCACTGGGTTCCGATTTGGACGCTAAAGGAGTAGGATTTGAACTATCTATGATAACTAATTAAACAGCATGACATGCTACAGAGAGCTCCACCCCTGTGCATTTCCATCTACAGCGTGACATGGGCTAGGAGTAATGTGTACCCACTTCAGCTCCATCAAGAGGATCACACAAGATAAACTGAGACGGCGAGCCAGACACGGGGCCTCATATCTGTCATCCCAGCTACTTGGGAGGCTGAGGTCTAAGGGTCATGGTTCAAAGCCAGTCTGGGCAGCAGGGCAGACTCTTATCTCCAATGAACCACCAAAAAGCCAGAAGTGGAGGTATGGCTCAAGTGGTAGAATTCCAGCCTTGAACAAATAAGCTAAGGGACAGTACACAGACCCTGAGTTTAAGTCCCAGGACTGGCACACCACACACACACACACACACACACACACACACACACACACACACACACACACGGGAAGTAGAGGTATGGCTTAAGTAGTAGAGCACTAAACTGAGTAACTAAAGCATAGTGTCCATGCCCTGAGTTCAAATCTGCCTCTTGAAAACCCCACTTACCCCAAATAACTATTTTATACTGTTCTACTTTTTGTTTCCAGTCCTGGGGCTTGAACTCAGGGCCTGGGCGCTGAGTTCTTCTTTTGCTCAAGGTTAGCACTCTACCTCTTGAGCCATAGCACCACTTTCAGTGTTTTGTGTTTATGTGGTCCTGAAGAATTGAACCCAGGGCTTCATGCATGCTAGGCAAACACTCTACCACTAAGCCACATTCCCAGCCCTTACTGCTCTGCAGTTAAAATGATTCTTATTTCCAGGAATGTCCTCTGCCACTTTTGTCTGCCAAGAGAAATCGGTAGGGTTTTTGTTTGTTTGTCTGTTTTTGGTCCCTATACTGCATTTATTGCCTCTAAACCCCCGAACTGAAAATGCGGTGGTAGTTCTCCTTGTTATCCCACTCACTACTCTCTCATTTCTAGTTGACAGATGTGCCCCCAACCAGCTCTATTGATACTTCTTCTCGATTTTGGATCCCTGTACCTATACTACAAAGCTTGGCCTGTAAGTTGCTGATGCTTAAGACCTGAGGTTGCCTGCGTCTTTCTTAGTCTAGAGCTTACCGTCTGGGCCTCCCCAGCCTTTTCTTCCCTCTCTTCCCACCCGACAACCCCGTGGACCCACACCTTTACCTGCCTTGCATTTATTTCTCCATTTTTGAGAGAAGGGCCCTGGTGCCCAAGGGCCTTGCTTTCTCCTTCCTTGCTGCTAGCTCCTGCAGGCAACTTCCCCGTGAGGCTTTGCCTGTGGGACAGTGTTCGCTGGTCTCCGGGGTAACGACGGCCCCGCTGCAGCCAGGGGAAGGCTCACCCGGAGAGAAGGCACCGCCTCTCCGCAGCCCTCTGCCGTTCTCTGCCCTCACAGAGGTGGAGAGAAGGCCTTGGACGTGAGTGTGAGTGCGCACACGCCACTGCGCCAGCCCTAGGGCTTGGTCTCTGGGCCTGGGCACTGTCCCTGAGTTTTTTGTTTGTTTGTTTGTTTGTTTTTTGCTCAAGGCTAGCACTCTACCTTTTGAGCCACAGCTCTACTTCCAGCCTTTTCTGAGTAGTTTATTGGAGATAAGACTCTCCCATACTTTTCTTTCATGTGCTGGCTTTGAACCATGATCCTCAGATCTCAGCCTCCTGAGTAGCTAGGATGACAGGTGTGAGCCACTGGCGCCCAGCTCTTTTGCAACTTTCAGAAGTTCTCCATCAGGGGGCTGGGAATGTGGCTTAGTGGTAGTAGAGTGCTTGTGTAGTATGCATGAAACCCTGGGTTTGATTCCTCAGCACCACACACACAGAAAAAGGTGCTGTGGCTCAAGTGGTAGAGTGCTAACCTTATGCAAAAGAAGCTCAGGGGCAGTGCCCAAGCCCTGAGTTCAAGCCCCAGGGCTGACAGAAAGAAAAGATGTTCTGGATCAGCCAAGGACTAAAGGCTAGAGCAATAGAGCCCCTCTGTGGACTGCCTTCCTACCTGGGAAGCCCACTACAAGCTTGAGAGTTGATGATTGTGTTTTCTTCCACATTGCCCTAGCCACGTGCCCTAGAGAGCGTGCCAGTCCTACCTCCACCAGGTCGGGTCACCGAGAATCCCCACCACGCAGAAGCGAGGCCTGTGGCCTCCACATCAGATCATCTGCCACAGCGGCTCCAAGCACAGGCCCCATCAGAATCACCCAGGTGGTTTTGTAAGAAAGCATAGAATGTTCTCACCTGGAACTGTGGGGAAGTATAGGAACAGGAGCTGGAGGGTGGCTTGGAGTGATTGTGATGTCACCAGGCCGTGGTCCCAGCTGGGACCTCTTAACTCTTTCTTTGCAGGGGCCATTTGAGATGAACAAAGGCATCCAATATCAACCAGCTTGCATGTGGTCAAGGGTGCAACACTTGGTCTTTCTTTTCTTTTTTATTTGGCTGGTCCTGGGGCTTGAACACACAGACTGGATGCTGTCCCAGAGGTCTTTGGCTCAAGGCTAGCACTCTACCACATTGAGCTACTGTGCCACTTCTGGTTTTTGAGTGGTTAGTTGGAGATGAGTCTCACCAGGAATTTTCTGTCCTGGCTGGCTTTGAACAGAGATCCTCAGATCTCAGCCTCCTGAGTAGTTAGGATTATAGCAAGAGCCACCAGTGCTTGGTCAACACTTGGTTTTTCTTATTCGTGTGTGTGGGTGTGTGTGGGTGACACGCCCAAAAGAAAGAAAAATCCAACACTAGAAACTGTTATCACTTTTTTCTGTTTTGCTGGGGCCTTGGATTTCTTCAGCAGGCACTCTATTTGAACCACATCCTTTTTGCTTTAGTTCTTTTATTATTTTCCTTTTCCAAGTAGGGTCTTGTACTTTGGCCAGCCTCAAAGCACAATCCTCCCAAATCTGCCTTTCAAGTGGCTAGGGCTATGGATGTGGCCAGTACATCTGGCTCGTTACTGCTTTCTTCCGGGTGTATTTGTGCCAGATGGAGAAAACAGAGTCTGTTTTCTTGAGTTGCCAAGTGCAGAGCTATGCATGGTGTGAGCCATCTTTCTCTGCTCCCCTCAGAATGTAGGTCGTGATCAGCCCTACAGAAACACAACTGCAATTTCTTTCTTTCTACATTCGGTTCTCAGGAGCTGACCAGGGTGAGTTCAACTATCTTTGGGTCATTTCTTTGGGAGCTCTTAAATGGTATCACTACCCATGATTATGGTGGGATTTCTTTTTTCTTTAGGGTATCATTCTTTGCATTTTCTTTGATTTCTTTCCTTTCAAACCAAGGAGCAGGTGTCTTCTGCTAGGTTGAGAAGCAGCATGAATTCAACCATTTTCCCCCTGACATTGTAAAAGCCTACACTGACTCACAAAATGATATGCCAAAGCAGGGGAGGAGTGTGTTTAATATCAGAGGAAAACGGAATGTGTCAAGTCTTTCCATTAAAAGAGCCAGAAACTCAATTCAACGGGATGAAAGAAAATAAAAATGGAAGAGAAATATTCAGAGAGGAAAGTTGTGGCTTTGGGCCACACATCAGTAGAGCTCTTCTTCCATGGATAGCTTCTGTAGGTCAAACTCTTAGGTCATCATGACATGGATACAGAATTCCAAACTTTCCCCTGATACCCTAACAACTGTATTGGAAAGAGAACAAAAGCCCCCAGTACCTGAAGTCCCAGGTTGGGCATCTTGTTCACATGTCATGCTCTTTCCTGACCCCATGACCATGACTCTGCTGGGTCGAGTCAGCCCTGGAGCCAAGTGAACTAAGCCCATGGCAGCCATGTGTCTTGAGACAGGAGAGAAGAGGTAACATAAAAAAAGGAGTCTTATCTAAAGAAGACATGGGTGCTGAGTACTAAAATAATCAAGCTGCTAGGCACTGGTGGCTCCTACCTGTACTCCCAGCTACTCAGGAGGCTGAGGTCTGAGGATCAAGGTTCAAACCTGCCCTGGGCAAACAAATCAAAGAGCCTCTTAACTCTAACTCTCTAGCAATAAAACAAAACAAAAAAAAAACTGGGAGTGTGGCTCAAGTGGTGGAGCTTCAGTCTTAATTGGAGAGTGTGAGGCCCCGAGTTCAAGTCTCAGTACACACACACACACACACGCACCAAACACACATACCAAAAAGAAAATAGCCAAAATAGTGCCTGGCTCTAGTTGATTTTTAAGAGCCCGAGAGGGGATGGGGAGTTGTCTATTAGAAAAATTTACTTGGGCGCCTGGCTGGTGGCTCACATCCATAATTCTAGCTACTCAGGAGACACATATCTGAGAATAGCAGTTCAAGCCCAGCCTAGGCAGGAAAGTCTGTGAGACTTATCTCCAATTAACCACCAACACCCCCCCCTGCAAAAAAAAAAAGAAAAACCTGGAAGTGGCACTGTGGCTCAAGTGATAGACTGCTAGCCTTGAGAAAAAGAAGCTCAGAGAGTGTCCAGGCCTAATGTTCAGGGGTCACGATTGACAAACACCATTTTTAGTTTTTACTTGGGCACACAAATTCTGAAAAATACTCCAGAAACCAATGGGTGACCTCAATAGTTTCACCAACTAACCGCAAGATACCATAGAACAACAACTGCAGTTTGGACAAGACAGAAAATTAGATAGAAAAATTCATCTAGGTTGTTCTAACATAGTCCCCACCCCTACCCCCACCACCCAAATAACTAGACAATATTCATGCTTCTGAATAAGGACTACCTAGTGTGTGTGTGTGTGTGTGTGTGTGTGTGCGCGCGCGCGTGCACGCGCACAGGCCTTGGGGCTCAAATTCAGGGCCTGGCTGCTGTCCTTGGCATTTTCGTTCAAGGCTAGCATTCTACTATTTGAGCCATGGCTCTACCTTTGACTTTTTGGGAATTTATTGGAGACAGAAGTCTCATGAACGTTACTGTCCAGGCTGGCTTTGAATTGTGATCCTCAGATCGCCAGGGTTACAAGTATGATCCACCAGAACCAGCAGGACTTCCTTCTATGGTTCTTCACATTTCACATCCAGAAGAGCTAACTGTGCATTTAGCTGTGTGAGCCAAGGAATCATGCAACTGGGACAGGCTATTTTTATTTCTTTTAGACTTGCCAAACTTGCCAGTGTGTGTCAGTAAGAGTCCTAGATCTGCAGTCTGGGAACCTAGGATGAAACCCACATTTATACCAATTAATAATAGAGGACTTGGGTAAGCTTTTCAAGCCCCACCTCCTTTTTTTTTTTTTTTTAGGTACTAGTTTTATTTATTTTTTTATTTTGTTCTTGCCAGTCCTGGGGCTTGAACTCAGGGCCTGGGCACTGTCCCTGGCTTCTTTTTGCTCAAGGCTAGCACTCTACCTCTTGAACCACAGCACCACTTCCACCTTTTTCTGTTTATGTGGTGCTGCGGAATCAAACCCAGGGCTTCATGCCACATTCCCAGCCAAGGTACTAGTTTTAAACTCAGGGCCTTAGGCTTCCTGAAGCAGGTGCTCTGCTACGGGAGTGGCTGTGCTAGTCCCTTTTTATACTGTTTTTGTGACAGGGTCTGGCGTTCTGCCCGGGTCAATCTGGACTGCAGTCCTCCCAGTTCACCTGTGGCTGCGGTGACGGGACCGCCATGCCAGCCATGGCATCTCAAAACCCTGACACCTAGGCTGGCCTCACATTCCGATCCTCTATGCTCTTAGGGGAGGAGCCCAAATGCCTCTGGTCATAGAATGTAACATTTACTGAAATGACTTCCAGGAAAGGAAATGTGAGAGTTTTTTGGTTTTGTTTGTGTACCTGTCTTTGGGAAGGTGGGGGGAGGGAGCACAGAAAGGGAGGGACAAAGTGTGAACAAATGCAGCAGTGGTGCTCACTGGACACTGTGTTGAAAATGAACTATACAATGTGGATAGAGATAGGAGAGGAAAACTGGGAGAGCAAGGGACAGGGTGACACTATCCAAAAAGAAACGTACTCATTACCGGACTCCTGAAACAGCAACCCCTTTGTAGATCAGCTTTCTAATAACAATAAAAGTAAAAAATTGCAATCCTCTGATGTCCAGGTGGTGAGCAGCTAGAATGGCAGGCTTAAAAGGCCACACCCAGTTGTGGTCTTTTTGAGGCTGTTTTCTCGCCTATAAATAACACCTCTTGCTACACAAGAAGACTATTAAGATGACAGATGGGAAATCAAACACATTTACTTTAAGTTCATTTTTTAAACTTTTCACGTATCACATTGTGCCACTGTTGAAAATATGAGCTGCTGCAGGCTGGGAATGTGGCTCAGCGGTAGAGGGCTTGCCTAGCATGCATGAAGCCCTGGGTTCGATTCCCCAGTACCACATACACAGAAAAAAGCTGGAAGTGGCACTGTGGCTCAAGTGGTAGAGTGCTAGCCTTGAGCAAAAGAAGCTCAGGGCCAGTGCCCAGACCCTGAGCTCAAGACTCAGGACTGGCAAAAATATACATGTATATGTGCATATACATATACATACACATATATGTGTACACACACATATGAGCTGCCTTAATAGTTGTTATGCTTCAGTTAGAGTCACATTTGTTTGGTATTTGGGAAGTCTCTGAATCTAAGGCCTAAATTCACAGTGGCATTACCTGCAATAGCAAGAACCTAAAAACAAGCTAAATGGTGTATGTGTGTGTGCATGTATACATACATACATGTACATATACATATATGTGTACATACACAGAATATTCTGCAGCCTATAAAGCAGTAGCAGATATATGTACATAAAAATATGATCTTGCTTTTATGCATAGGACAACAGCAAAATGTCTGCTAGGAGACCCAGCAAAGCTAGGCACCGGACACCTGTTATACCAGCCAATCAGGAAGATGAGGTCTGAGAAACATGGCTTGAAGCTAGCCAGGGAAGACAAATCCAATAGACTCTTTTATAGCTTTGTTTTTCAGAGCTGAGGACCGAACTCAGGGCCTTGCACTTGCAAGGCAAGTGCTCTTCTGCTGAGCTAAATTCCCAACCCTCCAAGAGACTCTTATCTTCAGTTAACCAGCAAAAAGTCAGAAGTAGAGATGTGGCTCAAGTGGTAGAGCATCATCCTTGAAAGATAAAGCCAGATGAGAGCTGGAGGTCTTGAGTTCAAGCCCCAGTATTGGGGGAAAAAATCTCCAAAACCAGCAAACTAGGGCTGGGGTCATGACTTAGTTGTCAGAGCACCTAACTAGCAAGTGTGAGGCTTTAACTGAAGTCTTAAAAAAAGTCACCAATAAACTATTGATAATGGTTCCCTGCGAGATGAAGTGATTGTGGGAGTGGGAACTTTTAATTTCCTAAGCCTCTATACTTTTCTGAGCTTTTTAAAAAATTTTAATGTTTTCTAGATAGGTGTTAATGTTAAAAAAAATTATTTTTTGTCCCAACTTAGAGTCAGGGTGACTTCCTTTCCAATAGCATGTAGGGACTGGGTGCCAGTGGCTCACACTTGTAATCCTAGCTACTCAGGAGGCTAAGGTCTGAGGATCAAGATTTGAAGCTAGCTCTGGTAGAAAATTCCGTGACTCTTACCTCCAATTAACTAGCAAAAAGCTGAAAGTGGAGCTGTTGCTAAAATGGTAGAACACTAGCCATGAGCAAAAAAGTTAAGGGACAGTGCCCAGGCCTCAAGTTCAAGCCCTAGTACTGGCACCAAACAAGATAAAACAAACCGACCAAAAACAACACCCCAACATAAATAACAGTAAACAAACAAAAAAATCCAGTAGCTTAGGATAATCCAGAAAGCATTGTTGATGGCCTTGAAAACAGAAATGAGTAAAGTCTGGAGAGAGGAGTGTAAGGAAGGATTTTTAACTCCCAGCACATTTTTCTACATGAGCAAAATACACAGAAGGTGAGGTGGCCACATCTTTCTTAGACATGCAGATTAATTTTTCACCCTGGAGAATTATGAATATACAACACTTTTTTTCCTGCCTGGCTTAACTGCATTTGCATTGCTATAAAGAACAAAGCAATATAGGAGAGTTCCAGCTTTTCAATTTAAGAATGCACATGAATTATCTTAGACAACTAATATTAAAAATTTAAATAGCATAAGAAAGACTGCCAGAGTCAGGGTACAGTATTTATTTCACTGATTGGCCCTGTCAGATAATGAATGGGCATTGATTTGTGACCAGATACAGTTGGCAATATTTACTAAAGCAACCTCAAATGGCCATTTGGGAATAACCGCATCTTAAAATGACAGCAAATCCCTGAGTCCACTCTTTACAGCAGAAGGAATTAAAAACATCCTGGCAGGGTCTAGTCTTGGCCAAACATACCAAACGAATGGCTTCAAGACAGCAAACAAATGTGAAGCTTGAGGTGTTTCCAGAGTTTTCTTGGGATCAACTGGGTGCTCGCATCCTCCTGGTCCTCTTTGTATGAGTAGTGAGGATAGACCTGCAGATTCCACAGGAAAGGCTCCTGATTCCTCAGCCAACGCCGAGGAGGGCAAAGGAACAGACACGCTATGCAGATTACCATGCACCGAACAGGGGCATCAACACACGAGGCGGATCGGAGCTAAGCTGCTGCCTTCGGGAAGAAGATCATTGAAACAATCCTGGCAAAGAGGTGATTGGGGTTTTTCACAGTTCCAGAAAATAAAGGGTTTCATATTTCCCTTTTATTACCAAGGCCCCAATTTAATTTTGGTAATTTGACATGTAAAACACAGTTCCAAGCTTTTGGAAATATAGTGCGAGAAATCCATAAAAGTTATACTCAAGAATATATAAGTAGGTACTGGTGACTCACACTTATAATCCTAGTTACTTAAGGAGGCTGGGATTGGAGGATAGAAGTTTGGAGACAGACCAGACAGAAATCCTTGAGCCTCTTTTTTTCTTTTAGATCATGGGGTTTGAACTCAGATCCTGGGCACTGTCCCTGAGCTTTTTTGCTCAAGGCTAGTGCTTTACCATTTTGAACCACATACTCCACTTTCAGTTTTTAGGTAGTTAATTGGAGATAAGAGTCTCACAGATTTTCTTGCCCTGACTGGCTTTTAACCTCGATCCTCAGATCTCAACTTCCTGAGTAGGTAAGATTACAAGTGTGAGCTACCAGTGCCTGGCTCCTTGAGATGCTTATCTCCAATTAACTAGCAAAAAAGCAAGAAGTGGAGGCATGACTCAGATGATAGAGTGTCAACAGTGAGTGAAAAAGCAGGTAGTACTACTTCAAGCCCCAGTACCAGCACCAAATATAAACAACTAAATGAACTATAATTATGGAGATTTACTTAACAATAGTAAAAGTAGTACATAGCTAGAAGCCAGTGGCCCATGTCTGTAATCCTAGCTACTCAAGAGGCTGAGACCTGAGGATCAAAGTTCAAAGCCAGTACAGGCAGAAAAGTCTGTGACACTCATCTCCAATTAACCAAAAATACAGAGGGTGAGCTGTGGCTCAAATGATAGGGTGTTAATATTAAGCAAAAAAGTCAGGTGAGAGCATAAGGCCACGACAACAAGCCCCAGTACTGGCAAAAAAAAAAAAAAGAAAGAAAAAGCTATACATAATCTTTGAATGTTGACCACACACAAGGGACTTTAGGTCCTTTAAGCCAACATTAACCCTATAAGGTAGGTCCTATTATTAGTCCCATTGCAGATATGGGGGCGGGGTTGGGGGAGGAAACAAGGCTCACAGAGGTGAAGTGATTTACTAAGGATTCCACAGCTCCAATCAGGGAACTGGGATTTGAATGCAAGCAGTCTATCTACTTCCCTTTAGTACTATTACCCAATGACAATCAAAAGCGACCCAGCAGGACAGGTTGGATGCATCTTTTATGTAGGAGAGGCCAGGGAAATCTGCCTGGAGGAGGTAGGTCAGATGTAGCCTCAGCAGGGGAAGGTGGCGGTGAGAGAACCAACAGTGGTTGTCAGTAAAAAAGTCAAAAGTAGTGGGCAACTGACTGAAGTGGCAGTCTGGGGCTAAGCCGTCAGCCATGCCAAAGGAGTTTGGGGATGGAAATGACAGATCCTGCACAGGCATCGATCTGCTGCCTTCTGAGTTGAAGTTCTGCCACAGAATGGACTTGGACGAGCTGAGGTAGGCTGGCTCCAACCGTGAGCCCTCCATGCAGAATATGCCACTGAGACCAGACTGTGACTTTGGAACCAAAAGTCTGAGGCCTTGATTTCTGCATATGAAAAAGTATTGTCTTTAGCCAGGTACTGGTGGCTCATGCCTGTAATCACAGCTACTCAGGAGGCTGAGATCTGAGGATTGTGGTTCAAAGCTGGCCTGGGCAGGAAAGTCTGTGAAGCTCCCCCCACCCCCTGCCCCTATAATTCGGTCTTAGGGCTTGAATATAGGGCCTGGGCACTGTTCCTGAGCTCTTTTGCACATGGCTAGCACTCTACCACTTTGAGCTACAGCTTCACTTCTGGTTTTCTGGTGATTAATTGGAGATCAGAGTCTCATGGGCTTTCTTGCCCTGGCTGGCTTTGAGCTGTGATCCTTAGATCTCAGTCCTGAGTAGCTTAGAGGATCACAGGTGTGAGTTACTAGTGCCCAACTGACTCTCATCTCCAATAAGCTACCAAAAAAAAGAGCCAGAAGTATAGCTATGGCTCAAGTGGTAGAGCACCAGCCTTGAGCACAAAAGCTCAGGGGACAGCACCTAGGCCCTCATTTCAAGCCCCAGGATAGGCACACATACAAAGAGAAACACTGGACATGCTCTTTTAGATTCTATACAAATCTAAAGCTTGGGAAGTGGCCTTAGTCTGTGAATGTCACTGGAGCTGATGTATAAAATCTTTAAAGTGGTTGCAATATCATCCCACACATATTCCCCTAGAAAAAGAACTAAAACTCTAAAAAAGAATATAGTATACTTTCTATCTTTAATCCCCTTTATAAATAACTTGGTTTATTATGTTGCTGGGTAACCATGATCTAAGAGTTGAGTTTGCAGGAAAGAACTCAGAGTCCTCTCATCCTGATGTTCTTCCTATACACGTTTCCTACAGTGCCTAGAATAGAGTTGAGGGAGGGCTAAATAAAACCAGTGTGCATTCGTGTGTGTGTGTGTGTGTGTGTGCGCGCGCGCGCTGGTACTGGTACTAGGGCTTGAACTCAGGGCTTTGTGCCCTCACTTGGTTTTTTTCACACCATTGGTATGCTACTGCTTGAGTTATACCAGCAGTTCCAGATTTTTTTGCTCGTTAATTGGAAAGAAAAGTCTTGAAGATTTATTTGCCCAAGCTGGCTTGGAACTATGATTCCCAGACTTCAGCTTCCTGAGTAACTAGGATTACAGTTGTGAGCCAATCTGTGCCCAGCAAAAGAAAGAGAAATATATATATATATATATATATATATATATAGATAGATAGATAGATAGATAGATAGATAGAGAGAGAGAGAGAGAGAGAGAGAAGAGGAGAGGAAGGAAGGAAGGAAGGACAGAAGGGAGAAAGAAAGGAAGAAAAGTGTTCACAGAAATGGAAGGACAAAGGGTGAACAAATACAGCAGTGGTATTCACCAGCCATTATACTGAAAATGGACTATACAACTAGAGGGCGAGGATGGGAGGAAGCACCTGGGAGAGAGCAAAGAAAGGGGTGACATTGTCCAAAAAGAAATGTATTCATTATCTGACTCATGTAACTATAACCCCTGTGTATATCACTTATATAATAATGACAAAAATAAAAACTAAAAAAGTTAAAAAAAAAAACACAAACATTTACAGGAACTGGGAATGTGGCTTAGTGGTAGAGTGCTTGCCTAGCATGCATGAAGCCCTGGTTTTGATTCCTCAGCACCACATAAACAGAAAGAGCCAAAGTGGCACTGAGGTTCAAGAGGTAGAGTGCTGGCCTTGAGCAAAAAGAAGTCAGGGACAGTGCTTAGACCCTGAGTCCAAGCCCCAGGACTGGCACACCCAAGGCATAGCATCACTGTGACACTTCTTCCTAAAGCATACTAAAGACAAAGAAAACATCATATCTCCCTCCAGCTCAGCAAAGCCAGTCATTACAGTTCCCAACTGTCCTGCTTGTTAACATGTATGGACAAGAATTCAGTGCCTACCTCCACTCTGTGTCATGTCAAGATGAGACCTCAGTGGCTGAGGACAAGAGTGCCCATCCTCATTTGTCTGGAACTCTCCCCAGTACAGAACTGTCCATCCCAAGCGAAACTCTTAGTTTCAGACAATCAGGGATGTCCAGGCGTCCTCTGAGCTGCCCTCAAGTCCTAGAACCCAAGAACAACTCGTGCTTACCATGTCTCAAACCCCTGCTGCCCATGATGTTCCAGAAATGGCCAAAGAAACACCCAATATATGCAAAGAAGTACACAATGTGTGAGATTTTATTCTTAGTTCCTATTAGGTTGAGAAAATTCTCAGAGTTACAGTAAAGCTGTAATGGGGGCCAATGGACAAGTGTAAATATCAATATTCTAGGATGCTCTTTCAAACCATACTTTAAGGTCTTAGAAAGCAAGAGCTTTTGGTTTGCAGGAAAATCAAGTAGATGACTGAGGCAAAGATGGACTTAGAAATATGTGCAAGGAAGAAGACAGAGACAGGAGATCTGGCTCCGTTTTTCTCTCAGCTCATGGAATATGATGGTTTGTTTTTTCAATTTGTATGTGTTATCTTATTGCTAAGGACTCTTCTTATTTGCATATGGGCAAATCCAGGTTCTGGGATCTTCATGACATCTGTTTCCTGGGCTGGGGTTAGAAGTAGAAGAGAGAGGAGTCTCTCACAAATTGCTCACAAGGAAACAAGTTCACACTACAAGAAATCAAACTGCAAAATCAAAGCTTATTTCAAAGTAATAGAAGGCTTTTTTTAGTTTCTTTAGTAGACAATTTATTTTGATAAACTTGCTCAATAACAAAAATACAAGTGAAGAAAATTATGTTCATTTTATACAGTTGTATTAACAATTTGTTTTGAAACTATTGATTGAAAAAATGTTATAACCAATTAGAAAACAATTCTTAATAAAGTTTGGGATAATATACAGCTCTTGATCACAAACTTTAAAATCTCTTGAGGTGATACAACTAAAAGTCCTGCATAGGGAATTCTTCCCACACAGGCCACTTTTTTTCTTCGTGTATTTTTATCCTTCAAAAATTTTCTGAAAGATAGCTTACTGTTCTGAATTGTGAATGTAAATTTCAGCTTTTAAAAGTAAGATCAAAATGGGTTGATAAGACAGTTACTACAGAGTAACTGGTGGCTAGAAGTCTTTTTAACAAAGACAAAATAAATGCAACATGTTCTTCCCATGAAGCCCATGATGCAAAATAATAGCTAAGAATACACGCAAAGTTAGTTTGCAATACTTTTTCAGGGCCTTTCCTACATCAATACGCCGTTTGTCACCAGGACTATGTATTATTTCACTTAAGAGATTCACAGAACATCAAGTGAAGATATCAAAGCTCTAGGCAAAAGGGTGAAAACCAGTAGTGTTTTGGTCATCTAGAACATGAAAAGGGTTGGGAGGGGGTGGGGGGAAAGCGCCATCCTTCAAAAGCAAAATAAAGGAACCAGAAAATCGGATTTTAAGAGGTGGAAGATTCAGAAAAATCACATACACACATTAACAACGTAGAACGTAGATTACCTTTGGAAAGACATACTGAAATGTTTGCTTTTAATGAATTTAAGAGTTTTATGCTTACAGATATTTAGGCATGTTCAATAGGAGCTTCCAAAATTTTTCAAACTAATTCAGCTTTGTGCAAGTAAAACCTAATTCAGCAGATTTTACAGTGATACTCTTAGGTATGAGAAGAATGCACACTTTAAAAACAAGGTATCAGACAAAAGTTTGACAAATGATTGCACCATAAAACAGTTTTATATACATTTTACAAGATACGATTTCCTGCTATAAATTAATAATGTACTATCTAGTACTTATTAGAATGACTTTTTTTTTTAGAAGCAACTGCTGACAGCTGGCTCTCTTTTCACTTACAGGACTGACAGAAATTGCTATGACTGAGTCCACTTCAATGCTTAGTCTGGAAGCATTGCGAAGACTGGGCTTCACACACTACTGGCTGGGATGGTCCAGGGCTGGGGTGAGGGGGCTGACTACTTAGGGGGGGCCTGCTCCTCCTCAGCCCTTCACACACACCCACCTCGAAGACAATGATGAAATTAAAGACAGTTCAACAGTTTTGGATAATAGATACAAATAAAACCTTCAATGTTGTCATCTTCTATGCAATACCATTATAAATGACAGAAGTAAACAGTGGGGAAATTCTTAGCAGCTGAGAAACTTCCTCTCCCCATGCTCATGATCCAGTTAAAAAATACTTTGAGAAACTATTTACAATAAAATCCCATCTTTCGGAAGAGAAAAGCTCTTGGTGATCTATGTAGATATATTTAGCTATGTCTACATAGATCATCACCAGTCATTGGAATCATACTTTGCTAACACGATCTCAGTGGCATCATGGTGACAACCAGAGCTTCCCGTCAACAGAGGATGAACCAAAGTAGGTGGGAACTGCAACCCAAACGCCCACAGAACACATCTGGTGGCAGTCTAATTGGCTGGTCAACGTAATACTTGAGGGGGAGGGGGATGGTTTCCCAAAGGTTTCTAATACCTGGGGCAAGAAAGCATAATTTCTCCCCAGGCCACTCAAGGAGGACACCCGGGAGTGCTCCATACCCCCTCCATTCCTGAGTGAGCTGGAACACTGGGCTTCTCATTCACCATGAAATACTGTGGACTAACAATAAGATACGTGATTATCCAAGCCGGAGTGGGACCTGCCAATGTCCCCCATCCCATACTTGGAGGAGATAGCCCACTTCTGAAGTGGCTATTCTGTAACCTCACACGGTTGTTTCTGCGTGTTTATAGGAAGCCTGGGATGGTAACTTTACTCACAGACCGGGCCATTTGTCGCCAAATCACTTGAACAGGAAGAACCCTGCTCCACTGCCATACGACACCCTCCTGCCCACATTCCCATAGGGGATTATCTGTAGTATTCACCAGGGGAAACAGGCATTGACAAGGAGGCATGGGGTGTGGAGAAGAGGAATGCTGTATTAAAACTACGCATGACTTAAAGGGTTAGCGGCAATGCTCCTTTAAAACTGTGGGCTTAGTAACAGCCTTTGAAAGTAAATGCAAAAAAGAAAAGGTTAACTTTTCAGCAAACAAAGGCATACATCATATAAAGAAAATATTGTATTGCTCAAGTTTTTAGTAAAGATATATTAATAATGCTTACAGATGAGAACCAAAATTTAACTTTTATGGCAGAATGTAGTGTTGTAAATAGCCAGAACAGCCAGATATTTGCTAGTGATCTTTGTATTTATGTAAAGTCATGTGCTTGAACATAGAAAATATGTTATTAATGTAACAGACTGAGCCAGTAGGAAAAAAACAACAACTATATAATAGACAACAGGTGCCAATAATTTAAATAGTGTCAGAATCCCCAAATTATTAGGTGTGACATGATCTTACCTTCTATTATCATATACAAATAAATTAAACCTAGAAAGAAGTTTTAGCTTAACTTAAAATTGCACCTAGAAGGGTATGGGATTATTTGCACCTATTACAAAAACCTGTTAAAATCAAGGGCTGCTACAAAGAATGAGGTAAACTGAAGACTCTCTCCGCTATGCAGCCTTCAGCTAAATGGCTTTTCTCTATTGAGTTCTAGGTTTGCACACCACAGTGTTTTGCTAGCAAAGCATTCAGAGTTCTCTTCCAGGAACTGTTTGCATGTGTGTGCATATAAACTTACACACACACACACATACATACACACATACACACACATACATATATACACATTGTATACTGCATCAGCAAAATATATATATTATATATATTTATATAAATATAAGGAAGATTTTCCCCACCCACCCACCCCAAATGTGTCTCTTAGTGTTTGTCCTTCCTTCCTTCCTTCCTTCCTTCCTTCCTTCCTTCCTTCCTTCCTTCCCTTCCTTCCTTCCTTCCTTCCTTCCTTCCTTCTTTCTTTCTTTCTTTCTTTCTTTCTTTCTTTCTTTCTTTCTTTCTTCCTTCCTTTCTCTTTCTTCCTCTCTCTCTCTCTCCTGGTTTTCTTTCTCTTTGTACACAGAGATTAGGGAATTTCAGAATTTTTACATACATTTTAGCAAACAAGGTTTGATCTATTGGCTTCTTGGTACAGTAATGCACCGTCACCCTTCTGGTGCCGAAAGTGCCCACCGCTACAGGGCTGCTGTGAACACTAACTTCTCAGGACGTGAGGCCCGCCCCACACTTCCTTCTCTTGCATCCCTCTGGTCCACCGTGATTCATAAATACTTAGACTTTTTTTTTTCCTCAAATGAATCATTAGACATTAAAAACAGAACAACAGAGTCCCAAAGGGCCACATGCTTTTCAGTATAAAGCATTCTCCTTCTCTAGGTCGCTATCACAGTGCAGATTGACTGCCTGAATATACTCAGGAGATTTAGTCAATATTGTCTGTATTTGGTTATGGAAAAGGCTCTCCTTATTATTATTATTTTTTTTAATCCAAAGTGCATAGTGAGAACAAATCAGAAGCATTTTCGGCATCGGTTTCATCTAAGCATCTTCCTAGGGCAGAACTGCTCAGATGCTTTGTCTTTGTCCTCCTGTCTCTCAAAATTAAAAAATAAAATAAAATAAAAAAATAATAAGAGTCAAGCAGTTTAGACATTCATCAGCCTGGTAAACAAACTTTGCCAGCAAACAGAAGTCCTACTATTGTAAAGAAAATTGATAAGACAAAAAGTACATATGATGACCCAACCACTGTGTTGTTGGGTAATTTATAAGGTTGGCCTCCGACTTCATTGATGTAAAATCCTATTGGAAATATTAGGGCAGCCATACAGAAAAGGATCACTGGAAAAAAAACCAAAACACAGCATTAGTAACATAGTTTGGTGGTTAAATAAATGAAACAATGAAAATCTGGCACAAGGGAAATTAATAAAGGTTGTAAATTGATCACAAAATCCAAACCTGTTGAAACATGGATCGACTATCAAAAGATCTGCATATACTACAGAAAATGTTTCTGGTGCCTAATAAATATAGTACATGCTGAGTTCACCCTTTACATACATTGCAGGGTAATTCTGAATCATCAGCAATAAGGAAGGTCTTCTTCTTCTAAGTACTCATGTACACTCTCACTCAGAGTAAGAACTTAGAATAAGGGCAATGGCTGGGGCAGGGGTGGGGTGGGGTGGGGGAGGGGGCGGGGGCAGGCGGGGGGGGGGGGGGGAGAAGCTCTGCTCTGCCCTCTAGCTGGCCTCTCATTGCTTTCTGAAAATAAGAGAAATCCTAGGAGAGTTAAAATATAATAATGTCAAGTCCCTGGCAAACTGCCAGGCTGGCAGAAAGTGCTAAATAAATGTGGTGCAGTATTATCCTGTCAATCCTCTTAAGTTAGACAGAATTGGAGAAAAGGTGCCTAACAACAAGCAGCATTTCTCTTCCTCTGATTACCAGCTAGTAAGAAGAACATCATCTTTGGGATGATTAACAAATTGTCAGTGGCTACCTCTTGTCATGGACCACAGTCCAAGGGAATAAAAATTTTATCAGGTTTCTGCATAGAGGGAGGGTAAGAAACCTTTATTGGGTTTTGCATATAAAGATAATGAAATACATTATTTACTAAAATGGTTTTAGGGACACATCAGAAACCCAGTGTCCTGGGAAAAGTAATTCTGGTCTAATCTTTTAGCAAACAGTATGTTCTTTTGTGCTACCCAAGAAATACTTTTTATTTTTTTTTCGGTACCAGTCCTGGGCCTTGGACTCGGGGCCCGAGCACTGTCCCTGGCTTCTTTTTGCTCAAGGCTAGCACTCTGCCACTTGAGCCACAGCGCCACTTCTGGCCATTTTCTATATATGTGGTGCTGGGGAATCATGTATAGGAGGCAAGCACTCTTGCCACTAGGCCATATTCCCAGCCCCTCAAAGAAATACTCTTCTCAGTGAAAATAAATAACCTATAGATGGCTAGCTTTTCTGGAAACTGATTTGGGGTTTTAAAGGCAGAGTGGTTAAATGCTCATAGTGCCTCAAATTTCTTTGGTAAAAGAACTGTTTCTTCCATGTAATGTGCAGACAGATTAGTCACTGTAGATGAGCAGTTGAAGCTTTCAACTATTAACTAAACATGAAATCTTAAGTTAAACCAGTCCCCAGGAACATAGAGAGAGAATGGATAACTGTATCAGCTGATTCTTGTTTCTAGAGTTTTCTGGGTTGCCAGTCAGCAGAACTTAATGTGGAAGTCCTTAAAAAGCCAATTAAGAATTCTTTTCTGGGTGAAAATACTTCCAACAATACGTTTTAAAGGTAACTAACATTTATCATGGTAACACACCAATTTTCTTTGCTTTTACCACTGAGACAGCTTACTGTATATTATACAGACACCTAATATACACATATTATTTCAACTGGTTTCATTTTGGATGAGTGATCACACCAAAAATTATTATATAAGCAAGCTTTGATTCTTTATGATACCTACAATGATATGATACAGAACAAATGAAAAATACAGACATTAAACTCTATAACAGGTTTGGTCTTTTTGTGGTAGTCAGCTGTTAGTGCTTACTTATCAGGAGACACCAATTACTAATTGTTCCTATGACTTAATTTGGTTTTAGTGATAAAATGAACCACAATTTTGATGGCTATAACAATGTAATAAAAAAAACACAACGGGATTGGGCAAGGAGGTACATGCCTGTAATCACAGCACTCTGAGACAAAGGAGGAAATTTTGAGTTCAAGGCCAGCTTGGACTATTCAGTGAGATTCTATCTCAACACACACACACACACACACACACACACACACACACTCACTCACGCGCACACACACACACACACCTCACTATGGGACAAGATTTGTTTTTGTTGTTGTTGTTGGTTGTGAGGCTTGAACTCAGGGCCTGAGCACTGTCCCTGAGCCTCTTTGTGCTCAAGGTTAGTGCTCTACCACTTGAGCTACAGCACCAATTCCAGCTTTTGAGAGGTTAATTAGAGATAAGAGTCTCACAGGGACTTTTCCACCCACGCTGGTGTTGAACTTTGATCCTCAAATCTCCTGAGTAGCTAGGATTACAAGTGTGAGCCATTGGTGCCAGGCAAGGACAAGATTGTTTTAAAAACAAAATTTTTTCCCTAATGTTGACTAATACAATTCAAGAAACCTAAACTAATTTAAAGTGCTTTAGTGATAAACATTAAATTTGTTGTTATTGTTAACTGATGTGCCCACCTCATTTTTAGTCTTCTTAATTTTCTACTGTGAAAATAAAAATCTATCCTTCACAATAGAGGACTCATGTGGTAACTATTTAGAATTTAATATCTGAGAGTTAAATATTTTCCAGGTTGGAAAAGTTAATCAAGTATTAAGGAAGCAATGAACTGCCTCCCATTTGATTTATATATGACCCAGGAATCATTACTTTTCCATATTTCCTGGGCACTGGATCTAATGTAGATGAATGAGTTTTGCTCTTAAGCTATTGATGTTTATGAGGCTACATTAGATCAGAAAACATCATTAATGCTGGTAATATCTGCCAAGCTGGAAGACTAAAACTGGGTCCTCATGAGCTTGTGTCCTCCATGCATGCATTTCTTGGTGGTGAGAGGGTGTTCTGGCAGATAAGCCTGTAAACTGGGGTGATAGGGGCAAGAGAGACCTGAATCCCATGCCTCCCCCTTCATGTTGTGGTTCTCCTGAGACACATTTCCCCACCAAGGCAGCCATCAGAACATTAAAAAACTAAGCCAGGTGCTGGTGGCTCATGCTTGTCACTCTAGGAGGCTGAGATCTGAGGACTGGGGTTCAAAGCCAGCCCGGGGAGGAAAGTCTATGAGACTATCTCCAATTATCCACCAGAAAACTGGAAGTGGTGCTGTGGCTCAAGGTGGTAGAGTGCTAGCCTCAAGCAAAGAGTTCAAGGACAGCACCCAGGCCCAGAGTTAAGCCTCACAATTGACAAAAAAAAAAAAAAAAAAAGAAAGAAAGAAAGGAAAGGAAAAAAGAATATTACAAAACCGCAGCTTGGCTGAAATAAAAATACACAGACGATATAATGTAAATTGTCCAGGACTGGATGCTATCACTAGGGGGAGCCAATTTCCTCTCAGAACAGCTACCAACCCCCAGCAAAGGAATTCTGGCAACAAAAGCTATTTAAAGAAGCTAAGAGTAAATTAGGCAAAATTAACTCCAAGACAGCTTACATGAAAACAACATCAACAACAACAACAAAGGCACAGAATAGTGTGCAGCAATTTTTATGTAAGTATATGTTTATAGAACACACACATATACACAAACACACACATACATACAGTTTTCTATGTACAGAATACTGCTAGTAGAAAACTTCAGAAGTTGGTGAACAGTGATGGGCTCCAGGAAAGAGGTTATTCGGGACTGGGGGATGGAATCAGAAAAGAGACATATTAATTGGTTACACTCTCAATGAGCTTGGAAATATGTGTCATATAGACATATTATTTCAAAACATTAGATCAAGCTCATAAAAGCATTTTAATCCTTGTTTTGCCTCTAACTCTGTTAAATCATAGTTTAGACCTTGGCATTCAGCACAAGTACTACCAGGTTTCAACTAAGTGCATGGACAAAGTCCTTCCTTCCTGGGTATTGTTGAACTCTGTAAAGAATGAATTCTATCTCAGCTGGGAGATAGAATTGTGCCTGTGATGGAGCGAGGAAGGATTAGCCTCTTTTTGTTTTTTGGATTAGCCTCTTTATGAGCCTCCAGAAACTTTTTGATTAGCCACTTTGCCTCGACACTTGCCTCTAGTCCTTACTCTCCAGGAAAGAGCTGTCATGAAGACTTTTCTGACAGCGAGATCAACTTGTCTCCTATAGCTTTACAATGGTGGAGATGTCTACATCAAAGGCAATTGATCTAAAACGAAAACCAATGGTGATGTAGAGACAACACAATGGAGCCAGAAATGTAAACAGAATGTTTCCCAGATAGGAAGAGGGGGTTGGAATGGTGGCTTGGGTGGTAGAGTGCCAGCAAAAGCAAGCCTCTGATACCAAGTTCTGGTCCCAGGAGGAGGAAAAAAAAAAGCTAGATATAGACTCAAGAAGGAGTAGCACCATCTTACAGCCAGGAGGTGTTTTATTTTGTCTCCCAGTGCTGGGGATACAACTCCAGGCTTTGCATATGCTAGGTAAGTGCCCTGCCACTGAACTACATCTCCAGCCCAGATAAACTGAGTTCTAACACACACACACACACACACACACACACACACACACACACACACGGCCAAGCTGAGTTTGAATTAAAGGCTTTGAGCTTGCTCAGCTTGCTTGCTTGATGCTCTATCACTTGAGCCATACCTCCACCCCTGTTTTTGCTGGTTACCTTGGAGATAGCGTCTCACAGAATTTTCTTCCCTGGCTGGCTCTGAACTATAATCCTCCAGATCTCAGCCTCCTACATAGCTACTGAGTTCTGTTATTAATAGGGATACTTGAGATAATCCCTTAATCCATACTAGTTAACTTTGTTGCTTTTGCCCAGGTATTCCATTGCTGAGCCATATATATGGCCTTTGTTTTTTACTGTTTATTTTTGAGATAGGGTCTCACTTTTTTGCCCAGAACTGGCATGGACCAAAATCCTCTATTTATGCTTCATGCATTACCTGGGACGACAGGTGTGCATCACAGTACTCTGCTATGAGTTGAGATGGCATCTTGAAAAGATTTTGCCCAGGCTGGCCTTGAACCAAGATCCTGATTCACTGCTTCCCATGCAGTTCGGATTATGGTCAAGCCACCAGGCCTGACTCCACTCAGATGAAAGTAAGCTATGCCACAACATTCATCTTTAGAAACATATGCAAACCTGAGGTGACTTTAAAACATTGAATTATCCTTCTGTTAGTGCTCTGCACATGTACTGTCCTGCCATGCCTTTAGAACAGCTTTCATGTGGGGCCAGGTGACCCTGCTGTGGGGGACTGTCTTGTGTGGATGTTTGGTGTGTAAGAGCATTTCTAGCCTCTATACACTAGTTGCTAGGAGCATCTCCATTAGGCTGTGACTATTAAATATACTTACAAATAATGCTAAAGGTTCCCTGAGATGCAAAACTGCTTCAGAAAAAAAGCACAATTACAGCAATAAGTTTTCTTCGTGCCTTTATGTCTTTAAGTTGGGATAAGCATCTGGTATTTTCAAGTTAAACCAATTTTGCAAAATATAAGCCAACATGTAACACATGCATTTATTGCCACATGACACAGTAGGGTAAGAAATGTTGAAATGGAAATAAATAATCAAATGTATTGTTTTTTCAATGGTCATAAAAGATACAGAAACCCCTCAAAATCAATATTGAAAAGTCACTTATCACCTGCCATCTAATTCATGCGGTGTTTATATATTTTTCTAGATTCATTTTAAATGGCTAGAAGATACTAATATCTTCAAGAAAGGAAAAGACTCAGGCTACTAATAGCTCTAAGTCACACACCTTATATCACAAAAATAACATTTTCCACAAAATAATCGATTGTGAATTCCTGGCCTTGAAGGATGAGTTCGGAAGAACTGATGGGCTGGGCAGTCTGTCGCCAAAGCCAGTGGTGCTCTTAGATGGTTAGGAAAATCCTTGTTACTGACTGTTGACTGGAATGGGCGCCTCCTAGACAAATTTAG
This sequence comes from Perognathus longimembris pacificus, assembly GCF_023159225.1. Classification (NCBI taxonomy): domain Eukaryota; kingdom Metazoa; phylum Chordata; class Mammalia; order Rodentia; family Heteromyidae; genus Perognathus; species Perognathus longimembris. The sequence goes on along the minus strand of NC_063183.1, from coordinate 1,964,078 downwards.
TAAGCACAGGTTACTTACTTCCAGTGAATGCTATCCATCGAGCATATTTTGTAGCTTCTCTTCGCCAGTGGGAAGCCACTAGCAAACCACATGTGACAGTCAATGATATGATTCCCATGATGATAAAAAACAGTGTGGTGACCCACTCTGGGGGGAGCCGGGGAGGGATGCATGTCCGGTCTCGTCCATGGATAGTTTGACATTGTCTCACTAGGCCCACGGTGAGGGCTCCTAGGAAGATGCAAAAGGAAGGAGGGCTTTAGTAAGTCTGGCATGTTTAGGGCCCATCCCCTACTACTGCCTCCTGACCCTTAATTCCTAATTTGTTTCTCTGTGTGTTATTCAGGCATTGCACTGAAGAATCCCCTTCAGTATTCTGCTGCCATTCATAGTAGGACAAAATAACATACAAGTAAACCTAAGGCAACAAATAACACAGCAAAAAACAACAACACAAAATAACTCTTTTGTAAAGGAGTTATTTCAGTCATTCATTAGCAAATACTTCATTAAGCAAGGCCAAGTTGGCCTTGTTCGCAGACTCTCCTGCCCTCCGCCTCCCAAATATTTTTTCTTGTATCAAACACTATCCCAATCTCCAGAAAATGACAACAAAACAACAAAGCCAGACACATAAAGCAAAAAAGAATTTTGTTTTCATTGAGTTTTCATGTTGGCAGAAAGAACTGGAATTTTTCATTCCCAGACTCAATATTACTTTGTTTTGGCTCAGGAGAAAAATAAGTTTTGAGAAACTGCAGACAAATTTAAAACATATTGAGTCTATCTATCTATCTACCTACCTACCTGTGTATCTGTGTGTGTGTACAGAGTAAATAATCAACTAAGTACTAGATAGGTGATAGTTACCAAAGTTGAAAAGGTCTAGCTTACTAATTTTTATACAATGTACAAGAGTTCATTTTCTTTCTTCCCTTCCTTCTTTCTTCTTTCCTTCTTTTCCTCCCTCTTTCCCTTCCTTTCTTTTTTAGTCCTAGGGCTTTAACTCAGGGCCTAGATGCTGACTTTGAGCTTTTGTGCTCATGGCCAGTGTTCTACTACTTGAGCCACAACTCCACTTCAGGCTTTCTAGTGTTAATTGGAGATAAGAGTCTCATGGACTTTCTTGCCCAGGCTGGCCTCAAACCATAATCCTTAGATCTTAGACTCATGAGGATTACAGGTGTGAGCCACCAGCACTTGATACAAGAGTTCATATTTAGGCATACTTCAACAGAAAAGCACAGACATATTACAAAGGTCTCTCTGTGTGAGTGTGTGTTTTGTATGTGTGTGTGTGTTGGTATGTGTATTTGAAACAGTGTCTCATTATGCAACCCAAGCTGACCTGGAACTTGCTATGTAGCCTCAGCTGGCCTTGAGCTCATGGTCCTCCTACTTTATCCTCCCAAGTCCTGGGGATTATACATGTGTATGATCATGCCATGAAAATGATTTTTGCAAAACATCAAGTGGTATTTTTTTTTCCATAGACATGTTCTCATGTCAAACCCAAGGATCCACTTTACCAATTGGAGGATAAAAATTTTTAAGAAAGCTGAAAGATTAAGAAGGTAAAAGAGGGGGCTGGGAATATGGCCTAGTGGCAAGAGTGCTTGCCTCGTATACATGAGGCCCTGGGTTTGATTCCTCAGCACCATATATACAGAAAATGGCCAGAAGTGGCGCTGTGGCTCAAGTGGCAGAGTGCTAGCCTTGAGCAAAAAAGAAGCCAGGGACAGTGCTCAGGCCCTGAGTTCACAGCCTAGGACTGGCCAAAAAAAAAAAAAAAAAAAAAAAAAAAGAAGGTAAAAGAGTAATTATTTTCTTCTGTTCCCTATTTTAAGAGTAAATATAATGCTAAAAGAAAAATTTCCCATTGAAAGAACATCTGCAAATGGGAAAATAGTTTCCAAAAATATAAGATCAAAGAGTTCTGGGAAATGGCCCTGTGGCTCAAGTGGTAGAGCATTAGCCATGAGCTGAAGAGCTCAAGAACGGCACCCAACCAAATTCAAGTCCCATGACTGACAAAAAAGAAAAAAAAAGAGTTCTGGATTTTGAGGGAGGAGAGAGAGAGAGATTTTTTGGATCAATATTATTTTCTGAATATGAATACAAGTTGTTTTTTTAAGACATTGACCTCAAAGCTGGCTTAGTCTGTAGACAGACATGTTGGTAGGTGGGGCAGTTTTATATACCTTGTGTTTCACCATTGATACATTTTTAGAAATAAAGCAATGTTGGTTGAAAGAAAATGGAGCAAGAAATTGGTTCTGTTCTCAAAAGCAAGTTGTAGTCTTTGTCTAATGCTAGCCATAACTCTGGGTAGTGAAAGAAGATAAACAAGTTGTACTTCTTTTTAGCTGGGTGCTGGTGGCTCATGCCTATAATCCTAGCTACTCTGGAGGCTGAGATCTGAGGATCAAGGTCCAAAGCCAACCTGGGCAGGAAAGTCTGTGAGCTGCTTATCACCAATTAACCACCAAGCAGCAAGAAGTGGCTCAAGTGGTAGAGCACGAGTCTGGAACATAAAAACACAGGGACAGCACCCAGGCCCTGAGTTCAAGCCTTAGGCCTGGCATGCAAACACACAAGCGCGCACACACACACATACACAGAGTTTCCTTTGAATATAAAGTTGAGTGTCTTACTGTGATAAAGCATTTAATTATAATTCTAGAAATAAAGAAGACATTCAGAGCAATGCCAAGAACAGGAAGCCACTCCTGATCATTCATCAGATCTCTAACAAATTACCCTCTTGTAGCCACAGATCCATTTATAAACACCGTAACTACTTTAAAAACAGACAGCAAACAATGAAAGACTCTGACAAAATATAATACTGTGGAGTACTACCATAGTTCCTTCACAATTTAACTTTTGAAAGTTTCATTGGTAACTCTATATAAATCTATGATCTTAGATTTACATTAGAAAATTTTTTTTTTGCTGGTACTCAATAAAAATTGTAAGTTTAGTAAATTATGACTAAATATCTTCCCTTTAAAACATTCTGCATGCCAGGTGCTAGCTGGTGACTCAGGCCTTAAATCCTGGCTACTCAGGAGGCTGAGATCTAAAGATCAGTTTGAAACCAGCCTAGGCAGGAAAGTCCATAAGATTCTTATCTCCAACTAACCACCAAAATATCAGATGTGGAGCTGTGGCTCAGGTGGTAGAGTGCCAGCCTGAGTGAAAAAGCTAAGGGACAGTGCCTAGGCCCTGAGTTCAAACCCCACTACTGGCACAAAAAACAAGCAAATAAACAAAACCCAGTGACCTAATGGAGACCCCCACACTCCCTCTGATGCTTTGATACTTGGTGTATGAGGACACAGAGAGGCAGCCTAGTGTGAGATATGCCCCCTACCAAGATACATTGACATTTGACCCCTGTTAGCTGCAAATGTGATTAAGATATAAGTTACGTAGGGTGAGCTTCTCCCTCCTTTTCCCTCCTCTCCCCAGGACTTGAACTCAGGGCCTGAGCACTGTCCCTGAACTTTTTCTTTTTGTTCTACAGACTTGAGCCACTATGCACTTGAGCCACAACTCCACTTCCGGCTTGTTTTGTGTGTGGTTAATTGGATAATAGAGTCTTAGAACTTTCCTGCCTGCTGGCTTTGAATCTCCATTCTCAGCTCTTAGCCTCCTTAGTAGCTAGGATTACATGTGTGAACCACCAGTGCCCAACTGAACGATTCTCTTTGACCACACTTTCATTTTATATATATATATATATTTATTTATTTATTTTTTGGCCAGTCCTGGGGCTTGGACTCAGGGCCTGAGCACTGTACCTGGCTTCTTTTTGCTCAAGGCTAGCACTCTGCCACTTGAGCCACAGTACCACTTCTGGCCATTTTCTGTATATGTGGTGCTGGGGAATTGAACCCAGGGCTTCATGTATATGAGGCAAGCACTCTTGCCACTAGGCCATATCCCCAGCTCTTGACCACACTTTCATTGGGCTCCTCTGAGCCCTCTTCTTGACCAGGCCTCAATCTTGGTCAGCTTAGCCCAGGAAAGCCAAAAGCAGAGCAGTGGTTCAAGTGGTAGAGCCATCAGCATTGAGCACAAAAAAAGCTCAGGGACAGTGCCTAGACTGTGAGTTCAAGCCCAGGACTGGCAAAAGAAAAACAAAAAAACCCATTCTGAGTATCTTAGTCCCTGTTGCCTTAGTCCCTGGTATGAACATGGCAAGGAATTTGAGGGGCAGAACTTACCTTAACACCTTAACCTTTGTTTGCTGACTATTAAACTTTCAGAGTAAGACTGAGTAGACTACTCTTCCCTTCGTCTCCTATCTGGGGAATCACACACCAGATGAACAGGCTGAGTAAGACAATCATTACATGGGCTGGAGGAATGGATCATGTGGTATAGCATCTGCCTAACAAGTGTGAAGCCGAGTTAAATCCCTTGTAGCACACACATCCACTCTAACTCTCTCTCTCTCTTGCTCTCTCTATAAAACAAAATATATGTAATATATTATATATGTTTGTTATATCCTCTATAAATCAGCTAGAAATAACCTACTAGATATTCAGCACTAAGAATTCTGCTCCTAAATTCATAAAATTTGTCAGAAGCTCTGTTCTGGGAGAAAGAAAAACTAATTTAAAACATCAACCAGAAGTTAGCACTGGTGTAATGGTCAGAGATTCCAAAACTAGAATTCAGTCATACTTTTAGTGAAAATGAGTTTCCTTAAATGTTATAGAAAGCCTAATGTAAATACTCGACCAGCAAAATGGTTAAAATTCACTTTCTAGCTGGGCACCTACACATCTGTAATCCTAGCTACTCAGGAAACTAAAATCCAGAGAATTCAGGTTTGATGCTAGCCCAGGTAGCAAACTCTGTGAGACTCTATGTCCAAAATAATAAACAAAAAGGTACACTGGAGGTGTGGCTAAGTGATAGAGCATTGGCTAGGCAAAAAGCCTGAGGCACAGAGTTCAAACTCCATTACTACCAGAAACAAAATAAAAGTGCATCACTCTCTAGAGTAGTATCATTAAGTCTGGAAATTTTATGTAATAGTCACTTATTTTCTGTAAGCTAACAGGAGAATCTGCCAAGGCGATTGCACAGCTATAATTATATCTTGCGAAGTCAGGCAATTTTAGTACTCCTTATACTTTTTCACCAAGTCTTTAAATTTCATCTTTTATTTCAATGAATTATCTCCTGCATAGACATTCAAATCATTCACTCACACAGTCAAGGCCTTTACTTCCTCCAGATTCTCTTAACACAGTTTGGTCTGCATATACGTACACAGAAACTTAGTTTTAAAAGGCAAAATGTTTTGGTGCTGGAGATGAAACCCAAAGCCTCTCATATGCTAAGATACACTCTAGCACAGAACTACCACACCAATAACTTCAAAGGTACTTTGTGGTCGTGGTGGTACTGGCCTTTGAACTTAGGGCATGGTGCTTAGTTGGCATGTACTCTACTGCTTGAGCTATGCCTCCAGAACTTTTTCTCTGGTTATTTTTTAGATAAGGTTTTCACATTTTATACAGGCCAGCCTGAACCAATATCTTCCTTTTTACCTTTCCTGCTATAGAGTGGATGATAGGTGTACATCATCCGATCCGGCCTTTTCTGCTGATAGAGGTCTCACAAATTTATTGCCATGGTTGACCTCAAATTTCAATCCTCCTACCTTCTGCCATCCATGTAGCCAAGATTATAGGATGAGTCACCATGTCTGAGTTAAAGGCAGTTTGCGCACACACCCTCCCCTTGGCCTATTCCTGGCTATACACAAGGAGTTAAAAGGCACTTGGTGATCTTAAATGAATTAGAAAGAAGTTAAATTTAAAACTGCACTGCAAGCTGGGCACTGGTGGCCTATGTCTATAATCCTAGTTACTCAGGACACTAAGAGGGACGATGCTTGAAGCCACCCCAGGCAAGAAAGTTGAGTGACTTTTATCTCTAATTAATCCACACACACACACACACACACACACAAAAGGAAAAACAAAAAAACAAAAAAAGTTGGAAGTGGTGCTGTAGCTCAAGTGGTAGATAGAGCTCTATTCCTGAGCAAAAACACTCAGGGACAGTGCCCAGGCCTTGAGTTCAAGCCCCAAGAATGATACCAAAAACAAAACAAAACAAAAACTGCATTGCATTAGGTAGAACCTTCTATAGCACACCTTAAAAGCACAAGGGTACATGTTTACTTTTTGTTTTTATCTAATGGGTCTTTTGCCTCTTCAAGGGGCCAGTAATTCCAGTTCTTCAAACAACCAATCTATCTTTACCCTGCAGCGGTTTCCTAGGCAACCACACTAGCCAATTTAAAAAATTTTTTTTAAACACAGTAGATGTCAAACTAGGAGTTATAGTATTTGAAAGATGCCCAGGATCTCACCTGCATGTAATCACACACAAGAGAAAAAGTCACGAGTCCTTATTTACCCCAGTAAGTGGGGAATCTTAACTAAATCAGCTCTGACACTCATTATGTGAAGAGTGAAGATACTCTGAAGTGATGGCACTGCCAGGCGAAACATGTCTGCTGCCACAATGAGGATGATTATAAGGCGTGTCATCATTTCATGTAAAATCAGTGTCATAGACAGTCTGTAACCTGAGACAGAATAGGTGGGCACAAGGTCACAGGGGAGTTAGAAGATACATCAACAACTAAGCTGGTGAGATCTGAGGATCACAGTTCTAAGCCAGCTTTGGCAGGCAAGTCCTGGTTGTTTTTAAGAACAGGACCCATGTCACTAGATCCTTTAGTTGTAAGGTCAAATTATTATTCCCAATTAATCATCTTATTTTTTTTTTTTTTGCCAGTCCTGGGGCTTGAACTCAGGGCCTAGGTTCTGTCTCAGAGCCTTTTTGTGCACAAGGCTAGTACTCTACCACTTGAGCCACAACACCATTTCTGGCCTTTTCTGTTTATGTGGTACTGAGGAATTGAACCTAGAGTGCTAGGCAAGCACTCTACCACTAAACCACATTCCTAGTCTTGATTTTTTTTTTTTTTAAAGCTGAAAGTGGAGCTGTGGCTCAAGAGGTAGAGCACTAGCCTTGAGCATAAAAGCTCAGGGACAATGCTCAGGCCCTATGTTCAAGCCTCAAGACTAGCACAGAAACAAACTTAAAAACAAAACAGAACAAAAAACCCTTTGGGGTTCAGGAGCTGAGACAGAAAGAGGAAATAAGACTGAAAAGCCACCAAAAAAGCAAGAAACTGATTCAACTGTTCAAAAATACACAGAGCAGAATTCTTTCCGTGCTCTATTTCTCCCCTCACTGTTAAATGAGACGCTGCTTCTAGAGGAGTCCTTAGGGCTGGGAATAGACAGGGCCTGGGCTTTGTAAGCACAGCACCCAAGTCACTAGACCCTTTGGTTGTAAGGCTGACCCCAGAACCTTTGTCTCCAGGCTTGAGTGATCTTATCAAAACAGGATAACAAGTTGCTAGACAACCGTACATTGCTATGACCAGCTCTGAACTGGAAGCCTCAGCCCACCAGCCCCTTCTGCTTCCACTAGCTTGTCAGAAGGTGCTGCTAGGTTATTCTCTTTCTGTGCAGTCTGCTTTGTCTTATGCAATATGCTCTGCTGGCCTACTACCTTGGGTGCCTTCTATGTGGATTTCTTAGAAAATTCATTTTGTGTTATTCCAAGCTCTTGGGGAGACTCAGCAGTAGAGGTAGCTTAGAAAATCAGAGTCCTTCCGGAACCTCCTTTATTGGGGAAATTTCTTTTTGGGATGTTCTCCCAGTGACGCATCTGATAGAGCCTGTGACAAAGCAAGTCATAAAACATCCACCAGTCTGGCCAAAGAGGACTGGACCTGAGCAAAATTGGTGATATTAAAACCTGTGATTGGGGAAGGTGAAGTATGGTTCAAGTGACAGAATGCCTGCCTTGAGAAAAAAAAGCTGAGCAAGAGTGTGAGGCCCTGAGTTCAAGCCCCAGAGGCAGTATAAAATAAATAAAATTAAAAAAATAAAAATCTGTGATCGATGGGCTCTGGTGGCTCACACCTGCAATCCCAGCTACTCAGGAGGCTGAGATCTCAGGACTGTGGTTCAAAGCCAGCCAGGGCAGGAATGTCCATGAGCCTCTTATCTACAATTAACCACAAGAAAACCAGAAGTGGCACTGTGGCTCAAAGTGCAGAGCACTAGCCTTGAACAAAAACAGATCAAGGGTAGCACCCAGGGCCCAAGTTCAAGGCCCACAACTGACAGGGCGGTGGTGGGGGGGAGGAATCTGTGATTGGGCTGGGGTGTAGCTCACTGGTAGGAAGTATGCTTAGCATATATCAAACTTTGGGTTCAAACCCAGCATGCATGCACGTGCGCACGCACAGGCAGGCAGACAGACTGACAGAGTGATTGACAGCTGTGCATTGGGGACTCACACCTGTAACCCTAACTACTTAGAAGGCTGGAATCTGAGAATTCCAATTTGAAGCCAGCCTGGGTAGGAAATTCTGTGAGACTCTAATCTCCAATTGATCACCCAAAACAGCTGGAACTGGAGCTGTGGCTCAAGTAGTAGAGTGCTAGCTATGAGCAAAATGAAAGTTCAGGGAAAGCATTTTGGCCCCAAGTTCAAGGTATGTGTGCACATGCACGTGCTTACACACATTCACACACACATGCGCACGTGCACACACAGAGACACAGAGTGATTGCCTTCTACATAAGTGCTTTTCCTCTTCCTGTCAGCTCCAGTACTGATTTGGGCTGCTCGATCCTTACCGTAGCAGGCTTGCTGGTCCTCCTTTCTACAAGCAGGTAGGAGTCTGTTTCGAGCAAGCAATCTCATCTGTTATACAGATCAAACACATGCTTCCTCACAAAAGTCCTAATGGTAAAGGCTTACTAGGCTGCTCCTCCTAAGGGAATCGATATTTAAGCAATGGACATTAGTCTTAAACTGAAATGATGAAGTTTCATGTTTTAGTGGCAGATGAGCTGAAAAACTTAAAAGAGAACTGGGGAAAGGTGAGGTGGGAGGGTACTGGGAAGGGGTGGCTCCTAAACAGAGGGTGCTGATGCATTAACTTCCTGAGCCAAGCATACCTTGGCAGCTCATATTTTCAGAGTAGATGCACAAGCCCAGAAAAGAACAGTGTAAAGGTAATTTTAAATTTTTACTTATTTTTTTTCTTCCAGAAATATACCTAGTGGTGGTGATTTTTTTTTTCTTCTTCTATAATATTTGCATTCTGCTGCAGGACATAGGTGTTTATTGTAAGGTCCGCCCCTGGGAGGGACTTCGAGAAGATGTGCCCCCCATTCCCCTGTTTGTCTCTGCCTAGTGCCTATGTTACCTAGGTAACTGGCAAACCTGGAGAGAGCCACCTCCCCTTGCCTGCCACACCTCCCGGACCCTGCCCTAGATAAGGCCTGGCCTGGCAGGGCTTCAGCCCTTCTCTTCTGCTATGTATCATCTCCGCCACAGGCCAGCAGTTTGGGAACAAACTTTTCTCTCCTGCCTGAATACTGCATGGTGTCCTCCTTCATCAGCTACCTACTTTAATAACTCTTACACTTATTAATAGTGAACAGGGGATGAATTGAGTTGATACAGTTTATCTGCAAGTATGAAAAAAAAAGCTATGAACCCTACTGAAAATTCTCAGAAGGGGATGTAGGACAGTGGGGAGTCACAGAGGCATGGAGTGATTGAGATACATTGTTTACATGTGTGGAAATGTCACAAGGACCCCCCTCCCTCCCGAACTAATGTACACTAACATGAATAAATAGAAAATTAGTCCAAACCAGCAAGCAGGTAATGCAAATAATTTTAACAAGATACACACTGACAATGTCTGCAGACCTGAGGGCCAGGAGAGGTTGAGGCTAATTGTGAAGAACTAGCTGTAATAAGTGTGCCCCATTCCTCTTAGCCACCTTCTCTTGGCTTTTCTGATCCCAGCCCCTGCCTTCTCGCCATCTCTTACTTTTCTGTTGTCTTTACCTCTTCTCCTGTCCTCAATCCATTATAATTTTCTTCCTCCTTGCACTTCTCTCCTGGCTGCTGTTGGAGAAAATCCTCCATCAGAGAGGGCAGGTGTAACTGTGGCTTCCAAATTCTTAGTGTCAGGACCATCATCACTGGACAGAAGCAAAATAGGTTTTCCTAAATTCTGCACATCCTTACCTGCCCTTGCCGGGCTATTCCAAGTCTCCTGTGCTTTCTTCAGTATCAGAATCAGTACCTGCCACCTCATTTTTGCTCAGTACAAGCAGGTCTCTACTACCTCTCAGGAAGAGACAAGGGCACCAGGCAGCTGCTCCCAAACTGCCCATGGTCAAATGTATAGTTTATCTGCACGGATTCACCCTGGCACCCTGGTGAGGTTTTGTATTTGGGATCCCAGCCTTTTCTCTTCTTTTGTTTTTTTTTTTTTTTTGCCAGCCCTGGGCCTTGGACTCAGGGCCTGAGCACTGTCCCTGGCTTCTTTCTGCTCAAGGCTAGCACTCTGCCACTTGAGCCACAGTGCCACTTCTGGCGGTTTTCTATATATGTGGTGTTAGGGAATTGAACCCAGGGCTTCATGTATACAAGGCGAGCACTCTTGCCACCAGGCCATATTCCCTGCTTCTTTTGCTTCTCTTATCTCTCCACTTCTGGACCTCATGGATGTTTGAATGTGCTTAAGTCTGCTCTCTCAGAAAAAAAAAATGCTATGCCAGTACGCCAAGGCAACCTCCAGTGCTTTATGCTTTTTGTGCCTGTCTCACTCTGCCTGTCCTCCTCCTGCCTGTAGTCTTGTGGAGATTTCCTGTGTCCACTTCCCAGAGGCTCACCCACCCTTGCTGTCTACCCACCGCTGCCTGAAACAGGCCTTGCCAAGCTCATTGTTGCTTTTAACACATAAGAGATACGAATTGTGTCCTGGCTTAAATGTGCTATCCAAACACGTTTCTTTTGGGTTTGGTTACTTCTTCCATCTTCTGCTGTTTCCTCCTGCTTCTGCCTCCACCTTCAATTTTTTTTCCTCGGTCACTCATTAATATTTACTGTACTTCAGGATCTCTCTTGGATCTAGTTTTTCTACACACTCTCCCCTCTTAGTCCAAACTAATGACCTATGTAGGTAGGGCATTTTAAAGGATGATACTGCTTCTACTTTTTCTCCAGACTTCCCTTGTATTACTTTTCAAAGTCAGTGCTTGAGTTCTTAATTTTAAACTCATTTGTATGTATATATTCCTCTATATTATCCAGACATGACCTTCAAATGTGCTATTCTCTCTACCTGAAATACTCCAAGCCTCTTTACCACTTATGACTCACAATTGCACTTATCTCCATTCTGGATTGGGCACTTGTCCTGTGCTTGCATGGCGCCTATCAAAGCACTGTTAACTGTCTCAGAAAACCCCATGGATCAGCAAATATAATGTGTGAAAATGGTCATAATTCCAAAGGTGATCTACATATCCAGTGCAGTATCCATCAAAATGCCAATGTTGTTCTCCACTAGGATAGAGAAAACAATCCAAATATTCATATGGAACCACAAAATAGCCAAATCAAATATGGGCAAAAAAAAAAAATGCTGGATCATCACAATTCCAGACCTCAAACGTTACTACAGAGCTACAGTAACAAAAACAGCTTGGCACTAATGCAAAAATAGGTCTGAAGAGAAATGAAATAGAAGACTCAGAAATAAATCCTTACCTACAACCATCTGATATTTGACAAGGAAGTGAAATATATATGTTGGAAAAAAAGACAGCCTTCAACAAATGGTGCTGGAAAACTGGAAATACATATGCAGAAGCTCAAACTGGATCCCTGTCTGTCACCTCAAAATGGATCAAAGACCTCAATGTAAGACCTGGAATCTTGAATCTTGAAATAAGTTTTGGTGTCTACAAAGCAAACATTTATTGATGATATACTCAGCGGAGGATTCCAATGGTGAAACCCCTCTGAACAACTAAGGAATAGTTTAACAAAATGAATACTAGGGAGCCGAACCATGTTTTGTAGTAAGGGTGGGGGTGGGAGGAAGAAGGAAGGGCAGGAGAGAGGAGGTAGATAATTGAAGAAAGGAAGGGTGAGCCAATACGGTCATTATAGTCCATGTACAATATGTAAAAGTTGAACTACATAATTTGAGGGTACAGATGGGATTGAGAAATATGGGGGAGAAAGACAGAAGAGGTGACATTGATCAAGGTGCATTGTACTCATAATCTGAATTGTTGAATTGAAACCTCTTTATATAACTACTTAAAACTTAATAAATAACTACTTTCAACGTGCTATGTGTAACCATAGCTTCTATTATTGATGATCTTCTTGTATCACCATTCCTGTGGTGTACCTGCACTATCTCTGTATCTTATCTGAGTACATTGGAAACCGTGTATACTAGTATTAGAACTAGGAAACTGAAAGGGAATACCAAAATCGAGAAACACAGGGTAAAAAAGACAAATGACTACAAAAGCAATACTTGCAAAACTGTTTGGTATAAATGAACTGAACAACTCATGGGGGGGAAGGATGGGGGAGGGGGGAGGGGGGAATGAGGGAGGAGGTGACAAACAGTACAAGAAATGTATCCAATGCCTAACGTATGAAACTGTAACCTCTCTGTACATCAGTTTGATTCCTTCCTTTTAAGTTGTTCTCCTAAGTATTTGTCATGACAACAAAAAGTCTAACACAGGAAATTATTCTGAGCAGTAGGGTCATTGCTGTGACTATTGCTGACAATGTGGTTCAGGAGCTTTTGGAATGGGTGTGCCGAGGAGTTGGGAACAGTTTGGAGATGTGGGTGAGAGAATCTTTACACTACTGTAAGTACAGCTTAATTTGGAATTCTGATGGGAGCTCAGAAAATCAGAATGCCAACAGAAATACGGACAGTAAAGATCTCATGATCTTCTGCTAGGACTATCCTAGATGTATACTAATTATTACCAATGAGGGAAACCATAGAGTCTATGTTTCTTTGGGTCTGGCTCACAATAGCTCAATAGCTATGTACATATGTAAATATAAGATGATGCTAAGTGAAATGAACTCCAAATTATGGAAATAAGTGTTTTACCATTGTCATTATTTTCAATGTACCATCTGAAATTATGCCATTTTCTCTGGCTTTTTTCCCCATGGTTTTACCCTTGATGTCACTGTTACTGATTTCGGTACTTTGGGTATTGTATATATGTTTATTGGAACGAGGGAAGGGAAGAACATCAAAATGGAGAGACAAAGGGTAAAAGGTGAACCAATGCAACAGCAATACTTACAAAACTATATGCTGTAATCCAACTGCACAACTCATGGGAGGGAGTTGGGGAGGGGAAAAGGAGGGAGAAACATGAGGGAGGAGGTATCAAGTTTGATAAGAAATGTATTCACTGCCTAATGTATGAAACTGTAACCCCTCTGTACATCACTTTGACAATAAATAAATTAAAAAAAAAAGACCTCAGGCCACAGATGCGTGTTACATTTAGTCTACATTTTGTATTTCCCTGAGACTTAGGGGAAAGCTGAGTTTAACTAATTTGGTACATTGGCATGTTTATTGCTGGCTGCTTTAAGCCCACTTTATATTGAGAATTTGGAGCAAAAAAATAGAGTGTAAAAATTGGAAAAACCTTTAAGTTGAGCCAAATGCTGGTGGCTCATACCTATAATCCTATCTACTCTGGAGGCTGAGGCCTGGAGGATTGGAGCTTTGAAGCCAGCTGATGCAAAGTCTGTGAAACTCTACCTCCAAATAACCAGAAAAATGCCACACTGGAGGTTTGGCTCAAGTGGTAGAGTGCCAACCATAAACAAGAAAGCTGAGCAAATATTGAGGCCCTGAGTTCAAGCCTACATACTGGCAAAAACAAAAACACCCTGCTCCCCAGCACCTGCAGTTTATCATGAAGAGCAGGCTGTGGTGGACCAAGAGGGTGTTGTTGAAGACATTAGGGTCTAGTCCTTTGCACCAGGGCAATTGGATGATGTCCTGAGGATACCTCAGAAGCCAATGACACCTTCCCCACTGCAGGACCAAGGGAACTTTTTTTTTTTTTTTTTGGTTTTGCATATGTCCATGGGGCTATTTTATTAGTAAGAGAAGAAAGAGAAATTTTAAATATTCAGAACTTCTGGATTTCTTTTTTTTTTTTTTGCCAGTCTTGGGGCTTGGGCTCGGGGCCTGAGCACTGTCCCTGGCTTCCTTTTTGCTCAAGGCTAGCACTCTGCCACTTGAGCCACAGCACCACTTCTGGCCGTTTTCTGTATATGTGGTGCTGGGGAATTGAACCCAGGGCCTCATGTATACGAGGCAAGCTCTCTCGCCACTAGGCCATATCCCCAGCCCCCAAGGGAACTTTTAAGGAAGCTTGTTTGAAGCCTTTCCCTCAAGAAGTGTTGTGTGGCTACCCTGTTTGCAAAGGGCCACTGAGGGAAGGGTTTCCCCAGGTTCAGGGCCTAGGCACTCAGATGCTGCTGTCATTAAACAGGCCTAGCTGCCACGTGAGCTGGTGGCAGACCAAGTGATGCCAGTCTTCAAAGCATGCAAATTGCAAGAGCTATGGAGTTATGGAGATGTCCACACACATTTCAAAGTTAAGTCTGGGAGGCCAGGCAATGTGTAATAGGGCTGGAATCACTGTAAGAAGCCTAAGAGAATGATGGATGAAGCTGTTGAGAGTGAAGTTAAAGGGGCTGGTAGAGTGGCTCAAGTGGTCAAGTTGTCTGCCTAGCAAGCACAAGGCCCAGGGTTCAAACCCCATTACTGCCAAAATAGAAGTTGAAGATGCAGTGAGGACTCAAGGATGTTGGAGATGCCAGAAATGTGGAACATTTGCAAAGAAAGTCATGGACAGTGGGCAGAACCAGTGCAAGAAAGGCCATGTGAGCCTCAGCCAGCAAGGCCGTAGGGGCACCCTGCTCAAGCACAGACCCAATTCAGTTGCCCAGCTGTTCTTCAGTTTTGCTTTGGTCTCATCCCTCTTCTCTATGCCTCCATTTCTCCCTTTTGGAACAGGAATACTTACTGTTGCAGTTTATGTTGAACTCTGTAACTTTTTATTTTATTTTACAGAGTCTATAACTAAGAGTTTGTATAATATCTCAGTGGAAATGGACTTGAGTTTTTTAGCATTTCTGGTACTACTGAAACTTTTGAGAAGGAATTAGTGGTTTTATCAGTTATATCACGTTAGGAGAACAAGAATTATGACCTTGTTATTGTATTTATTTGGGAGTATAAAGGATGATTTAAACACTTGTGTTTAAGTGTCCTTTTATTTTGGCCTGAGGAGTTATGATGGTGAATCTTGATTGTTTACTTGATTCTATCAAGAGATGACTAAGAGGTTAAAAATAATCACTGGTGGCTTGGGAGTGTGGCTTAGCAGCAGAGTGCTTGCCTAGCATGCACGAAGCCCTGGGTTCAATTCCTCAGCACCATATAAACAGAAAAGGCTGGAAGTGGTGCTGTGGCTCAAGAGGCAGACTGGAGCCTTGAGCAAAAAGAAGTCAGGGACAGTGCTCAGGCACTGAGTCCAAGCCCCAGGACTGGCAAAATAAATAAAAATAATCATTGGTTTAATCTACTGATGGACTTAAAATCTGAATAGACTACCAGGGATTCTGGAACTGTGGAAGGTGGGACCTAATTGGACAAAATGAGTCACAAGGGGGGAGGATGTTTTTGAAAGGTATATATCTTGGTTCTGATCCCTTCTTGTTACTTCTCTCTGCTTCCTAACTGCCACATTCTTAACTATTAACTGACTTACACATTCTTGTCAGTGCAATGTTCTACTCACAGCAATGAATAGTTGATGATTTCAGAGAAAATACAACAAAATCTTTGCTCATAAAAAATGAAGTTCAGTCTGGGCAGGAAAGTACACAAGACTCTTATCTTCCATAAATTACCAAAAATCCAGACATGGAACTGTGGCTCAAGTGGTAGAGGGCTAGCCTTGAGCAGAAAAGCTCAGGTACAGTGCCCAGGCCAAGTTCAAGCCCCCAAGACAGCACTTAACCCCAGTTCAAGCAGGCATGTATGTGCGCGTGCGTGCACAACACGCACAACACACACACACACACACACACACATTTCTGATGGGGTTTCTTTTCATAGGATGATGCAAACATTCTGCAATTAGATACCAGTAACTGTTGCATAATACTGTGACTCTACAGAAAGCTACCAATTGCATTCTTTATTCTTTTTCTTTTTTTCTTTAAGTCGGTTGTGGGGCTTGAACTATGGGCCTGAGTGCAGTCCTTGAGTTCTTCAGCTCAGCACTCTACTACTTTGAGCCACAGTGCCACTTCTGGTTTTCTGGTGGTTAATTGGACATAAGAGTCTCACAGACTTTCCTACCCAGGTTGCTTCGAACCATGATTCTTAGATTTCAGCCTCCTAAGTAGCTAGGATTACAGGTGTGAGCCATTGGTGCCTGCCTCCAAATTGCATACTTTATAATGGCAAGTTTTACTATCAACTTCAATATTATGTCTAAAAAGCTGTTCCAAAGTAGCTTACCCTAACATTTCAACAACACACACAACTATGGAAGGATATCTATCACACACTAAAAGTGGCCTGAGCAGGAATGGAAGGTGAAGTAGGGATGAGGTTAAGAACTTACTCCCTCCCTCCCTCCCTTCTTTCTTTTTTTGTCAGTCATGGGGCTTGAACTCAGGGCCTCAGCACTGTCTCTGAGCTCTTTTTGCTCAAGTCTAGTACTCTACCACTTTGAGCTTCAGTGCCACTTCCTGTTTTCTGATGGTTAACTGGAGACAAGAGTCTCATGGACTTTCCTGCCTGGGCTGGCTTTGAACCATGATCCTTAGATTTCAGGCTCCTGAGTAGCTAAGATTACAGGCATGAGCCACCAGCACCCAGCAGAACCTTTATACTTTCTACTCTCTCACCTGAGGGTAGAACCATACAATTTGTCCTTAAAAAGAAAAGATGAGTACTTGTATCCACATACTAGTGACTCACACTTATAATTCTAACTACTCAGGAGGCTGAGATCTGAGGTTTGAACTTTGAAGCTAGCCTGGGCTGGCTGTGAGCCTGTGAGACTCTTCACTCCAATAAACTACTCAGAAAAAGTGGTGCTGTGGCTCAAGTGACAGAGCGCTAGCCTTGAGCAAAAGAAGCTCAAGGACAGAGACTAGGCCCTGAGTTCCAGCCCAAGGTCCAGGACATGTGCATGTACACACACACACACACACACACACACACACACACACACAATAAAAAACCAACAAATAAGTACTTGCTCCATATTTAAAAATTCTAAAAGGGGCTGGGAACATGGCCCAGTGGCAAGAGTGCTTGCCTTGTATACATGAGACCCTGGGTTCGATTCCTCAGCACCACATATACAGAAAATGGCCAGAAGTGGCGCTGTGGCTCAAGTGGCAGAGTGCTAGCCTTGGGCAAAAAAGAAGCCAGAGACATTGTTCAGGCCCTGAGTTCACAGCCTAGGAATGGCCAAAAAAAAAAAAAAAAAAAAATTCTAAAAGGTCTACAGAGTATTATTCACTGAAATAAAATGCTAATTGCACTTATAAATTGTGCAATCTTCTAGTCACACATGAATGTAAGCAGCAGATATCCCAGATCTAAAATCAATTACAAGTACACCAAACAAACAGACTAAAGTAGGGTATAGAGTTTAAATGAAATTTAAATCAGTCCAATGGAATTATGAGACACATCTGTGGGAGAATTCACTAGATCACACTGGATCACTGCTGATGGATTTGGCAGGAAAAAAAAAACACCCAACCATTAGTTTTATCTAAGGAATAATTTTCATATGGTGTTTCTTTTTTCTTTTTGGCCAGGCCTAGGGCTTGAACTCAGGGCCTGGATACTGCCCCTGAGCCTCTCTGTGATCAAGGCTAGCATTCTACCACTTGAACCACAGTGACATTTCCGGTTTTTTCTGTTCATGTGGCACTGAGGAACCAAACCCAGAGCTTCATGCATGCTAGGCACTCTAACACTAAGACACATTCCCAGCCCCAATTCCCATGTTTTCTCCATAGGGCTGAGTTTGCTGAAAACAAATGATACTGATAAACGAGAATAAAAGCTAAATAGATTAAGAAGGCCAAATATTATTTGTGTGGGCAGAAAAATAGTATTTATTTGTAATGGCTTTTAGAAATACTGAACATTAAGACCAGGAAAGGTTCACCTATGCACAATGACCAAGAAAGCAAGCAGCAAGGCAGCAGACAAGATGAGCTCTGAGCCATGCAAAGGTCCTAGTCCAGGCAGTGATAAAATTAAGAGCAATTCAGAACCAGAAGGAATTTTCCCCAAGTTAGGGTTCAAGGAATGCTAAGGTCCAGGTATCAAATGATAAAATACCCAACTACATTCAATTCCAGGTTTTCCATTACCCAATCTGAAATTATCCCCACCACATGATACTAACTTTCTCCAACTACCCATTGAGTAGAGAGTGAACTGTGCTCTTAAAAAGAACTTTAAGAACATTCAGACTTGTATCAGAGTAGATTTAACTACAATTCTGTAAGCACAGAGGAACTTTCAGGGGAGTCAAAAAATATACAAAGGGCTGGGGATATGGCCTAGTGGCTAGACTGCTTGCCTCGTATACATGAGGCCCTAGGTTCGATTCCCCAGCACCACATATACAGAAAATGACCAGAAGTGGCGCTGTGGCTCAAGTGGCAGAGTGCTAGCCTTGAGCAAGAAGAAGCCAGGGACAGTGCTCAGGCCCTGAGTCCAAGCCCCAGGACTGGCCAAAAAAAAAAAAAAAAAAATACAAGGAGGGAGATTGTCTTTGGGTTCCTCTCCCAGGAGTGACTCCCCTGAGGGGGATTCACTCTGAAAGGCTGCCTCTCCTCCTGCACTAGCTGCACTAGCCACTCTTCCTCTGGGATGCTCAAGGACACCACTTCCCAGCTTCTTGTCAAAGAAACACCCCAAGTTCTTTATCTCCAGAAAACAAAAGGATTGCCTGCATCCACTTGGGCCCTTGCCTTGTCTCCAAAAATGATTGGAGTTTGACCATTTATAGTCTATTCTCAAACATCAGAGCGAGTGTTCATACCATTCTTCTATTTCCATAGCCCAGAAAATGTATATCAACACCTTCTCAGAGAGGAATGTGGAGTGTAAGTCATAATAAATAACTTCCTGAGTTTAGCAAAGGTCCTATTTTACTATGTCAAAGCCTGTCAAAATAATTGTTCCCTCTGCAATAGCTTATAAATTAAGCAACTCTAGGCCAGGTATGTTGATACACACCCGTAATCCTAGCACTGAGGCCAGGTAGATCTCAAGTTTGAGGCTAGCCTGGGCAAAAGAAAACCACTGGTAAGTCCTAGGCCAGCTGAGCTATAATGACACCCTGTTTTTCCCTACTCCCCCACAGATAACAAAAAAACAACAGTTCTGAACCCTCTCATAAATTATATACTCTTGATTTATGTAAGTAAAATAATTCTTCCATACTAAATCAAGTTCTAAACTACTCAGTCATATATCTGTTGTCTTAACCAGGAGGCAGTATATCAGTGGTTAGAGGTCAGTTCTAGAATAAAAATAAAATTCAGGACCACCACTTATTAGAAGTCAAATGATTTAGATTATTAAATCATTAGAAGGCCAAGTATTTAACTTCTGTGTACCTTAGTTTCCTCAACTACAAATGGGGAAAAAAGAATTCTTTCATGGTATAGATTACAGTACACATATTTCATTGATTAAGACAGATCTCTATACTAAGCACTTAGAACAAATGCCTAACACAGAGCAACAACCTGATAAATATTAAATATTAATGATATATTGCTTTGTCACTTAAAAAGTGTGTTTTTACCTTAAGAAATGAAACATACAGTGTCTTACATATATAATCCTAGCTACTTAAGAGGCTGAGATCTGAGGATTCTGGCTTAAACTGGCCTGGACAGATAAACCCAAGAGACTCTTAACGCCAATCAGTCAGCAATTAGCAGAAACTAGAGGCACAGCTCAAGTAGCAGAGTGACAGCCATAAGGGGGAAAAACAGTCTGTAGTTTTATTTTCCTCTTAAATGTATTTTTTCTCATATTGTTCTTGAGCTTAGAAAAAATTACAAATTTTGAGTCCAATTTATGTAGATGTAGCAATCATTTTAAACGACTCAGAATTGTAAAAGCTTGGAATCCTGCAAATATGAAGAAATCAAGTTTAACAGTGAGAAAAGCATTTTCCCATTCCATTAATATGGCTGTCGGCTATTATTTTAGTAGGATTGATGTAAGAAGGGAGAGCTCTGGAGAAAGACACAATTTCTAATTCTGCCAGCTGCTGTTCTTCTTAATCTTAAAGAAGAGACTGTGCTCTCACTGCAGTTCTTTTTGGCTTTAGAGCAAGAGTGTAAGGTGACACCTTCAGTTTTCAACATCAGAAAACACTAAGCTTTTGCAGAAATATATTCAATTTATCCTTCATTAATTATCTTTTGTTGTGGTAGATGGGATCCTTTAAGCAGAGAAGATGTTTGTCTAGGGAAACTATACATGAGAGAAGGTCTCCGGTGAATCTGTTCTCAGAGTCTCATGGCACCATGCCATACGATATGCCTAACTTCTGCCCAAGTCTGCTGAGCACAGTGTGCTGCAGCAAGCTTCCATTCATTTGACAAATACTCACTGAGCATACTGTGTAACAGAATGGGGGAAGTCTGAAGGACACAAGCTTGATTTGTGCCTTCTTGTATCCAAGAGCCCATATATATGTGTGTATATATATATATATATACATACATACATATACATATACATATATATTATGAGAAGATGGCACACCCACAGAAGGTTAAAAGCACAACACTGCACAGAGCCCTATGGGACTAGGGTCCTGGAGATAAGCACACTCTTCACATAATATTGAGCAAAGACTTAATTTCTCTAGGTTTACTGTTCTACTTTGCAAAGAAAGTATTTCCTAAAAAGCTCCTGGTAAGGGCTGGGAATATGGCCTAGTGGCAAGAGTGCTTGCCTCATATACTGAAGCCCTGGGTTCGATTCCTCAGCACCACATATACAGAAAATAGCCAGAAGTGGTGCTGTGGCTCAAGTGGCAGAGTGCTAACCCTGAGCAAAAAGAAGCCAGGGACAGTGCTCAGGCCCTGAGTTCAAGCCCCAGGACTGGCCAAAATAAATAAATAAATAAATAAATAAATAAATAAATAAATAAATAAATAAATAAAAGAAATTTTATTGGGGCTGGGAATATGGCCTAGTGGCAAGAGTGCTTGCCTTGTATACATGAAGACCTGGGTTCGATTCCTCAGCACCACATAAACAGCCAGAAGTGGTGCTGTGGTTCAAGTGGCAGAGTGCTAGCCTTGAGCAAAAAGAAGCCAGGGACAGTGCTTAGGCCCTGAGTTCAAGCCCCAGGACTGGCCAAAAAAAAAGCTCCTGGTAAGCCTTCAGTAAGTTTAATTTTAAACTAGGTTTACTGAAGTATAATCAAGATGCAATAACTTTCACTATTTAAAATAGTATAACTCAGCCTGATGCCAATAGTTCACACCTGTAATCCTAGCTACTCAGGAGGCTGAGATCTGAGGATCTAGGTCCAAAGTCAGCCTGGACTGAAAAATCCCAGAGGTTCATCTTCTAATGAACAAAGAGCCAAAAGTGGAGTTGTACCTCAAGTGCTGACCTTATGCAAAAAAGCTAAGAGATAGCATCAAGGCCATGAGTTCAAGCTCCAGTACCAGTATAAAAGAGAGAGAGAGAGAGAGAGAGAGAGAGAGAGAGAGAGAGAGAGAGAGAGAGAGAGAGAGAGAGAGAGAGAGAGAGGGAGAGAGAGAGAAAGAGAGAGAGAGAGACAGAGACAGAGAGACAGAGAGACACAGAGACAGAGACAGAGACAGAGACAGACAGACAGACAGACAGATAGATAGATGTTGGGCCCTTAGCTATACAGGAGGCTGAGATCTGAGGGAGTGTGGTGCAAAGCCAGCCGAAGCAACAAAGTCCATGAGACACTTATCTCCAATTAACTGCCTAAAAAGCCAGAAGGGGAGCTATGGCTCAAGTTGTAGAGTGCTAGCCTTAAACAAAAATGTTCAGGGATAGCGTTCCTGAGTCCCTGGTACCAAAAATAAACAAAAAAGTGCAACACAGAGTTTTGAGAAATGCACACGACCATCTCAATCATGATACAGAGTATGTTCACCCCAACAGAGGTGTCCACAAAGTCGTTTGCAGCCAGTCCTCTCCTCCAGGTTACCCAGAGCTAGTCCTTTGCATGCTGTGGAATTTCAGCTAGTTCACTATTATAAAGAAGCCTGCTATAAACATTTGCACACTGGTCTTTAAAGAACTGTTTTCATCTTTCCTGTGTTGATATAGAGTGAAAATACTTGCATATGTATGTGTATGAATGTATATGTCTAAGTTGTAAGAAACTACAAATTTTAGTTTAATACATTCTAGTATATATTATATTCTAATATATTCAGTTTATATGTAAACTGTTTTTCATATCTTCCTGCCAGTAATGTATAAAAACTGCAGCTGTTCCTTATATTCATCAACCCTGAGTAATACCAGACTTTTTAGTTTTAGCTGAATACATACTTTTTTTTTTTTTTTTTGCCAGTCCTGGGCCTTGGACTCAGGGCCTGAGCACTGTCCCTGGCTTCTTTTGGCTCAAGGCTAGCACTCTGCCACTTGAGCCACAGCACCACTTCTGGCCGTTTTTTTATATATGTGGTGTTGGGGAATTGAACCTAGGGCTTCATGTATGCCAGGCAAGCACTCTTGCCACTAGGACATATTCCCAGCCCCGACTTTTTAGTTTTAACCACTATCAAATTGCACAGATGCTCAGAGGTCCCTTGTTGTGATTGTGTGTTTCCCTAATGTCTAATCATGTTCATGTACATGTCATTTTTGCCAATTTAAATTCTCTGCCTATTTAAAAAATATCATACTAGTCAGTTCAGAAGTTCTTTCTTTATAAATTCTGAATACAAATCTGTCATTTGAAATGTTTTACAAATGTACTTAAATTAAAATTAAGTCAAAAGTCTTTCATTTAAATTTTCTTAATATTCCTTTGGAAGGGCAAATGTCTTAAATTGTTATTAAATGTCTAATTTATCCTGTTTTCTTTTAAATTGCTGGGGAATCAAACCCAAGGCCTAGAGCATGCTAGGCAAGGGCCAGGCTAAATCCCAACCCCAACTGGTCAGTATCTTACCATCTGGTCTAGTGGCAAAGAAGGCAACCCCTATCTTCCTAATTGAAATGGAAACTCTGGCAATCAGAGATGACATCAAAAAGAGCACCTGAGTAAGAAACACTGCTTAATCCCAAAGCTATCTATAAGAGATGTTACATAGCTCAAGCCTGCTTATTATGTCTGCACAGATGTAAGTCTATCCCCTCAGCCACTTACAGGATATAATCATAGCAGGAATACTTACTTCTTCCCACCAGTTCTTCTCACTGCTTACCCATATACTTAGAAAATATCAGCCACATTACCTTTGATAGGCCATCTGTAGATTATTCATCTTTGAATAAATAACAGTTAGGATAAATAAGCAAATAAATAGACAAATAGATGACAATGGATCTGGCAAGAAAAAAAGGGCTGCTGTAGCACTATAAAGCTTCAGTTAAAATAACCAAGGTTATTATGAGGAACAATTCTTATAAAACTGAAGTTTGTTAATAATAAAAATTATATAGAACATCTGTCATCAATAAGTTCAAGTCTGTTTCCAACCTGCCTTTCTCTTCTCATTGCATTTCTTTCTAGGACATGTGAATTTGGTTCATCAATTTCATTGTTACCTAGATAACCCAATTGCTTCTAACTTTAGCTTTTGCTAAGAAATCCCTTTTAAGGGATCACTGCTTATTTAATATTGCTATTTAGATGCCTTGCAGGGGCCTCAAACTTAAGGGACACTCTCCTTCCAGCGTCCTCAATGCTCACTGTTCGTTCAGCCCCTTTAGCAAGTTGTTGATAATGTTCCTCCCCAAACTCCCAGAGCTTCTCATCCCCAAATTAATGTTGAGCAGAATCTACCCCTAAACAAGTTTACCTTCAGCCATCCATCTCCACATCTAACACCCCAGCACATGTCAATGCCAATCCTCAACACTGAATTCTTATCCCTCCCATTCTTTCTTCTTCATACTCTTTTTTTTTTTTAGGCTCTTTTTTTTTTTTAATCAAGGTAATGTAGAAAGGGGTTACAGCTGCATACGTAAGGTAGTGAGTACATTTCTTGTCAAACTTGTTAGCTCCTCCTCCCACCTTTTATTTTCTTTTTTTTGGCCAGTCCTGGGGCTTGGACTCAGGGCCTGAGCACTGTCCCTGGCTTCTTTTTGCTCAAGGCTAGCACTCTGTCACTTGAGCCACAGTGCCACTTCTGGCCGTTTTCTGTATATGTGGTGCTGGGGAATCGAACCCAGGACTTTATGTATACGAGGCAAGCACTCTTGCCACTAGGCCATATCCCCAGCCCTAGGCTCATTTTTTAAATGTATGGTTGTTTTCATGCTGCCTTAAATCCTTTAATGGCTTCCTGAAACTCTTAGTATAAAGTCCAAAACTCTACCAAGGCCTTCCAGGTCCCACATGCCAGCTTCATCAACATATCTCATCCCCTACAACCCCATTTGCTCTTCCTTGTCCCCATTGTTTTTCTTTAGTTCCAAAACACATCACTCTTTCCTAGCTCAAGGCCTCACCTCTACTCCTTACTCCATAGCAACAGTCTCTGATTGTTGACTAATGCTTTCCTTTTCTTTTCCTTCCCTCCCTCCTGTCCTCCCTTCCTCTCTCCCTCCCTCCCTTCCTTCCTTCCAGCTGGCCTGAAACTTATGATCTCAGCCTCCAAGGACTAGGATAATAGGTATATGCCACCATGCTGGGCTTCCTTTCATTCTTAAGGAAAACTTCCCCAGTCCTTTCTTTTCATTGTGGGCTCCTACAACTATACCTTTCCTTTTAGAGCCCTTATAATTTCCCTGATGTTTATTTATTGTTTGTCTGCTAGAATATAAACTCAGTGTATCGTGAACACTTATTTATTTACCCATATACTCACTTACTAATATACTAATGCCTACTACAGTACCCAACATACAGCAGACTCTCTGTAAGTGTTGACTATTGAGTGACTGTTGGTCTGTTCTGTATAATTGTGCTTATTAGTCAAGAGCCCACATGCTATGACTGAAACAGGTCCCCTAAAATTCACATGTTGGAAACTTAATCCTGATTTCAAAACTCTTGGGAGACAAGGCCTAATGAGTGGTGTTAGCATTGCCCTCATAAGTGGAATAGTGCCCTGACAAAAAGAATTGTAATTGTAATCTGTATATCACTTACAAAATAACAATAAGAAATTTAAATAATTAAAAAATAGTCCAGTAAAAATTTAAATAAGAAAAAAAAGAAATGGGATGGGAATGTGGCTTAGTGGTAGGGTGCTTGCCTAGCATGCACTCTTAGTACCACATAAACAGAAAAAGCCAGAAGTGACCCTGTGGCTCAAGTGGTAGAGTGCTAGCCTTGAGCAAAAGAAGCCAGGGACAATGCCTAGGCCCTGAGTTCAAGCCTCAGGACTGGCAAAAAAAAAAAAAAAAAAAAAGAACTGTAAGAGCAGGTTCACTTTTTTCTTCTCATCTACGGCACACATTTTGTTCTGTCTCCAAAATAAAAGACAAATTGGGAAATAAATTAATTTTTTAAGGAATTATTTAGACAGTTGCATTCCTGAGTAACAGATACTAAGTAGACAATTTGTGTGTGTGTGAGGGGGGGGGTGTCCTGGGACTTGAACTCAGGGCTTGGGTGCGGTCTCAGAGCTTTTATGCTTGTCTAGTGCTTTACCACTTGAACCACAATTCTACTTTCAGCTTTTTGCTGGTTAATTGGAGATGACAGTCTCACAGACTTTCTTGTTCATGCTGGCTTTGAAGCTTCTGAGTAGCTAGGATTTATAGACATGAACCACTGGTACCCAGAAATAAGTAACTTTTGAGATGAAGGGAAACTGAAAATAATAAGCTATAAAATATCCATCTTAATAAGGTAGTAAAACAATTACCATTTTAGTGACATATCTAGATAATCATGAATCTTGAGAATACTCTCATTTACTTCACAGACCAACATAGTACCTAGAATAGGATCAAAAAAGCATCTTAGGGGCTGGGAATGTGGCTTAGCAGTAGAGTTCTTGGCTAGCATGCATGAAGCCCTGGGTTTGATTCCTCAGCACCACACATATAGAAAAAGCCAGAAGTGGCACTGTAACTCAAGTGGTAGAGTGCTGGCCTTGAGCAAAAAGAAGCCAGGGGCAGTTCTCAGGCCCTGAGTCCCAGCTCCAGGACAGGAGGAAGAAAAAAAAAGAGCATCTTAAACATGGCCAGCCAAGTGTTATTTGAGACTTGTAGAATATGACAGTTCCTAATGAGCTAGGTTGGCTCCTGGGATAATGAAATGCAAACACAGGCATTTACTCAATTTGAAAGGAGAGAGGAAATAACAATAGAAATTTGGAGGAAAAAAAGAATGAAAGAACTGCTAGTTTATTTATTTATTTTTGGTGCCTAAGCCCTGAGTCCAAGTCTCAGTACTGGCACAGAAAGGAGGGGGGAGGGAGGGAAGAAGGAAGGAAGGAAGGAAGGAAGGAAGGAAGGAAGGAAGGAAGGAAGGAAGGAAGGAAGGAAGGAAGGAAGGAAGGAAGGAAGGGAAGGAAGGAGGGAAGGAAGGGAAGGAAGGAGGGAAGGAAGGAAGGAAGAAGGGAGGGAAGGAGGGAAGGAAGGAAGGAAGGAAGGAAGAAGGGAGGGAAGGAGGAAAAGAGGGAGGAAAGGAGGGGGGAGGGAGGAAGGAAGGAAAAGAGAGGAAAAAAGGGAGGGGAAAGAGGGAGGAAGGGAGAGAAGGAAGGAAGAAAGGAAAGAAGGAGGGAGGGAAGGAAGTAAATTAATACACATTAAAGATATCAATTGTTGGGGAAAGAATTTACTGAGATGGGAGCAGTAGTCTAGGGATGAATTCAGCACATCAATAGAGCCTCTACTATCATCACAGAAAAGGGAATCTGAGGGGGGGAAGGGAAAGGGGGAGGAGGGAAGGGAGGTATGAGGGACAAGGTAACCAACAGTCCAAGAAATGTATCTAATGCCTAACGTATGAAACTGTAACCTCTCTGTACATCAGTTTGATAATAAAAATTTGGAAAAAAAAGAAAAGAAAAGGGAATCTGAGGCAGGCACATTGCTAGACAGGTGCTGCAATGGAGCACAGAAGCCCTCTCTGATAGCATAACACAACCCTGTGGTTTGGAGGAAGCTGTACAGACACATTTAACCTATAGAAGCAGCAGTGGCACCCAGCAGGCGCCATGCTGCTGAGGGGAACAGCTTCAGTCTTGGCAGCACTGCGTGGTTCCACACCCATTCAGGCTACATGGAGGCTGACCAGGTTTGTCCTCCTCAACAACTGAGGAGGATACTAGAGTCTTATATGAGTAGGAGAATTCATGAGAGCTGGGACTGTGGCTTAGCGGTACAGTGCTTGCCTAGCATGCATTAAGTCCTGGGTTGGATTCCTCAGTACCACATAAACAGAAAAAAAGCCAGACATGGCGCTGTGGCTTAGGTGGTAGAGGGCTAGCCTTAAGCAAAAGAAGCTCAGGGACAGCACCCAGGCCCCGAGTTCAAGTGCTGATACTGGCACATGGGATAATTAAAGTGATATAATAAACATATACTATGATGTGGTAAGGTTTTTTTTTTGGGGGGGGGGGTTGGTCAGTCTTGGGGCTGGTCAGTCAGGCCTTTTAGCACAAGGCTAGCACTCTACTACTTTGGGCCAAAGTGTCACTTCTGGTTTTCTGGTATTTGATTGGAGAAGTCTCATGGTGACTTTTCAGCCTGGACTGGCTTTGAACCAGAATCCTCAGACAGTAATTAGGATGACAGGTGTGAGCCACTGGCTCCAGCAGTAAATTTCTTTTCCACAACTGGTTCAACCATCCAGCTCCCTTACCTTAAGGCAACAACCAGTCCCTTGTGTATCGTTTTTCTTTTCTTTTACTAGTGTACTCAGATTGTAAAAGGTGAGGGGTTTTGTTGGTATACACACCTTCTTACAAATGCATGTACTTGATTACATACATACTCTCTTAGTCATTTTGACTACCCTGTGCCCTTTTTAAACTTCCTTACAAATATTTTAGGCCTTTCATAGGTGTACATAATGTGCTTCAGTCATATATTCTCCTCCTCCTCTTCCCTTTCCCCCTCCCATTGTCCTTCTCTCCTCCCCCCCGCCCTGCTTCCACAGTCCCATTTTCATAGCTTTTTCTTTTTTTTAAGTGAGGCTAGAAATCTTTATTTAGTGGTGTACAGCATCTGTTCACTACCATCAGGATGGTGAAAAACAGTCCACATTCATAGCCTTTTTACTTTCTGTTTTTTTCTTTCAGTCTTGGAGCTTGAACTCAGATCCTGGGCTCTGTCTCTGAACTTCTTTTGCTCAAGGCTAGTGCCACTTGAGCCACAGCTCTACTTCCATCTTTTTTGGTAGTTTAGTAGAGACAAGAGCCTCAGTGGGCTGGCTTCCAGCTGTGATCCTGAGATCTCAGCTTCCTAGGATTACAGATGTCAGCCACTGGTGCCTGGCTACTTTTACTTTCACCAGCTAGATTCTAATACCACATTTCCTCTCAGATGTAGACTCTACATCTTATGTATCTTTACACAGTCATTGTAATATCTTGTTTTCTTTACAGAACTGGGGATGAGACCTCCTTCATGCCAGGCAATGCTCTACCATTAAGGTAACTTGTATTTGTTGGTGGTGGTCGTGGGGCTTGAATTCTGGGCCTAGGTGCTGTTCCTGAGCTCTTCAGCTCAAGGCTAGTGCTCTACCACTTGAGTCACAGTGCCACTTCCGGTTTTCTGGTGGATAACTGGAGATAAGAGTCTCATAGACTTTCCTGCCCTGGCTGGCTTTGAACCGTAATCCTCTGATCTCAGCCTCCTGAGTAACTAGGATTACAGGCGTGAGTCACCAGTGCCCAGCTTAAGGTAATATTGTATACTAATGCTGCATACCTTGCTTTTCTTTTTTCTTTTTTTTTCTTTGCCAGTCCTGGGGCTTGAACTCAGGGCCTGGGCACTGTCCCTGGCTTTTTTCTCAAGGCTAGCATTCTACCACTTGAGCCACAGCACCACTCCAGCTTTTCCTATATATGTGGTGCTGAGGAATCGAACCCAGGGCTTCATGTATACAAGGCAAGTACTCTACCACTAGGTCATATTCCCAGCCCCACACTTTGCTTTTCAAAATTTCTTTTTCTTTTTAGTTTGTGCCAGTCCTGGGGCTTGAACTCTGTGCCTAGGTACTGTCCCTGAGCTTTGAGCTCAAGGATAGCATTCTAACACTTGAGCCACAGGTCTACCTCTGGCTTTTTGGTAGTTTATTGGAGATAAGAATCTCACAGACTTTGCCCAGGCTGGCTTTGAACTATAGTCCTCCACATTCAGCCTCTTGAGTAGCAAGCATAATAGGAGGCCTATGTGAATCAGAAGAAAAGATCACAGAAACAGATTTTGTGCCCCCCCCCCCTTTTTTTTCAGTACTGGAGTCTGCATTCAAAGCTTTGCACTCTAGGCAGTGCTTTACCACTTAAGCTACGTCCATCCACAGTCCTTTCTCACTTTACTTGTTCGTTGGATAAGGTCTCGTGGGGTTTTGACCACAGCCAACCCTGGACTTGGAATCCCCCCAATCTTTACCTTCCTGCTCCTGCTTCCCCAGTATCTGGGATTACAAGAAAATATCACCAGGCCCAGCTTGAGTTGTTGAGAAAAGGTCTTGCCAACTTTTTGCTCAGGCTGTTTTTTTTTATATTCACATACCTCCTACCTATGTCTTCTGTGTTGCTGAGATTAAAGATGTGTAGCAACATACGTGGCAAAACTTCCTTTTTATAGCTGGCTGCCTGTAACCCTAGCTAATCAGGAGGCTGAGATCTGAGGACCACCATTCAAAGCCAGCCTGGACAAGAAAGTCCATGAAGTTTTTATCTCCAATTAACCACTAACTAGCCAGGAATAGAGCTGTGGCTCATGTAATAGAAAGGCAGCCTTGAGCATAAAAGTTCAGGGACAGTGCCTAGGCCGAGTGCAAGTCCCAGGACCAGAACAAACAAAACAAAACAAAAGCCTTCTCTTCATTAAACTCCCAATATTGGATGCCTCTAATTACTGTTCTACCCTAAGCAGTTATTTCCAGGTAGACATTACTAGTCAATCATCCTACTGTTATTTTATTTCACACATAAAAATTAATTGGCTAGACTACTTCCTATTCAGTGTAGCATGAGTGTGGGTGTGGAGAGAGGTGAGTTTGACCTCGAGCTCTCCAGCTTCTATGCTATATGACTCTCTGCTTTATGACCTTAGGCAATATAGACATTACTAAAGAAACTCCATTCTCAGTACTCTTACAAAATAATAAAAAACAAAGCAAACTACATTTTCCTTTAATGACCCTTCCTCAGAGTACCAGCTCTGTAAGGAAATTTATCTCATTTGTCCACTCATTCCTCATATTCAAATAGGACTTTCACTTTATCTCTCCATTTAAATTGGTCTTTCTGGGGCTAGGAATATGGCCTAGTGCCAAGAGTGCTTGCCTCATATACATGAAGGCCTGGGTTCAATTCCTCAGGACCACATATATAGAAAGTGGCCAGAAGTGGCGCTGTGGCTCAAGTGGCTGAGTGCTAGCCTTGAGCAAAAAAGAAGCCAGGGACAGCACTCAGGCTCTGAGTTCAAGGCCCCGAACTGGCAAAAATAAATCAATCAATAAATAAATTGGTCTTTCTGGGATTACTCTTGTTCTCTTAATCTCTAACTTCAAAGATCTTGTCTAGTCACTTCCTTTAGGCTTCTGAAGCATAGAACACCCTTCTTTGAGTGCATCCTCCTGTGTTCTAGCTGATGGGTTGCACTTTCTGTTTATTGTGAGCTTTCTGTGTGAATGGTATAAAATCCAAGGCCCTTCATTATTCCACAGTTTTAGCCTTATCTGCTTCCTCCAAATCATCACCTTCTAATCTACATTCATTCATTCAATATTTACTGTCCACCATTATAGTCCAGGCACTACTCTAAGGCTTATACATAAGAAGTTATAAAAGGAGATGAGGACAGATACTTTCACTGTGACTGTTGCTCCTGTCAGAGCTAGTTTAGAAATTCTGCAATAATTCCCATTGCTTGCCTCATATTGTCTCCTTTAATAGGTGAAAGATCACTCTTTGTCATTTTCTAACCTCCCTTCCTCCCTCCTTCTTTCCTTCCACAGTAACTATTACTATCCAGATGTTTTTATTCTAACTTTGAAATTCTAATAATAATTCGTTAGCTAGTCTCTCTCCTTCCATATCTGATTTCATCTATCCCACAGATGCACTCTAGGCACTGTGCTTTGCACTGAGAAACATCAGGATGGCAGACAAAGTGATGATTAAATCATCTCTGCTGCATATATAGCATTTATAGAGCAAGAAATGGAACAAACAACTGACACAAACTTGGTATCTGATCCTTACTGCAGCATAGACAGCTATGACCTAATATACAAACAAATATAAGTAAAATTAAGGAAATCTGAATAACAGTAATATTTGTGGCATATTATCAATGTGAATATCCTGGCTCTCATAGGCTAGAGTTTTGGGGGGTGTTTTTTTTTTTTTTTTTTGCCAGTCCTGGGCCTTGAACTCAGGGCCTGAGCACTGTCCCTGGCTTCTTTTTGCTCAAGGCTAGCACTCTGCCACTTGAGCCACAGCACCACTTCTGGCCATTTTCTTTTTTTTTTTTTTTTTTTTTTGGCCAGTCCTGGGCCTTCGACTCAGGGCCTGAGCACTGTCCCTGGCTTCTTTTTGCTCAAGGCTAGCACTCTGCCACTTGAGCCACAGCGCCACTTCTGGCCATTTTCTGTATATGTGGTGCTGGGGAATCGAACCCAGGGCCTCATGTATATGAGGCAGGCACTCTTGCCACTAGGCCATATCCCCAGCCCCATCTGGCCATTTTCTATATAGGTGGCCATACTCCCAGCCCCTCATAGTATAGAGTTTTGCAAAAATGTTACCATTGTGGCTGGTACAGAAGTGAGTCTATTCTATCAAATGAACAATATCTACAAAAACAAAAGTAAACCAAACAGAAAATAAGAAAATAATACAGATAACACACTTAGAGAAAAACTGAATGTTTCCACCTAAGATCAGAAACAAGATAAGAATGCTCTTACAACTTCTATTCAACTTGGAAATTTTAGCCAGAGAAATCAGGCAAGAAAATAAATCCTTTAAAATACAACAAGGCGGGCTGGGGATATAGCCTAGTGGCAAGAGTGCCTGCCTCGGATACACGAGGCCCTAGGTTCGATTCCCCAGCACCACATATACAGAAAACGGCCAGAAGTGGCGCTGTGGCTCAAGTGGCGGAGTGCTAGCCTTGAGCGGGAAGAAGCCAGGGACAGTGCTCATGCCCTGAGTCCAAGGCCCAGGACAGGCCAAAAAAAAAAAAAAATAAATAAAATAAAATAAAATAAAATACAACAAGGCTAACATTTAGAAAGATTGCAGGGTGGGGCACTGGTGGCTCATGACTGTAGTCCTAGCTACTCAGGAGACTGAGATTTGAGGATCAAAGTTCAAAATCAGTCCTGCAGGAAAATCTATGAGACTGTGATCTCCAAATAACCACCAAAAAGCTGCAGCTGGAAGTATGGCTCAGATGGTGGAGTACCAGCCTTGAATGAAAAAGCCAAGCAAATAAACAAGGCTCTGCGTTCATGCCTCAGTACCAGCACACACAAAAAAAAGAAAAGAAAAAAGAAAAGAAAGGTTGTAGGATGTATACAGATCAACATATAAAAACCAACTGCATTACTAAATATGCTAGAAATGAATACTACAAAAGCAAGGTGAGAGGGCTGGGAATATGGCCTAGTGGCAAGAGTGCTTGCCTCGTATACATGAAGCCCTGGGTTCGATTCCCAGCACCACACATATAGAAAACAGCCAGAAGTGACTCTGTGGCTCAAGTGGCAGAGTGCCAGCCTTGAGCAAAAAGAAGCCAAGGATAGTGCTCAGGCCCTGAGTCCAAGGCCCAGGACTGGCAAAAATAAAAAATAGAAACCAGAAAAGAAAAGAAAACCTTTAGGGGCTGGGAATATGGCCTAGTGGCAAGAGTGCTTGCCTCCTACACATGAAGCTCTCGGTTTGATTCCCCAGCACCATATATATGGAAAATGGCCAGAAGGGGCGCTGTGGCTCAGGTGGCAGAGTGCTGGCCTTGAGCGGGAAGAAGCCAGGGAAGGTGCTCAGGCCCTGAGTCCAAGGCCCAGGACTGGCCAAAAAAAAAAAAAAAAGCAAGGTGAGTAATGCATTTATAACAACAGTTCCTCCAAACACAAAAACAAATAACCCCGGGCTGGGGATATGGCCTAGTGGCAAGAGAGCTTGCCTTGTATACATGAGGCCCTGGGTTCGATTCCCCAGCACCACATATACAGAAAACGGCCAGAAGTGGCGCTGTGGCTCAAGTGGCAGAGTGCTAGCCTTGAGAGAAAGGAAGCCAGGGACAGTGCTCAGGCCCTGAGTCCAAGGCCCAGGACTGGCCAAAAAAACAAAAACAAAAACAAATAACCCCCTGAAACAAAAAGCATCTAGGCTTATATTTAACAAAATAAGTAGGCATTTCTGACTTCTAGTCAGGCACATAAGGACCTAAAAAGTTATTCTCAAAAGTTAAGTGAAGTGGCTCATGCTTGTAAGCTCAGCTACTCAGGAGGTGGGATTGGGAGGACTGTGCTTCAAGGCCAGTCTGGGCAAGAAAAAAAAAAAAGCAAAGACAAAAATCAAGGATTCAAGCTGGATACCAGGGGCTTGTGCCTGTAATCCTAGCTACTTAGATGGCTGAGACCTGAGGATGATGGTTCAGGGTGAGCTTGGGCAGCATGAGACTCTTATCCCCAATTAACTACCAGAAAACTGGAAGTGGCTCAAAGTAGTAGAGTACTAATCTTGAGAGAAAAAGCTCAGGGACATCACCCAGGCCCTGAGCTCAAGCCCCATGACCAACAAAACAAAACAACAGCAACAATGAAAATCCCAAAGATTCTACCTGTAAAATTAACTAAAGAGCAAAAGGGGTAAGAGTTATGGCTCAAGTTGTAGAGCACCTGTCTAGCACAAGGTCCTAAATTCAAATCCAAGTACCATAAACAAAACAATTCTCAATCCCAGAACAAGATACTTAAGTATCAACTATTTTTCTTAGATCCATCAGAAGGGGGGGGGTGTTGTGCATGTCACAAACCACTGCCTACAAAACTGGGGAGACAAATAAGCAGATATCGCACAGCTTAGAGGAAAAACTTCTAGAATCTTTCTGTGGTGGCTCATATCTATAAATCTAGTAATTAGAAGACAAAGGACAGCTTGAATGAACTATGTAGCAAGACCCTGTCACAAAAGAACACAGAAGGCAAACTCTTTATGGGGACCTGTACTTAGCAGGAAAACCTGAACTGCAGCAGATGAATTCCTGGAGGCTCAGTGTGGTCAAGTTTTAAAGTTAAAATTCAAGAGGGGACTGGCAATTGGCTCAGGTGGTAGAGCACCTGTCTAGCAAGTATGAGGCCCTGAGTTCAACTCATTATATTACAAGGGAAAAAATTCCAAGAGGGCCCTGTCTGAGGATGAGAGGGATATATTTTTTATTTTTATCTCGAAGTTCCCTAAGAGGTTCTTGCAATGAAGAGCACAGAAAAATCCTCTTCTATCCAGTGAAAGGGGAAAGCAACCATTTTAAAATAAGTCCAGAACATCCATTTGTGTGTGTGTGTGAGAGTGTGTGTGTGTGTGTGTGTAATATTAGGGTGAGTTTGCAGGTACTGGGGCTTGAACTCAGAGCTTGAACTCTTGTTCAGCTTTTCTGCTTGAAGCCAACACTCTACCACTTGAGCCATGTCTTTAGTCCTGACTTTTTTCTGGTTTGAGGTACAAGTCTCATGGACTTTCCTTCCTAGGCTGACTTCAAACCATAATCCTTAGATCTCAGTCTCCTGAGTAGCCAGGATTATAGGTGTGAGCTACCAGTGTCTGGCCCAGAGCACCCATTCTTACAAAGAACTGGCTAAAAAGAAACCATTTTACTAGGGCCAAACTGAATGTGTAACTCCAACTCTAGCCTTCCTCTGTCACCAAAGAGGAGGAAAATCATCTGAGAGGCACCTGTCAAAGTCACAGCTCAGGGCACTGGCTTACAAGGCTGGCCCTCATCAGGACTGTAGGACACTGCCCCTCCTCCCATGCCTTCACATATCAATAGAGTTCCTGTATAATAGGGGAAATGGTGCAGAACTGCAGAGCTCAGTCATTATTTGACAATTCTCAAAACATCAAAGAAATCCAGGGAGACAAAATCTATACACAGGCATATCATATTCAGATTGTAGAAAATCAAAGATTTAGAGAAACTGGAACCCTTGGACACTGTTAGTGGGAAAGTTAAATGGGAACAGTCTGGCAGTGCCTTGCAAAGTTAGGGAATTACCATATTACTCAGCAGTTTCCCTGCTAGGTATGCATATAGACAAGAGAAACAAAATCATACGTCCACACAAATAAATGCTTGTGGCAGCATTATTCATAATAGCTGCAAAAAGTGAAAACAATCCAAATGTCCATTTGCCGATGAATGAATAAATAAAATGTGGATTAAAGCCAGGTAATGGCAACCAAAATGCTATGATGTGGCTACAACTTAAAAACATTATGCTAAGTCAGAAGCTAGTCATAAAAAAACACAAAAAATGTGATTCAATTTATATGAAACAGGGAACTTATAAAAAGACAGAAAACAGATTAAGTAATTGCTTAGGGACAGGGAAGTTGGAGGATGGCAGCCAAAGGGCATAGGGTGGATGAAAATGTTAAAAAAAAAAATCAACCAAATCTAAATTATTGATGGTGCACAGCTCTGTGAATACACTAAAAAGCAGTAGACTGCACTGCACATTCTAAAGGAGTAAGCTGAATGATATCTAAATTGTATATCACCAAATCCATTTGTAAAAAATAAAGAGAAAGAAATGGAAAAGTAAGCTCTTCATGAACCAGTCTGTTTCCCAACCCAGCATCCGCTGATGTCACACTCTTGTTTTTTGTCAGGCACAAAGAGCTTCCAAGTCCCCTACATAAAATCTCCTTTTCTTAAAAGCAAACAAACTGCTGGGTACCGGTGACTTACCTCTATAATCCTAGCTACTCAGGAGGCTGAGAGCTGAGGACTGCAGTCTGAAGCCAGCTGGGCAGAAAAGTCTCTAAGACTCTTATCTCCAATTAATCACAGAAAAGACCAGAAGTGGAGCTGTGGCTCAAGTGGTAGAGTGCTAGCCTTGAGAAAAAAAGCTCAGAGACAGTACCCAGGCAGAGTTCAAGCCCCAGGACTAGCAAAAAATAAACATTTGAGGCTTTAAATTTGCTTTTTTTTCTTTCTACCTAGAATATTCATATCTCTTCCTTCTTTCATCTTTTTTCCCCCCTTCTCTTTCTTTTGTGCTGGTACTGAGGCCTGAACTCAGGGCTTTGGGTGTTACCTTTTAGCTTTTTCTACTCAAGGCCGGTGACCTACCATATGAGCCACAACTACACTTCTGGCTTTTTGGTGGTTAAGTGGAGATAAGAATCTCACAGATATTTCTGCCCAGGCTGGCTTTGGACCTCAATCCTCAAATCTCAGCTTCCTGAGTAGCTAGGATTATAGGCCTGAGCCACTGTTTCCCAGTTGGTAGCTTTCCTATATATGCTCTAGATGTTGCCACAATGTCACTGCTCCATGTGGCCATTGCTAACCTTGCACAAATGAGTTAGACGCACTCTCAATGTGCTACCACAGCAGCAAATACTGGCAGCTACCTTAGCACCTTTTACACCAAATTTCAATGAACTGTTTGTTGATGCTGCTCATTAAACTTGGGTCTTGCTTATGCCATCGGAGTTTGGAGAAGGCAAACTTTAAGAACTTTTTCAAGACTGAAATAAACTAATCTGAATCTGAATCCGTTTTGTGATCATTTGTCAGCTCCAAAGAATCCTTCAAAAAAGAAAAACAAATCCTCTCCCAAGAAAGTCACAAAATGCTTGAAATATTTAATTGTAAAGATAAAAGCACTGATGCATAATCTGTCTGAAAATATGCACAAAGCACTGTGTTCAGACACTATGGAGTTTTCAAATGGAAAAATTATGATGTGTCTTATTTGGTTAAGTTCATTCAGACATACACATGTTTAGCTCAACTGTTTGGAAGTACAGTTTTGATTTGCAAATACTTTGTATTTGTGTCTTGTCCTGCAGTGATGTGTGAGGCTCCGCTTCCCAATGACCATCATCCAGAGAAGTTGGCAAATCACACCAAGAGGACTCTAAGGCTCCCTCATTACCGGAGGGCAGGGAACCATGGTGAAAGCACGGGGTGGAAGAGGGGAACTAGCGCAGACTCCATCTGGCACCTTGAAATAATGTGGTGATGCTCTTGGTCTAGATTTTCTCCTGGAACCAATCCTCCAAGGATTGGTTGAAGGATTGGGATGACTGCATGTGAATATGCATCTATGTGTTTTGGTGAGCTAATTATATGCTGAAAACTTGAAGAAAAGCCCAGTAGTTTAACTGAAAGTATTATTATCTACATATTTTGTTCTGAATAAGAAATACTGATCTTTTTTATTGGGAATGGTAGGGCACAACTGTAATCTAGCACTTAAGAGACAAGACAGGAGAATTTACAGTTCAAGGCCAGCCTGGGCTACAGAGCAAGACTTCAAAAAAAAAAAAAAAAAAAAAAAGGAATAGCTAGACAATGGTGGCTCACATCTGTAATACTAGCTACTTAGGAAGCTGAGATCTGAGGATCAAGGTTCAAAGCCCAGACAAGAAAGCCCAGGAGCCAGGCACCAGTGGCTAACACCTGTAATCCTAGCTACTCAGGAGGTTGAGATCTATGGATTGCGGTTCAAAGCCAGCCTGGGCGGGAAACTCCATGGGACTCTTATGTCCAAGTAACCACCAGAAAACCAGAAGTGAAGCTGTGGCTCAAATGGTAGAGCACTAGCCTTGAGCTGAAAAGCTCAGGGACACAATGCCCATTGACCAAAAAAAGTCCATGAGGCTCTTATTGCTAATTAACCATCAAAAAGCCAGAAGTAGAGCTGTGGCTCAAAAGGTAGAGCACTAGCCTTGAGCAAAACAGCTCAGGGACAATGCCCAGGCCCTGAGCTCAAGCCCCAGGACTAGCACAAAACCAAAATAAAAAGCAAGCAAAACCCCCAAAGGATTGGGGATGTAGCTCAAGAGTAAAGGGCTCATCCAGGAATCATGAGGCCCTGGATTTGGTCCCTAGCACTGAAAAAAAGAGAGAAAGAAAAAAAATCTCTTAAAATGGGTGACCACAACCCAGGAAAAGAACTGAAACCAGTAATTTAGAAATATACAAATCTAATGACCTGAAAAATTATAGATTTTAAAAATGGAAACTGTACCCAGATGTTCTTCCAAGAGTTGTGGTTAATCAGCCTTAATAAAACTCCTACAGATTATCTCTTTTCTCATCAGGCAACTATCTCCAAAGGATATGGAAATTTCATATTGAGACAGAGGAACTGAAGGTGAGGAAGAGCTAGGGGCAAGACAATAAAAAAAATACACTAACAGAAGCCAGGCACTGGTGGCTCATGCCTGTAATCCTAGCTTCCGGGAGACTGAGATCTGAGGACTGCTGTTCAAAACTAGCCTGGGAAGCTGGGAATGTGGCCTAGCAGTAGAGTACCTCAGCACCACGTAAGGAGAAAGAGCTGGAAGTGGCACTGTAGTTCAAACAGTAGAGTGCTAGCCTTGAGCAAAAAGAAGCCAGGGACAGCGCTCAGGCCCTCAGTCCAAGCCCCAGGACAGGCAAAAAAAAAAATATATATATATTGCCTGGGCAGGAAAGTCCAAGAGACTCCTATCTTCGATTAACTACCCCAAAACTGGAGGTAGACTTGTGGTTCAAAGTGGCAAAGTGCTAGCCTTGAGTAAAGGAACTTAGGGACAGAGCCTAGGTCCTGAGTTCAAATCCCACAACAGATCAAAGAAAGAAACACACACACCCAGCGCACAGGAAAGTAAAACAGACTAGATATGGAGTTGAGTACCAACAAGAACTGGGTGGGCTAAAGAAGAGGATGAATTAGGATGAATATGGTGAATGTAGTTTTATTTGTATGTATGAAAACAGAACAATAAAACCTGTTAAAATTATTTTAAGAAGGAGGAGAATAATATAGTGAAGTTAACTGAGATACATTGTATACATGTG
The DNA here is from genome assembly GCF_023159225.1 of Perognathus longimembris pacificus. Classification (NCBI taxonomy): domain Eukaryota; kingdom Metazoa; phylum Chordata; class Mammalia; order Rodentia; family Heteromyidae; genus Perognathus; species Perognathus longimembris. Next base: position 1,924,606 of record NC_063183.1, on the reverse strand, counting down.
TGAAATATGTGTTACAGGGAAAACTCCTTTGTACAGGTTACTTATACTACCTTAAAAAATACAGGGAAATTGCCTGGTGAAGGTGGCTCATGCCTGTAGTGTACTAAAGAGTTACTAAAGAGGCTGGTATCTGAAGATCACGGTTTGAAGTCAGTAGGACAGGGAAGTCTGTGAGACTCTAACCTCTAATTAACTACCAAAAAGCCAGAAATGGTGCTATGGCTCAAAGTGGTAGAGTACTAGCCTTGAGCGCAAAAGCTCAGGAACAGCATTCAGGCCCTGAGTTCAAGTATTAGGACTGGCACCAAAAAACAAAGGGGGAAAAAAAAACAACTTCACACACACACACACACACACACTTAAAATTTTTTCAATCTTCTTGCCATTAAACTGGAGTAGGTGTTTAGCAGTTTTCTTTCTCACTTCCCAAACAAGATGTCAAGTGTTGTGGTTCAGGGCTAGAAAAATCTAGCCCTGTCCTTACCTCTATTTCATAATCCCAACAGTAAATTAACTACACTCCACGCTTCATTAGCTGGAGGAGCAGGTGAAAGAATAAGCAACAGTAGCTGCCACTGAGTGCCGAGTTAGTGTGCCAACTATACTGTTTTAAGTGCTCATTTAATGCTCAACTCAATGAGGAAATTGAGAATAGGCTAACAGCCTGTGGTAGGACAGGAACCAAGGACAGTTGCACAGTTGTGTTCCAAGTTGTTGTTTTTTTTCCTGAAAGTTACAAAGATGTCTCATAAACACTGATTTCCACAGGCAAGTAGCACATTCCCCACAAGCTGCTTTTTTTTTTTTTTTGGCCAGTCCTGGGCCGTGGACTCAGGGCCTGAGCACTGTCCCTGGCTTCTTCCCGCTCAAGGCTAGCACTTTGCCACCTGAGCCACAGCGCCCCTTCTGGCCGTTTTCCATATATGTGGTGCTGGGGAATAGAACCGAGAGCTTCATGTGTAGGAGGCAAGCACTCTTGCCACTAGGCCATATTCCCAGCCCACAAACTGCTATTTTTGACAAACATATTAAAATAATTTCCTTCTAATGTTTAGAAACTCCACTAATGTTACAAAAAGGCCACAATACCACTTCATAATCATAATCCTGATACAAAGCAGTTTTCCAAATTAATTTGATTGCCAACCTTTCTTCCCTTTAAAATAAATTACATTGAAATGCTAGTTGATATCCTCTTCACAATTTTTCTGATTATACAAAATGACACTTCAAAGCTACACTGTAAAGACTATTCAGGGGTGATTTTATTTATTTATTTATTTTGCCAGTCCTGGGGCTTGAACTCAGGGCCTGAATACTGCCCCTGGCTTCTTTTTGCTCAAGGCTAGCACTCTACTACTTGAGCCACAGTACCACTTCTGGCTTTTTCTGTGTATGTGGTACTGAGGAATGAAACCCAGGGCTTCATGAATGCTAGGCAAGCATTCTACCACTAAACCACACTCCCAGCCCTTCAGGGTGATTTTTTAAGAAGTATTTCTATTTTTACTCTGTTCATTCAAAAAGTCTTCAAATGATATAATTTGAAAAATGTTGAAGACACAACTGCATCCCTGGGCAGTTTATGTCCACCCAACATTTTGTTGTTGTTGTTGCTGTTTTGTTGACCATGGGTCGTGAACTTTGCTGGTTAATTGGAGATAAGAATCCCACAAACAGGGTGTGGGTGACTCATGCCTGTAATCCAAGTTATTCAGGAGGCTGAGATCTGATTTCAGTTAGGAAAGTCCCTGAGGCCCTTACCTCCAATTAACCACCAGAAAATTTGGAATTGGCACTGTGACTCAAAGTTGTAGAGTGCTATCCTTGAACAAAAGAGCTCAAGGATGCCCAGGCCCTGAGTTCAAACCCCAAGACTGACAAAAATAGTAAGTTAAAAAAAAGGAAGAGTCTCACAGACTTTCCTGCCCCAGATTTTGAAGCACCATCTCCAGATCTCAGCCTTCTGAGCAGTCAGAATTACAGGCATGAACCTTGGACAGCCCACTGAAGATAATTGAGGTGTTTCTTTCTTTTTTATTTTGTTTGTATCAATACTGGGGCTTGAAGTCAGAATCTGGGCACTCTTGCTTAGCTTTTATTTGCTCAAGGCTGGCACTCTACCACTTATGCCACAGTTCCACTTTCTGCTTTCTGACAGTTAGTTGGAGATGAGAGCCTTATGGACTTTCCTGTCCCAATTAGCTTCAAACTGCAATCTTCAGGTCTCACCATTTAAGTGGCTAGGATTACAAGCATGAACCATGGGTACTGAGCTGGTAGTTGGCATTCTCTTATGCCAGCTAAAATTCAGGAAAGTAGTTGGCTTACCAACTAGCTTACCTACTCTACTACTTCAGAAGAAAGAATGAGAATCTAGAGTAGAAGTTTTTGTGAAGGAATTTGTAAAGGAAAGAGTGAGGAGAGTGAAATATCCATTAATTCAGAAGACAGGTTTCAAAGATGGGCATGATCCTATTTTCTGAAATTCTTGAATGAAAGAAGGAGATACAAGAGGCTAGGGAGCTCTTGAAAATATGGTTCTGACTAACCACTGATGATGCCAATAAAACACCAAACAAACCAAGATAGTCATCCAGGAGTCATCTGAAACAGTATGCTTTGAAAAAGCCATGTGGTACAGTGGACACTGCATCACTGAATGCTGGGTAAGTCAGTCTGATCTGCACATGCAGTTTCATTAGCAAAATCAGAAAGATATGGGTCCCAAAGAGCTTCGGTAGGAAGAAGTCTGCTACCCCTTAAGTTCCCCATTTCTTTGCAGGTCCTTTGTCCTCAGGCTACATCCCATTACCAGTACAAACAAGCCCAGTGCTGGTGGCTCACACCTGTAATCCTAGCTACTCAGGAGGCTGAGATAAGGGCAGGAATGTCTGTGAGACTCCTATCTCCAATAACCACCAAAAAGGGGGAAAAAAGCTGAAAATGGAGCTGTGGCTCAAGTGATAGAGTGATAGCCTTGAGCACAAAAGTTAAGGGACAGCACCCATGCTCTGAGTTCAAGGCCCAGTACTGGCATGCACGCACATGCACGCACACACGCACACACACACACACACAGATAGAGAAAAAGAAAAAGCATGGATGGTGACTAGATTTTATTACACTGCCCCTCCAAATCCCACTCAAGTGATCCAACATGCATGTATTTATAAAAACGTGTATAGGGGCTGGGAACATGGTCTAGTGGTAGAGTGCTTGCCTCGCATACATGAAGCCCTGGGTTCAATTCCTCAGCACCACAAAAACAGAAAAAGCCAGAAGTGGCTCAAGTGGTAGAGTGCTAGCCTTGAGCAAAAAGAAGCCAGGGACAGTGCTTAGGCCCTGAGGTTCAAGCCCTAGGACTGGCAAAAAGGGGTGTGTGTGTGTGTGTGTGTGTGTGTGTGTGTGTGTGTGTGTATTTAAAGCTAGATATAAATGCATACATATGTGTATAGATGCATGCATACATATGTATGTATATGTATATCTATCTATCTATCTATCTATCTATCTATCTATCTATCTATCTGTCTGTCTATCTATCTATCTATATCTTAGTTCAGAAAAACCTAGTTCTGTCCAGGACTCCATCTCAAAGCCCTGCATACAAATGTAACTCTGCAGCACAGGGAAATAACAAGGACCTCAACAACAAAGCAGAATCATTAATGAATTTCTGGAATATGTAAAAAGTAAACAGGTTCACAAAAAAGACTGCATTTGTAACCAGTACTAATACAGTCAAGCAAGATGGACTTCTTCACAAAAGGAAAGGCTTCTTCCCAAATAGTCAGTAGAACCGAAAGCTCAAGGGAGCAGGGGCTGAGCAAAGAAGTGTGTTGTGGGGAAACTCAGTGGGCACTGTTTGAAATGGCCCACAATACTTTTTCACCTGGGTATAAATTGCTTGAACATAGAGCAGTAGGAGTGATGGATAAGCAACATGGTATTTTATTTAACTCTAGGATAAGAAAGACAGAACAAAATCACTACCCAACAACTTTCAGAGGCAAAAAAAAAAAAAGAAAGAAAGAAAAGAAAAGAATGAGTTCAGGGTTTCCCACATGGTCCAGGGGTAAGTAAGTAAGGAGTCACTTCTGAGTTTCAGATGAGAGATCCCTCCTTTCACCCTTATAAGTCAGGCAGAAGGCTAGGCTTCTCTAATTACCTACCAAAGGCTACTTCCCCCAATACTGGGAGTTGATATTTCAACATGAATTTGGGAGAGACAAAAGTCTTTAAGAGTGTAGTTACTAACTTCAACAAATTCTGTCAAAGTCGTGGTTTTGCAATTACTCTAGGGTCGCAGACTATGTCCATAACCCACTGAGCTGTTAGTTGGCATAAGAAGGTGGAAAATCCCCAAACGCATGTTCCCTTTGATGAGAACTAGTATGGGCACAGAAACACTGGGGAAGGCTGCCTGCCACTCTTGTCCTTAGTGTCCTGAGGCAGAAAAAGGCAGCAATCCTCACAAGTGTCAGAGGCATGGCTCCAGTGGATATGGTAGAATAACAGATGAAATATTGGTTTTTCTCCTTCCTCCATCCAGCTAAAGCTAACAGTAACAATACTGCTGGGGACTAGGGGCCCTTCTTACAGGCTCCCAGCTCTTCTGGGTCCCTTGGCCTCCCTCCTCATCTCCAGATCCCACCCCCCAGCCCCAAACACCTATCAAACACATTCATGCACTTTCACACACCATCTCTATCTCTCCACTATGGAACACTATCTCAGATTATCCTTCCTCAGGAAATCTCTTAAATAGACATTCTCCAAACATTCTCTTTTCCTCTCCTGATAGAGAAATTTGTAAGCCAGAAATACAACCCAAAATATTGTTGATAAGTACTAGAAGCATCTTAGGGAAGTATCTATATAACACAGGAGTGCTTAAGTTTCTCAAGTCAAATTTACAAAGAGTAAATTAAAGAGAAACAAGCTATCTTTCCTTACCCTTTGTTTCTTCTTAATATGCTTCCTACTATTTTTGTTTTGTTATAAAGTAGCTAGGACATGGTCTCATGGGCTAGCCTAGGAACTTAACTTCTGCATCCACTCTGATAACCTACTAGGATTTGACTCTGATCTTACACCTTATACAAAGTCATGAATAGCCAGGTTGCTCACACTGTAATCCTAGCTACTCCAGAGGCTAAGATCCGAGGATCTCCATTTGAAGCTAGCCTGGGTAGACAAACATGACAGTATCTTATATCCAATTAGCCACCAAAACCCAGAAGTAGACAACAGTGTGGTTCAAGTGGTAGAGTACCAGCTGAGCCAGAGTACAAGGTCCTGAGTTCATACCCTGTTAGGTTAGGAATAACTATATGACCACTAGACATTATTTTACAAATGAAAACCAACTGATATACCTTTAAAAAAAAAAGATTGAATTCTGTGGACTTGCAGGCACTGAACAATTTAATTTGATATATGTAACAATGTATCATTGGTTAGGAAAATAAGAAAAGGCAGACTGGCAAACATTCTTCTTTCCTAGCCCCTTTCTGCTTGAATATTTGGCTCCCACATTAAAGATAAGAGGTCCAAAGCAAACACTTGACTTTATAATCTCCTCAGATTCCTAATCTTTCTGGCCAAGTCCAAATTCAGTGTGTCAGTCGTAATTTTCTTTTCAGCCTGGGCGGAATGCTACCTAAGACTCAAAGTTCAGTGAATCACATCCTATGTTCTCAAGGAGCTTAAAAAATCTATACTAGGAAACAGGACAAGTAACATGTAACTCCACTGGCATGCTTTAGTGAAGAATGTGCAAGGTGAGAAGTCACTTCAATTGGGGACTGAACAGTTTTGATAAAGATTGCAATTCAATACTCTAGGAAGGGGGCCAGGAGTTTTGACCTAGTGGTAGAATGCTTGCCTAGTATGCACAAAGCCCTAGGTTCTATTCCTCAGTACCACAAACAGAAAAAGCCATAGGTGGTGCTATGGTTCAAGTGGCAGAGTACTAGCCTTGAACAAAAAGAGCTCAAGGACAGTGCTCAAGCCCTGAGTTCAAGCCCCAGAAATGGCAAAAACAAACAAAACATACCCACACCTCTAGGAAGGCAGAGAGCATGCTGATAAAACAGGGATGGGAAGGAGGGAGGGAGGGACAGGGCATTCCAGGGTGAGAATAAACATAAACAAAGATTCTGAGAGGGGAACAGGGTGAGAATAAACATAAACAAAGATTCTGAGAGGGGAACAGGGTTTACATTTAGGCAAGAGTAACCAGAAGGGCCTAGACTGCTGATTCACACAGGAAAGATGGATCTAGGAAGGTATGGAATGGAAGAAACACTGCAATCTTCTGCATGCTTTTTCTTCTTTGAGGGGGAAGAGGCAGAAGGGTTTTGGTCCAAGTACAGCCATGGTTATGGACCAGGATCACCTGAGACTTTGGGCAAGTCACCTAACACTTCTGTATCTCTTAGGACTAATAACAGCAACTATACAGGGATGCTGCAGGATTAAATCAGTTAACATCTGGAAAGTGTCTAGTATGTATCTGTCACAAACTAACACTATGTATTTAACCTATCCCTGAATTTGTGTTTTAGAAGGATCCATTTAGCAGCAATATGGACGAATGTATGGGAATGGCAGTCTCCCTCCTTTCTGTACCTTTGCACCTGCCACTCCACCTTCAAGGGCAAGTACTGCCCAAGACTTTCTAATTATTTAAATACTACTGAACATGTATCATCTTGGCAAGTTCAAACTCCACCTCTGTCCAACAACATTTCCTCTGAGACTGTAAGGGATGCAGTTCAGTGGTTTAGGGAACCCCTGTGGGAACGTTAGGATATATTTATGGTACAATAAGCATTTTATCCTTGGCTAAGTGTAGCGATTAGTGCCTATAATCTCAGTTTCCCAGGAGACGGAGATGAGAAGTGCAGTTCAAGGCAAGCCTGGGCAAAAAGATCCCATCTCAACAATCAAACAGAGCATGATAGATTATGCCTGCAATCCTACCTATTCAGGTGGCTTAAGTAGGAAGATCATAGTCCTGGCCTCCCAGGTTTAAAAATAACTTTAAAAAAAACTTAAAAAAATACTTAAAAAACAAAGGTCTGGGAGCATGGCCAAGTGCCTTTGTAAGATAGTGAACTGGCCAAAACTGGTCTGAACAGGACTTGTCTGTTTTTCTATTTTTTTTTTAAGACTTTGTACCATCATAGATGAATGCAGACAAACTAATATTCCAGGAAAACAATCTGTTGTGAATATATTGCAAAGAAGAACTGGCGAAATTTGCTCCTCTATTTTCCTACTTGACTCACTCAACTGCATTTTTCTTTACTCCTCTTTTGACCCAAGTATCATAGGATGTGGTCCCTGATTGAACAGATCTATATTAAAAGTCAACAGCTGCCTTTTGCTCAATATACACAATGGCAAGTGTCAAAGTGCCAAATGTGACATTTTATTTATAGTAAGACTAGTATAAAGAAACACATTAAAAAGTGTAGCCTTTTATAATTAAAAAAATCAATGAATTAAAACAGTGATTTAAAGCAGTGTTGGCTTTCATTAAAACTGAACTAGAGCATCACACTGGAACTTCATGGAAGCAGTCTGTGCATGCTGGCTGGGACATTCATACAAACATGTATATCACTGGTAGCAACACCCAAACCCACATATCCTTTTTACTGTCAACTCTGAAGCAATAAATCCCCAAGAGTGATTACATTCTACTTGCTCAATGAATACTGGCTAGGACTCTCCCTGAGAACACACACTACAGAAAACTTAGGTGGATTATGGGAGAATGACTGCTGTCTGGGCAAATCTACATCAGTCTATGGCCAGAAAATGAAATAACCACCACTCCTACCAGGCACTGGTGGCTCACACATGTAATCCTACTCAAGAGCCTGAGATCTGAGGATCCTGGTTCAAAGCCAGCTGAGGCAGAAAAGCCAGTGAGACTCTTCTCTCCGATTAACCACCAGAAAAAAACAGAAATGGAGCTGGGCTCTAAGTGGTAGAAAGCTCAGGGACAGTGCCCAGGCCCTGAGTTCAAACCCCATGACCAACAAAAAAAAAAAAAAAAAAGAAAGAAAAGAAAGAACCATCACTCCTAACCTGGCATTACTAAATGGAACAGGTTTTATATTTATCAAACTTTTTAAAGAGCTAGCTCCTTTGGTGCATGAGAAATTCTAGAAAGTACTAAAAATAAGTAGGTAGCTTCAGAACTTGAAAATAAAATATTTGGACAACCAAAAAGAAATGTCCTGCTTACATAAACCATAACCAGCAGGAAACACTGTATATATGAAATTAATCCTATATGCTAAAGCTGATCTCTGACATCGGTAGGAGAGAGTATGAAATAATATCAGTTTGCAAATGATCCATTCAGGTTGCTTAAGCTCTTATTTATAATTCAACAATTGCAATTTTGGAATCACCAACATTTCATTAGGTGTCCAAATTTCCCCTACAAAATTATAAAAGGTGGGGTGGAGATGTAGCAACCATGAAGCCTTAAAAGAAATGTAATGCCATAAACTATTTTCTAGTTATACTGTTAGCAATGTTCTATAAAGAAAGAATTCCTCTCTGCTGTATAGGTGCATGCCTGTAATCCCAGCTGGCAGGGGGGCAGAGGGGAGGTGGTGAGGCAGGAAGATCCAGTTTGAGGCAAGGCTGGCTACATAGTGAGACCTGTCTGAATAAAACCAAAGAGGAGAAGGAAGCAGAGGAGGAAAGGGATGGGAGAGAAAAACAACAAAACAAAAACTTGTCTCAGACATTTCACACTTACTTTCAGACTTTGAGATAAAATAAATGGATTTAACACTCCAATGGTACTCTAGAGCTTTAACTGTTGTTTTGTCACTGTTGAATCAGGCCTGGATAATGTGACATTTATTACTAAGGAGCACTCAGCAGTAGCCTGTGGAAGATCAATGTCATGGGCACCAGCGACACCAAGACTTAACGATATGCTAGTTTGCCTCAAACCTGTGTAACCTGTATACCCTTCTCATCACGCTTGGCTGCCTTTCTCTTAGAAAACCGCTTCAATCCATTCCAGAAACATAAACCAAATGCACTCCTTAAGTTTGGTAGTTACATGTGTCCCATTAAGTTATATTACCACTACAACTGACTGTGCACTCTCTCTGCCCAGATTGGACCCAGCTGGGTTTCAGGAATATTCAACTACAGACTCACCATGTTGCCTTAAATCTCTTTTCAAACAAGGCAGGGCATAAGGGAATAAATAACACTGACAATACAAAAGAAAAACATAGAAAAATGCAATGTCTGGGTCTTTTGTAATAGCACTAATGATTATTAAATAGTAGTGACAATCATAATTAACATTCTGGCATTTACTATTCACAGACAACATGCTAACTCCTCATATACTATACTTGATTATACAACTATCTTTAAGGAAAGTATTTCATCTCTTTCTCTCTCTCTTTTTTTTTTTTTTTTTTTTTTTGCCATTCCTGGGGCTTGAACTCAGGGCCTGAGCACTGTCCCTGGCTTCTTTTTGCTCAAGGCTAGCACTCTACCACCTGAGCCACAGCGCCACTTCCAGCCTTTTCTATATATGTGGTGCTGAGGAATCGAACCTAGGGCTTCATGTATATGAGGCAAGCACTTTACCACTAGGCCGTATTCCCAGCCCCTTCATTTTATAGCTATTTTTTTTTATAGCTGAGAAATCCAGTTATATGTCTCAAATTTACTACAGAGAGAATCCAAAAATGCTATCTAGATAGGTCTGACTTCAAATCTTCCTGAACCATTTACTACTGAACCTCTAATACAGACTCAGTATTTCTCAGGACAGGGCTAAGAAAACGAGTTTCCAGACATATTAAACTAAACAGGAAAGGACTCATGCATATGTGCATTATCGTGCCAGTTTTTTAGAAACTGGTTCTTATTACTCAATCTGCTGAAATAAATTCTGATAATATAACTTTTTTTTTTGTGGCCAGTCCTGGGGCTTGAACTCAGGGCTTGGGCACTGTCCCTGAGACTCTTGTGCTCAAGGATAGCACTCTACCACTGGAGCCACAGGACCACTGAGTTTATTAGAGATAAAGAGTCTCACAAACTTTTCTGCCCGGGATGGCTTCAAACTATGATCCTCAGATCTCAGCCTCCTGAGTAGCTAGAATTACAAGTGTGAACCCCCAGTGCCTACCTAATATAACTTTATTTAAAAAATCAAATCAAGTAACTCACACAGTAAGATCTGTGGTTAAAGATCAGTACAAACAAACATTAGTAAAACCCTATCTCAAAAACAAGCTGAGGGCTGGGAATATGGCCTAGTGGTAAAGTGCTCACCTCCTATGCATGAAGCCCTGGGTTCGATTTCTCAGCACCACATATATAGAATAAGCCACAAGTGGTGCTGTGGCTCAAGTGGCAGAGTGCTAGCCTTGAGCAAAAAGAAGCCGCAGACAGTGCTCAGGCCCTGAGTTCAAGCCCCAGGACTGGCAAAAAAAAAAAAAAAGAATAAAAAAAAAGCTGAGGGCTGGGAATGTGGTTTAGTGGTAAAGTGCTTGCCTAGCATGCATGAAGCCCTGGGTTCAATTTCTCAGTACCACATAAAAAGAAAAAGCCAGAAGTAGCACTGTGACTCAGTGGTAGAGTGCAAGTCTTGAGCAAAAAGCAGCTGAGGGACAATACACAGGCCCTGCGTTAAGCCCCCAGGACTGGAAAAAACAAAACAAAACAAAAACTGAGATAGCTGGGCAACAGTGGGTCATGCCTGTGCTACCCAGGAGGCTGAGATCTGAGAACTGTGGTTCAAAGCCAGTCGAGGCAGTAAAGTCCAGAAGAGACTTATCTCCAATTAACCACCAGAAAACCGGAAGTGAAGCTATGGCTCAAAGTGGTAGAGCGCTGACTGAGCAAAAGAACTCAGAGACAGCACCCAAGCCCTGAGTTCAGGCCCCACAACTGACAAAACACACACACACAGACACACACACAAACACCAAGCTGGGCATGTTCATACATGCCTGTAATTCTAGATACTCGGGAGATAGAAGTTAGGATCACAGTGTGAGGATAGTTTCGAGTTAAAGCACAAGAAACTATCTAATCTGAAAAGCTAGGAGCAAAAGGACTAGAGCAGTGGCTCTGGTGGGAGAGCCCCAGCCTAGCAGGCATGGGGCCCTGAGTTCAATCCCCAGAACTGCCAAATAAATAAAGTCTTTGTACTACTTTATCATTAGAGTTTTATTCTTAGAAATAAAAATTTTAGTAGTTTAAAAGTTCAATAAGTGAATAAAATGTTGTCTGTTCACATAAGGGAATATTATTCAGCAGTACAAATACATGTCATAATATAGAGGAACTTTGTGCTGAGAAAGAAATCAGTGGCAACATTGTATATTCTTTTTATACTATCTATCTAGAGCAGGCAAATTTAGAACAGGAAAACCTACAATTAGAAAGATTAGGCCTAGAAGGTTGGGGGTAATGTGAGGTTGATCTGTAGAGTAATAAAAATATTCTAAAATTGACTGCCACAATGGTAGTATACAACTCTGTGAATACATGAAACCCCACTGAATTGTATATACTTTAAATGGGTGCATTTTATGGTATGTGAGTTATAACTTAATAAAGATGTTAAGAAAAGAATTATACTGGACAAAGGCTCAAAAAGCCAATGAAGAAAAAAAAATTTTTTTTTTTTTTGGCCAGTCCTGGGCCTTGGACTCAGGGCCTGAGCACCGTCTCTCGCTTCTTCCCGCTCAAGGCTAGCACTCTGCCACCTGAGCCACAGCGCCCCTTCTGGCCGTTTTCCATATATGTGGTGCTGGGGAATTGAACCGAGAGCTTCATGTGTAGGAGGCAAGCACTCTTGCCACTAGGCCATATTCCCATGCCCCCAATGAAGAAATTTTATTGACGCTTTCTAAATTAGAGAACACAATGCCAACACGTCTTCCCTCTTAGGAATCAAATTCTGTCCTCTACAAATCAACCCCCAGTGATTAACATTGCCAAGTTCTAGGTCACTTGGTTCCTTTAAAAACTGATGTTAAGGGGCTGGGAATATGGCCTAGTGGCAAGAGTGCTTGCCTCGTATACATGAAGCCCTGGGTTCAATTCCCCAGCACCACATATGTAGAAAACGGCCAGAAGTGGCGCTGTGGCTCAAGTGGCAGAGTGCTAGCTTGGAGCACAAAGAAGCCAGGGGCACCGCTCAGGCCCTGAGTCCAAGCCCTAGGTCTGGCAAAAACAAACAAAAAAACTGATGATAAGAGCTCCTTCCAAAGGGCCTTTGTGATCACAGCCCAGGCAAAGAGCTTTGTAGTTAATAACTGCCCAGTATGTAATAGATGAGTCTGCTTGACCAGCTGTAATTTTAATGTCTTAAACCAAGCATCCCCAGCTTGTAGGCCAGAATCTACTTGAGTGTTGGCCCCCTAGAGTTAGCTGGGAAGCACTACAGATACTTACATGAGGTTGACTTCCTGTGGACCAGGCTGGAAGGAAGCAGAATCCCATCCCAATGTCAAGCCTTTAGTCCCAACCCTCACCCCCACCCTGAGCCTGCCCATCTTCAGACTCAAGGAGGTTGAAAGCACTTCCTCAGACAGGGTCAAACATCTGGATTTAAACAAGTAGGTCTTTCTCCTCATTCCTAATTTTTCTCTCTTTCAGGGACTGTGGGAGGGCAGGGAGAAGAATCCTGTTAATGTAATACATGCAGTTTATCTGTGCTTCCCACTGACTTTCTCCTTTCAGGAGTGACTTCATTTGGCTGGCAGTTTAGGAGAAAATATTAGGCATCATCAGTGCAATCTCTTGCTTGTGGGAGCACTGAACCTTCCTATCTTTCACACTAGATGCCTTACAGGCACATGTGCCCCAATTCTGCTTGAGACTGAGGAGTTAAGTCTGGTCAATTTTGAGGTCCACTAAGAGTACGCTGCTTGCTCCCAAATATAAGTTACATTCCTTAACATCCTCCTTATATAATAAAGTATTATTTATAAAATACTATTTTAGCCCTTATTATTGTCCCCCCTCAATTAATTCAAAATAGAAATAGGGATGAAGCTGGATATGGTAGTACAGGACCATAATACTAGCACTGAGAAGGCAGAGGCAGGAGGATTGCATTTGAGGTCAACTTAGCTCTTCTTCAGCTCCCTAGAGTGAAGAAGCATGGACCCCCATCTAAACAATGTAAAGCAGAAGGAAGAATAAAAATATTTTCAGACATGGGGCACCTGTAATCCTAGCTATTCAGGAGGCTGAGATCTAAGGAAGGACTGCGGTTTGAAGCCAGCTGGGGCAGGAAAGTCTGTGAGACTTTTATCTCCAATTAACCACCAGAAATCCGGAATTAGAGCTGTGGCTCAAAGCCTTAAACAAAACAGCTCAGGGATAGCACCCAGGCCCTGAGTTCAAGCCCCACAACTGATAAAAAAAAATTAATTCCTAAATAACTAAAACCTAACTTATTTTGAGTGGCTGGATATAAAAGAGAAACTCTTTGTTTTGTTTTTTGCCAGTCCTGGGCCTCGGACTCAGGACCTGAGCACTGTCCCTGGCTTCTTTTTGCTCAAGGCTAGTACTCTGCCACTTGAGCCACAGCGCCACTTCTGGCTGTTTTCTATATATGTGGTGCTGGGGAATCGAACCCAGGGCTTAATGTATACAAGGCAAGCACTCTTGCCACTAGGCCATATTCCCAGCCCCAAAGAGAAACTGTTATGTACTTGAAAAGGGGGGGGGGGGCTGAAAAACATCTAGAAATCTTCATAAAGACAGTGGACAAATCTTTCTTGGATGGCCTAATCCTGAAATTTTAGCTGTAAAGAGATAGTATGAGCCTGTAGATCAGAAGCAGGTTTCTTAACTGTTAATCTTGTTAAAAATTAACCTGCATAACTTTTTTCACAAGAAGTTTGTCTTTTAGGGATGAGAAAAGATTGACAGTGGGATTAAGAAATTTATATGATGCAGTTGGCACTGGTGGCTCACCCCTGTAATCCTGGCTATTCAGAGGCTGATATCTGGAGGATCAAAGTTCAAACCCAGCCTTGATAGAAAAGCCTATAAGATTCCATCTCAAAATGACCAGCAAAAAGTCAGGCTGGAAGTCTGGATCAAGTAGTAGAGAACACCATTTGGGCAAGCAAGCTGTTCAAGTGTGAGACCCCGAGTTCAAATTCTAGTACCAATAAGAAGGAAGGAAGGGACAGAGGGAGGGAGGGAGGGAAGGAGGGAGGGAGGAGCAAACCATATCACTTTAAAACTGAAATCTAAAGCTCCTTTCTGGCAAAAATTCCAACCAGTGAAGAATCTAAACCATATTCAAGATAAAATTATGCATAAGTATAAGAAGTGGATCAATGAAGTTTTATTTTATTCAATGCTGGCAATCAAATAAATTTGCATGTGCTAAGCAAGAGCCCTACCACTAAGCTATATCCCTGAGCCCAGAAAAGTTTTCTTGAAGTGAGCCTTTGCCTGTGGGAACTTGTGCCAACCACTGAAATACGGAGAAAACATCACCTAATTATTCTGTATCAGCCAAATATAAAAAGCCAAAGCAATCAAACTGAGCAATGAAAGTCAAGTGCTTCAAAATCTACACAGCACTACATAAAATGAAAGACAGTGGCAAGCTTCAGTCCCCAGCAGAAATGTGACCTCAACATAGTAGATTTATGTACTTCTGCCACGGTAGTTCAATTTTTGACATTATTCTGTCATCAATAGTTTTAGTTGCACTAATAGAAATGGCTAAGAGTCATTATTTTCCATCACATACTTTTTCCATGTATATAATAGCTTTCAGTTCCATCATATCTGCAAAAGTTGGGCATAATCCACAAGCTCCTATAACAGTACAGTGAATGTTATCACACACAGGTGCGAATACAGGGAATAGACTTTGTATCTGGACCAATACAGCAGAGATGAACAAGTCTGCCAGCTCAAACAGGTCTCACCATACAGTTTATCAGTCATAACTGAAGGAAGCTATTCTATTCAGGTTTTGTGGTTTGACATTTCATTGCTTTCCAGGGTAGTTCAAGTAGAAGCTGAGGCCAACACAAATTTGAGCAGAGAGACTGAAGAGAAATGACATTGCAGGAATGGAGAAAGTGCAAAGCCACCAGGGAAGACATTTGTTTAACTTGTTCTAAGTCCATGCATGCCATTCTTGATGTTTTCTGATTTCTAAGAACATCTAATTTCTAATAAAGACCTGTCATTCTCATAATAACAAGTTCAGGGCTTTGATGGCAAAAACTGGGATTCTGACATTGGGCTTATAAGCCAGAACAGCAACAATCTCTAATTTTAATTGAGCACTTACTACGTGCTCAAGGCACGTAAATGTTCTAAATGTTTCCCATGGAGTAACTCAATCATCGCAATATGTCACTGAGATGGCTATTATCATCCCCAATTTTCAGCAGAGAAAACAAACACACAGAGATGCAAAGTAATTTGTGCCAATGTCAAAGTTACCATGTAACAAAGTTTGAATTTGGGTCCCAAAACTTTCCTATAGTAGTTCGCTGCTATGGTTTTTATTTTGCTTTGTTTGCGCTGGTCTATGGGGTTTTGTTTGTTTTGTTTTGTTTTGTGTGGGTCCTACAGCTTGAACTCAAGACCTGGGTACTATCCCTGAGTTTTCTGCTCATGACTAATACTCTACCACTGGAGCTACATCTCAACTTTCTTCTCTTTTTTTTTGTGGTTAAAGATAAAGAGTCTCACAGACTT
The DNA here is from genome assembly GCF_023159225.1 of Perognathus longimembris pacificus. NCBI lineage: Eukaryota > Metazoa > Chordata > Mammalia > Rodentia > Heteromyidae > Perognathus > Perognathus longimembris. The sequence continues at coordinate 1,908,841 of NC_063183.1, read as the reverse complement.
TCCTGCAGGGGCTGGCTTTGAACCATGATCCTCTGATCTCAGCCTCTTCCAGAGCTAACAGGCATGAGCCACCAATTCCTGGCCTGAAATCCATTTTTTAATTGTGATAAAATGTATACAGACTGAATGTATTGCACCAAAGGGAACAGGATAACCTTTTGCTTCTTGGTAAAGACTCTTTCATGTGAACACTGTAATAAAGCTATTCTGTTACCTCTGATACTTTATTCGGACTTCTCCAAACTACATTACTGGTTTGGAAGATGTACCTCTACATTTCTTTTTTTTTAACTGAACCGAATCTGTCTGCTCAGGTGGAGTAAAGCAAGCATTAAAGTAAATGGCAGACCAAGTTCAAGTGTGGTCTTATCTAGCCCAAGGTACTAGTGACCATTTGAAAGTGTTGCTTTTGTTTTGGGTTTTGTTTTGTTTTTCAGAAGTGCTGGAGACTGAGCTCAGGGCTTAGCAGGAGCTAAATGAATATTCTACTAAGGAGCTGTATCCCTAATCCTTAGTTTAACCTTAAGGGAATCTGTTATTTAAGGTAAGAAATAGAGATTCTATTTTTTTTTTTTTAAGGCAGCTACTGGTGGCTCACACCTGCAATCCGAGCTGCTCATGAGCCTGTGATGGGAGGAAAGTTTTATGCCAGGCCAGCAGAAAAGTCTGTAAAACTCTTATAATCAATTAACCACCAAAAAGCCACAAGTGGAGGTGTAACTCAAGAGATACAGTACCAGCCTTGAGCAGAAAAATCCAAGGGAGATCTCCTTGGCCCTCAACTCAAGCCCACCCCCCCCCACCCCCCCCAAAAAAAGAAACATTTTTGACATTTTTCCTACTGTTCCTAGGGTTGCCTATTTATCCTCTTTTTAGCCAAGGAATATTTTAACTGATAGGGAAACTTGGGATAGCAAGGGAAACAGGAATTGAGTTACATACCCACCCTCAGCAACTCTGGACCTTGGGGGCCACAGACCCTGACCATTCCATACTGTTGTAGCAACTACTTTGGCTCTTGCTCCAGAAGCTGACTGTGTTACAACGTTCACAACTTCACTGACCAATGTGCTCTCTGCTATTTGACCAAACCATCAGCTCTTTCCTTTATTCACTTCCATTCTTTATCAGCGTTGCAAAGATACTCTGGCCAATACCCTCAATGCCATGGCTGCTGTCACTTTCTGCATGGAGATGGCAAACCCCAACCCTGATGAAACCTTTTACTGGCTTTCACATGAGTACTCTTGATGTTTCCTTATTTCCAAGGACATCTGGAGAGTTCGTCTACTTAGCTAAACTTGACCCAAAGCAGTTGAGCAGTACCAGAGGTCAACAGGACAGACAGGTCATCACACTGGGTTCACAAGGCTTTGATGCTGCTATACAACCCTACTGTGTTGGTGCCCTCTGCAATGCCTGGCTTTTAGAAAACATTTTCTGTCTCCTTCAAACAGTGCACTGCTGACGCTCCCATGTCTGTGGCAATTAACAGCTGATGGCTTTGCCTTCAAATCTGAAGATGTCTGGTGGCTCACACCTATAATCCAGGCTACTCATGAGGCTGAGATCTGAAGATCACAATTCAAAGCCACTCAGGGCAGGAAAGCCCATGAGATGCTTATCTCCAATTAACTACCAAGAAAAACCAGAGTGGAACTGTGGCTCAAATGGTAGAGTGCTAGTCTGAGCAAAAGAAGCATAGGGACAGCGCCTAGGCCCTGAATTCAAGCCCCAGAACCAGCAACACACACACATAGGCGTGCGCACACACACACATACGCACGCACACATACACACACAGAGCTTCCCCTTTCCCATCTTCTCAGAAATATTACACCATCTCTTCTCCCCCCTCCTTTTCGCGTCCCCCCTCTCCCCCCCATATGTCATAGTGTCCTTTCTCACTTCTATGTTTCCCGTGGACCTTGAGTGTGTCTATTTAGATTCTACCTAAGACTTATTTGCAAAAGATCTCTCTACTGAAACAGTGAAACTCCTTTGTTTGGTAAGAATGCAAATCCCAAAAGAACATTTCATAAAAGGAGTCATTACCCATATAACTAGAATAAAAACACAAGCTGTGAGCTGGACATCACACATATAATTGCCTAAGTTGTCTGGACTCACCAACCCGTTCAGAAACAAAGCCTCACACTATACCAGTTCTAAAATCACCCTGACACTTTCTTTCATGCTTTACAATTTAGCTCTGCTAAATGCAATGTGCAAGAAAAGTAGCAGAATCCTTTAGTGTTATCTTAATAACCCCTAAATATGACAGCATGATTTTGTGTTACTAGGTCTACTGGGGGAGTGAAAGAAGGGAAGGAGGGAGGGGAGGAGGAGGAGGCAACAAATGTCCCAGCTCCAGTTTTTGTTTTTTTTTTCAAGAGCTAAAAATATTGCAGGATAAATAGAGAACCACAAGTAATCCTTTAGAAGTTTGCCAGCATAGTGATCCATTTTATAGCCAATTATTCATTCCCACCCCTCAGTATTCCCTTCACCTACAGTGAACCGCAGTTAAAAGACACAATCCTTCCTTAATTCTGAGAAGCTCTCCTGACAGCCTAGTTTACATTAATTAAAGGTTTGGTCTCACAGGTCTGGATGATGGAGACAGAAAGGAGAACTCAGGGAAGGGATGGCCCAACCTGGGCCAATGTCTACACTGGTCCCTGGCCTGGGATACCCTTTTGAAAGACACCGCCTCTTTTTTTTTGGTGGGGGGGGGGGGGGAGAAGCACCTCGCCTTCCCTTTGCCTACAGCTCCAGGGCAGTATAGCAGGCGCTGCTGCTGAGCTGCCTGCGACTCTAATGTGTTATTTAATTTTGTAACTACTATTAAGATCTCCACAGCGGGTTTTTTTTTTTTTTGGTGATACACTGGAATGAAAGATGCTCCATAAAATCAAGTTTATTATTAGTATTATCATAGCTCCCGGGCCTAAAATAAAGCAAAATTATAACCACAGACACTCCAAAGGGATAATCGGAAGACACAAGCATTTCCAACACTGCTAAGCAGGCAGGGTTGGATAAGCTGAGGGCTCCGATTCCTCCCCCAACCTCACTCCCCGTATCAACCATCAAACTCAGCACCGGCCGCCCACCTAGCCCTGCTGCCTCTCACCTCGCCGGAGCGGGATGGAACACCTCTGGGTCTCCCCATTCCCAGCCGCAGCCTCTCCGCCTGCTTTCTAGATCCCTCCAAATGGGTTTCCCTCAGTCTCTCCCCCACTTTCCCTTACAAGATCCAGAACGAAGCTGGTTCCTTCACCGTCTCTCAGGGAGGCCGGCTGCCCTCGTCCCCTCCCCGGGAGTCCCGGGCCCGTGTCTTCGCACACTCTGAGGGTCTCCGCATTGCCCAGGGGTCTTCACAGACCCAGGAGGTCTCGTACCTGGGTTTCCGCACAGCCCGGGGATCCCGGGCCCAGGTCTCCTCACAGCCCCAAGGTGTCCCGGCCCGGGGGTCTCCACACAGCCCGGGGGTCCCGGGCCCAGGAGTCTCTACATAGCCCAAGGTGTGCCGGGCCCAGGGATCTCTGCACAGCCCGGGGGTCCCGGGCCTAGGGATCTGCACACAGCGCGGGGTCCCGGACCCGGGGGTTTCCGCACAGCCCAGGGGTCTGCACACAGCGCGGGGCCCCAAGCCCAGGGATCTCCGCATAGCCTGGGGGTCTCCACACAGCCCGAGGGTCCTGGCCCAGGGATCTCCACACAGCCCGGAGTCCCGGGCCTAGGGGTCTCCGCACAGCCCGGGGTCCCGGCCCAAGGATCTCCGCACAGCCCGGGGGTCCCGGCCCAAGGATCTCCGCACAGCCCAGGGGTCCCGGCCCAAGGATCTCCGCACAGCCCGGGGGTCCCGGCCCAGGTCTCCGCACAGCCGGGGTGTCCAGGGCCCTGGGGTCTCCACACAGCGCGGGGCCCCGGGCCCGGGTCTCCGCACACGCCGGGGGTCCCGCGGACACCGCCGCCCCGAGGTCGCGCGTCCCTTCCTCCCGGGCCCGCCCCGCGCGGCCGCCGCTCACCCGCGGACTCGCCGGTGTTGATCCAGTCGGGGTTGGCGATGCTGGCGATGGCGAAGATATCAGCGGCCAGAAAGAGACATCCTGAGATGATGGTCAGTTTATCCATCTCCCCGCCCCGTCCCCCCACCCCCCGAGCCCCGGGCAGGCCGCGGCCTCACGCCTCCCGCCCCATGGGCCACCGCCGGGGCCCGGAGCACCCGCGCCGCCGCCGCCGCCTCGAGCCCCCCTCAGGCCCCCGCGCGCCGCTCGCGCCCTCCGCGCGCGCCCCGGGACCAGCCACTGCTGCCGCCGCCGCCGCCGCCGCCGCCGCCGCCGCCGCTGCTGCCCGCCCCGGAACTGTTTGGCTCGCCCGCAACCTCACCCGGAAGTGAAGCTGCGGCGCCGGCGGGCGAGACCGGCGGGGCTCAGTCGCCGCGGCTCCTGCCTGCCGTCGCCGCGGCACCTTCCCGGATCCTCGCTGCTTTCCGCCTCCGCTAGCCCCGACGTGCCTGGCTCCAGCCCCGCGCCGCCGCCTCCTGACCTTCCCAGTCACAATAATGTCGGCGTCGTGCGTGACCGGCCGCGGTTTGCCTCGGGGAAGGACACGGGAATGAGAGCGCGCCGGCTGTCTCCCCGCGCGGCCCCACTTGGGAAACAACCCTGACACCCAGCCTGTCTGCGCTTGGTGCTCACGATCTGGGGGGGGGGGGGGGGGCGGGAATACAGAAACACGCCTACAACCTGCCTGTGATGTAGAAATCCTGTAGCCGGGTGCTGCTACTCAGGAAGCCGAGATCTGAGGACTGTGGTTCTAGACCAGCCTGGTCAGGAAAAGTCCATGAGCCAAAAGGACGGACGTGAAGGTGTGACTCAAGTGGGAGATCACCAGCCTTGAATGAAAAAGCTCAGGGACAGTGCCCAGGCCCCCAGTTGTAAAGTCCATTTAGTGCTGGGCCGTGAACCACATAGAGGTTAGAGGTGATGGGGGATGGTGTTACTTAATGACGGTCTTGGAAAGGTGCATCTTCCTTAAGACCACTGGCCGGTAATCTTGCTACTCAAGAGGCTGAGATCTGATCTTCTTGGTTCAAAGCCAGCCTGAGCAAGAGAGTTTGTGGCACTCTTCAACTCCAAGTAATCGGCAAAAAAGCTGGAAGAGGAGAGCTGTGGTTCTAGTGATAGAGTGGCTAGCCTTGAGCAAAAAAGCTAAAGCATAGTGCCCAGTTCAAACCTCAGTACCTGCACACAAAAAAGGGAAGGGGGCATTGATAAAGAGCTGGTGTAATATTACCCCAGATTCTGGAAACAGCAAATGCAGAGGCCCTTAGGACAGGATGCAATGTAGAGATCAGTACATTCTAAGAGCTACAAAGACCAGTGCTGGGTGGCTTATGCCTTTAATCCTAGCTACTCAGGAGGTTGAGATCTGAGACTCGCCTTTCAAAGCCAGCCCAGACAGAAAAGTCCATGAGACTCATCTCTAATCACAGAAAAAGTTGGAAGTGGTGCTGTGACTCAACTAGCCTTGAGCAAAAGGAGCTCAGGGACAGTGCCTGGGCCTGGTGTTAAAGCCCCAGGAAAGGGGGGGGGGGGGAGACAAGGGTGGGGAGCCCTACAAAGTGATCTGTTGCGCTGGAGAGTAAAATGAGAAGAGACAGGCCCAGCTTCAGGGCCTTGAGAGCTATGATAAGCCTTTGTGTTTTGTTCCAAGTGCCAGGACTGGAAGTTCATAAACTTGATAGTGATTTTATTCAGTCATAGCATAGATTGTAGCAGGAAGCAGCTAAGTAGTGAAAATGAACAGGTAAGAGACTAAGTTGTTCAGTACAGAGAACTGTGGGAAAAAAAAGGAGTTGAGCAGACTCAGCAATGACTGAATGCTGAGTTTGGAGCTTCAACAACCAACCAGGTCTGTGGTGATACAGAAGCAGAGTAGATGGGAGAAAATGAAGCATGAGAATAGCAGCTAATAATTGAGAGACAAACACTGTATTAGTGAGTAGCTCTTTTAGAATCACAGAACCACTGATCTTTGCTTTAAGCCTTACATTCCTCATAAGTCAATATTGGTTTCAAAAAGAGAGATGTTTCCCTTTGTCCTTGCTTGCTTGCCTAAAATAAGAAGTGTGCTCTGAAAACTGAGCAAGGATATCTTAAAGACAATCTTGATAAACAAGAAAATGAACTACTTGGCACAAAATGTGCTTAGAAGTTTTTACTAATTTAAAGGATGAACACCTGTGAGTATGTGGCAAAAATCCATCCTTTCTTTGAAGGTATGCCCAGATACTAGTGACCAAGGTTTAACAAGCAGGTCAGTCTTAAATCCTTGGAGCCCAATTGATACATGCGAAACAGCAAGAGTAAATGTACTAAGAGTGTGACCAAGAAGACATAGGTTGTGTATCGTTGATCTTTTGTGTGTGTGTGTGCATGCGTGTGCACGCACACGCATGCACTCTCATGCTGCTCCTGTGGCTTGAACTCAGGGCACTGACCCTGAGTTTTTTGTTCAAGGCTAGCGCTCTGCCACTTGAGCCACAGTTCTAGTTCCAGCTTTTTGGTAGTTGACTAGAGATAAGAGTGTCAACAACATTCCTACCTGGAGTGGCTTCAAACTACAATCCTCAGATCTTAACCATCTTCTTCTTTTTTTTTTTTTGCCAATCCCAGGGCTTGAACTCAGGACCTAATGTCCCTGGCTTCTTTTTGCTAAAGGCTAGCACTCTACCTCTTGAACCATAGCACCACTTCTGGCTTTTTCTGTTTATGTGTTACTGAGGAATTGAATCCAGGTCTTCATGCATGCTAGGCAAGCACTCTACTGCTAAGCCACACAATCTTAACCTGAATAAGATTATAGAAGATTATAGATGTGAGACTTGAACTCAGGCCTTAAAAGTTTTACTTCTAAGTAAAACTTTTTTTTTAGGGACATTGTTCCTGAGCTTTTTTGCTCAAGACTAGCTCTCTACCACTTTGAGTCACGACACTATTCCTGATTTTTCTGGGTGTTAATTGGAGATAAGAGTTTCAAGAACTTTTCTACCTGGGCTGGCTGATTCTCAGATCTCTGCCTCCTGAGTAGCTAGGATTACAGGTGTGAGCCACTAGTGGCCAGCTATCTTTCTTTTTTCTTTTATGCCAGTCCTGGAGCTTGAACTCAGGGCCTGGGCACTGTCCCTGAGTTTCTTTTGCTCAAGGCTAGTGCTCTATCACTTGAGCCACATTGCTACTTCTAGCTTTTTCTGTTTATGTGGTACTGAGGAATCGAACCCAGGGCAGCTTTATGCATGCTAGGCAAGCACTCCACCAGTAAGCCACATTCTCAGCCCATATCTATCTTTCCTGGTCTCCACTCTGATGTATCTTCAAATTCTTTTGTACGACATCAAGAACAAGAACTTGTTATTCAAGGACCAGCAGAGACCTCTTCCCTTCTGGATATTTTATCTTTGGAGCATCACTAGTCACCAATTTGTCGATAATAGTATTCACTGAGTTAGGATGTGGGGAGAATGTTAGGATGGAAGGTATGAACAGGAGGAAATAAGGCATTTTCATAATTCCTTACCAGTACAGATGACGCAGCCATCTACAATTTCACTATCTAGTGGAGGCTTTCTTTTTTTCCCCCATAGCTTATGGACTAAGTCACTATTGATCTAACTTTAGATACATCTCTTTTCCTGGGTTAGTGCTCCATGCAGCAAATGGGAGATGAAACAACTCAGTTTCTCCATAAGTGCCACCTGATTCATCTCTAGAAAGAGCTAGAAGGGTGTCATCTGTCTCTATTTTTGGAATTTTGCATGTCCATAAAACTCAGCAGGTTTCAAATTCCACCAAATCCAACATCTTTGCAGAAATATAGAGGTATCTGTGACATTACATGGATTTGAGGAAAGATTTGACTGCTGGTCTAAATATTTTTCTGTCCAAACATTGATCTCTTGGGAAAAGGATTTTTAAAAATTATCTAATTTATTTTTCCTCTACCACAGAAATTGACACAAGATAATACTAATGATCCAAATACATGGCTGGCCCAGGGCCCAGCTCTTTTCAGCTAGCCCCCTGCCAAGTGTACACACAGAAGTGCTTGCTGGCCTGGGGGCCAAGCATGGGCTAGTTCACCCAGTGCAAGCAAGCTAGCCCAGGCCACACCTGGGCCACCTGCTATTGGGCCTGAGCAGGCTAAGCTTGGGCCAAAGCCCTGACCATCTCTGAATCCAAATGGGTAAATCACAATGAAAGATTACAAGGTTCATGAACAATGAAGACAACAAACCAAATCCAAAAGCTAATAATTCAGGGAAGAACTACAGTGAGAGTGAAGAAGAGATGGAGGACAAAAGAACCATTAAATAAAAAATGACAGAAATGGCCAATGAAAGAAAAGGGAGATGCAAAAACAATTTCAAGAGTACAAAGAAGAAATGACACGATCCACAGCTCCCAAAAAGATAAGGAGATAAAAATAGTAGCGCTATACACCTCATTAAAACATGAAATTAACACTATGGGAACTGATCTTGGAAGCATAAAAGGTTCAATTCCCACACTGCAAACCACAATAGAATGCCTAAGTAATAGAATAAATGAAATGGAAAACAGTATATCAGGAGTGAGGAGCTAGAACAAAATGTCAAAGCCATGGGAAAAAACACTCAAAACCTAGGGAAATCCAAGATTGGCAGACTCAGCCAAGAGATCAAGTTTATACATAGTTGAATCGAGGAGGGGAAGAATTCAATACTAAAGGCATCAAAAACCTATTTAGTAAAATAATACAGAGAACTTCCCCAATCTTAAGAGAGAAAATCTCACCCACCTGACAGAAGCATACAGAAGGAAGCCCCAGTAGACAGGATCCAAGAAGAAACAATTCTAGACACATCATAGTAAAAAAAAAAAAAAAAAAAAAAAAAGACTTGAAAAGCAAGGAATTGATGTTAAATGCTGCAAAATCAAAGAAGGAGCTATATTACAATGGAAAGAAAATCAGAATCTCGGCAGATCTCTCCATACAAACTCTCATCACAAGGAGAGCCTGGAATGGTGTAATCCAAGCCCTGAAGATCAACAACTTGCCAACCTAAACTGGTATGCCCAGGTAATCTATCATTTACATTTGACAGTGAAATTAAAACCTTTCATGCCAATAAAAATTAAAGGAATTTGTGAACACTAAATCAGCATTACAAAGAATACTAAAGGGGAGTATACAATCTGAAGAAAACAATCAAAATCAAGGAAATGCATGAGACAATTTAGTAAGCATGGGAAGGTGAAAGAAGCAAAATACAGGAAATCAGGAAAAAGGCAGGAAACATGACATGTCTTTCTATAATAACTCTAAACATTAACAAACTCAATTCCCCAATCAAAAGACAAAGAACAGCAGATTGGATCAAAAAACAAGATCCATCTCTTAGTTATCTCCAAGAGACTCACCTCACAGTCAAAGATAAAAACAAACTCTGAATGAAAGGATGGAAAAAGATCTTTCACGCAAATGCACCCAGCAAGAGGCAGGAGTAGCCATATTGGTATCCGATAAAATAGACTTTTCATTAAAATCAGCAGGAAGAGACAAGGAAGGTCATTACATAGTAATAAAGGGAATGGTCCATGAAGAGGAAATCACAGTGGTCAATATCTATGCACCAAACAACGGAGCACCTAAATATGTTAAACCAGCACTTTGGGCCTTACAGAACAAAATGGATTAAAATACTATAATAGTGGGAGATTTTAATACCCTGTTCTCACCAAAGGACAGGTCAAACAAAAAGTAAGCAAGGAAGCCTCTGAACTAAATGGCACTCTATCCCAAATGGACTAATACATCTACAGAGTATTCCACCCAACAATGACCCAGTTCACATTCTTCTCAGCAGCCCATTGAACAGTCTCCAAAATAGATCATATCAGAACACACAAAGAACCTAAGAAAACACTAGGGGATTGGCATAATTCCTTGCATCCTATCTGACCACAGTGGAATCAACCTAGTCCTGAACAACAAAGCATACTGCAGAAATCACTCAAATCCAGGGAGGCTGAATAACACATTAGTTAATAACACCTGGGTCACAGAAGAAATTAGAAAGTTCTTACATCGATGAAAATGAAAACACACCACAATGGAACCTCTGGGATACAGCAAGAACAGTGCCAAAGGGAAAGTTCATAGCTCTAAGCACACACATAAAAAAGAAACAAGCAGACCAAATGCATATTATATTACAGCACTAAGTCTTCACTTTTTCTTTTGTTTTTAAATACAGGAGAAGTTTGATGGTTTCCTATTGAGAGGGCATAACACATGCATGAGCACCTGTCTTGCAGCTTGAACTTGGGGCCAGGGTACTGTCTCTTCACTTTTTTGCCAAAGGCTAGCCATCTACCACTTGAGCCACAGCTCCAACTTTTGACTTGTGTGTGTGTGTGTGTGTGTGTGTGTGTGTGTGTGCCACTCCTGGGCTTGGACTCAGGGCCTGAGCACTGCCCCTGGCTTCTTTTTGCTCAAGGCTAGCACTCTGCCACTTGAGCCACAGCGCCACTTCTGGCCTTTTTCTGTATATGTGGTGCTGGGGAATCGAACCCAGGGCTTCATGTATAGGAGGCAAGCACTCTTGCCACTAGGCCATATTCCCAGCCCTCCAACTTTTGACTTTTTGCTGGTTAATTAGAGACAAGTCTCACTGACTTCCCTGCAAGAGCTGGCTTCAAACTTTAATTGTCAGATCTCAGCCTCTCAGTAGCTAGGATTACAGACGTGAGCCACTAATACCCAGCTCTATTTTTTACTACTTGTCTGATTTTCTTTCCTCTCTCTCTCTCTCTCTCTCTCTCTCTCTCTCTCTCTCTCTCTCTCTCTCTCTCTCTCTCCACTCCCACTCCTGGGGCTTGAACTCAGGGCCTGAGCACTGTCCCTGGCTTCCTTTTGCTCAATGCTAGCACTCTACCATTTGAGCCACAGCGCCACTGCTGGCTTTTTCTGTGTATGTGGTGCTGAGGAATTGAACCCAGGGATTCATGCATGCTAGGCAAGTACTCTATTGCTAAGCCACATCCCCAGCCCCCTTGTCTGTTGTTTTGATTGTCCACAATAGAAGAAACTTCCAATGCTACAAAACTAAATTCCTGAACAATATCCACTGATGTTCAGTATTGGCTAGCTGGTGAAAATCTTGGGGTCAAATGTTAGATCAGTTTGCAACTCTTCAATTTCAACTGAGTGGAATAATAAGGACTTCACTCTTGTGTTTAACCATTACAAGTACAAGACAAGTGTCAGTAGCTCATGTCTTTAATCCTAGTTACTCAGGAGGCTTGGATCTGAGGATTGTGGTTCAAAGCCAGCTGGGGCAGGAAAGTCTGAGAGACTCTTATCTCCAGTTAATTATAGAAAAAGCTGAAAGTGGCACTGTGGCTCAAGTGGTAAAGCACTAGCCTTGAGAGAAAAAAAAAAAGGAGCCCAAGGAAAGCACTCAGGCCCAGAGTTCAAGCCCCAGTACTGACCAAAGAAAAAAAAATTACAGGTACAAATTATTTAAACTGTAGCAGCACTTGCCAGCCCCTCCTGCATCTGTACCTCTAAAGTAGGTTCTACTAAAGTAGATCTCATATTAAAGCACAGTATAATCCTATCTGATTAGGAAACTGAGATCTGAGAATCCAGGAGACTTATCTCTAACCAGCCAGAAGCCAAAGCTGGAGATGTGGCCCCCGTAGTAGAATGCCAGCTATGAAGGAAATAAGCAAGAGTGTGAGGCCCTGAGTTCAAGCCCCAGTGCTAACATGAGAAAAAAAACTAGTATTGAGTTAAAATAGCTTAAAACATTTTTAAAATCAGTTTAATGGAATTACATAATTATGAGCAGTAGTTACCTCTTACCTTTGTACCAATTGGTAGGGGGTGGAGTTAGCAGGAGCCCAGCCACTGTTTTCAGATTTCCCCTAATTCCTGTTAGCCCGTCACATGGTATTCTCCCCTTCCAGCAGAGCTGGTGATTCAGAGCCCCAAGCCTCTGAGATCCACAGGATGAAGCCATTTCCCATCTATCTCAGTGTAGATTTTAGGAGAAGGAAACCCCAGGGATTTAGGAGAGGGATGTGGTGTCACACACACAAAAAATCAAATTCTGTTCTAGTCCTAACCCTGCTATTGACTTCAACTTCAGAAATGTAGTCAGATACCAGAGTTCCATACTTGTAAGCCTAGCTACTCAGGAGACTAAGATCTGAGGATTGCTGTTCAAATTCTGCCTTGGCAGACAAATCCAAAAGACTTATCTTCGAGTAACCACCACCACCAACAACAACAAAAAAAAAAAAGCCCAGAAGTCGAGGTGTAGTTCAAGTAACTGAGTGCCAGCCTTGAGCAGAAAAGTAAAATGAGAGTGAGCAGCCCTACTTCCATCACACACACACACACACACACACACACACACACACACACGGAAATTCCTGCCTGGTGCTGGTGGCTCACACTTGTAATCCTAACTACTCAGGGGACTGAGATCTGAGAATTGTAGTTCAAAGCTAGCCTGGGCAGGAAAGTCCTTGAGACTCTTTCATCAATTACCATAAAACTGAAATTAGAGCTGTGTGTCTCAAATGGTAGAGCTCTAGCTTTGAGCAGGAAAACTCAGTAGCAGTACCCAGGCCCTAGTTCAGGCCCTAGGACCAACACAGAAAAAAGAAAAGAAAGTTCCTATCATTCTCTAGGTCTCTTTCCCCAGCTGAGTGAATGAGCTCCCAGCATCACTGGATCTTAGTGATAAAAGCATCCTATCCCTTCAGTCTAAGAAAACATCTGGGACTTTTCTATCTAGAGATAAGCCACAGGGCTCTTTATGGCAGAAAGTCCTGGAGGACACAGAAAAAAACTTCAGGAGGAAGCTAGACTGGCAGCCTGAAGAAATAAATAGCCATACTATGACTGGTGCAGTGCCTTAAGTACAGCTGGCTTTATTGTGATGGATTGCTAGGCCTCAGCCCAGAAGAAGCTGAGTCCAGATGGCTCCTCAGGGAAGGCTATGAAGGCACAGCACTGCTTTTCACTTAGTCTATCTTTGTCTTGATAAGATCATGAACACATTTCCTCTCTGGAGGCCAAAACTGTAGCAGATGCGCCTGTGGGTTCTGGGCTTAGAGAAGACAAAAATGGTAAACAGCCAAGTGCTGCTGGCTCACACCTGTAATCCTAGTCAGGAAGCTGAGATGTGAGGATCACGGTTCAATTCAGCCCAGGTAGGGAAGTCCCTGAGATTCTCATCTCCATATGAACCACCAAAATACTGAAAGTGGAGGTATGGCTCTGAAAGTAGAGGTAGAGTGCCCAGGCTCTGAGTTCAAGCCCCAGTACTGATACATCAACAACAAAAAGAAAGAAATGGCTTGCACCCAAAGCTCAAGTCATGGTGATAGGTTATTTTCTACAGCTGACTGAGAGATAGGAGCGTATTGATGAGTCTGCAGGAAGACTCTCAGGATCTGCTCTGTGTGGGGAAGGGGGCAGCATTAGGACTCAGAAGGAGTTTTGAAGTCTCAAGCTGGGATGGCCAATTTGAGTTATTCAGAATTGAGGTAAATGTGGGGCTGAGCCTTTCTTCACATTCCTAGCACAGGATGCCTAGCTACCCCAGGAATGGGGTGTGCCCTAGGGTGGAGGAAGGGGAGGATCTGAGGCAGCTCTGGTCAGTCAAGGGCAAGTCCAGAAGAATACCGACAGCTGAGGTCTGTGAACCTACAAAACTCCCATGGGCTAGAGGGCAGCCCGTTAGCCCAGAAAGGGACCTAGGCTGCAGTGCAGCATTTGCCATGGCACACCATATTTGCCATATTTGCCTAGTGATTTGAGATACCTGTTACTTCACCCATACTTGAGCTATGGCCTACCCAGATCTGAAAAGCACTGCCTTACTACAGTGAAAAGCAAATCTAAGGTTGGTATAGGGGGGCATGCCTGTAATCCCAGCATTCCAGAGGCTGAGGCAGGAGAATTGAAACTTCAAAGCCATTCTGTGTTGCATAGTGAAAACTTTTGTCAAAAAACCAAACCAGCTGGGTGCTGGTGGCTCCTGCTTGTAATCCTTGCTACTCAGGGGGCTGAGATCTGAGGAGAGACTTATCCCCAGTTAAACACCAAAAAGCCAGAAGTGGTGCTGTGGCTCAAATGGTAGAGTGCTAGCCTTGAGCAGAAAAGCTCAGAGAGTGCCCAGACCTTGAATTCATGTCCCAGCACACATGTACACACACACACACACACACACACACACACACACACACACACACACATCCTTAACCAACAACAAAGTAAAAACAAAAGAGCATATTATCATCTTTAACTCTCTACTTCTCAATTTATGATGTTTTTGTGTATATGTCAGCACTGGGGCTTGAACTCAGGGCTTGTGCTCTTGCTTAGATTTTTTTTTGTTTGCTCCAGGCTATTACAGTTCAAAGCCAGCCTCAGCAGGAAACTCCATGAGACCCCAATCTCCAGTTAACCAGCAAAAAGCAGGAAGTAGAGATGTTGTCCAAGTGGTAGAGTGCCAGCCTTGAGCCATAAAGCTAAGAAATGGTGCCCAAGCCCTGAATTCAAGCCCCAGTAGCAGCATAAAAAAGAGAAAACAAATGAAGCCGTGGTACTCACTGGACACTGTATTGAAAATGAACTATACAACTTGTGGGTGGAGATGGGAGGGAAAGAATGGGACAGAGTGAGGGAAGGGGTGACGTCCAAAAAGAAATGCACTCTTTACCTGACTTATGTAACTGTAACTGTAATAACCAGCCCCATGGGAAGTCCCAGCCCTGGCTGACATCACTGCCACGTGGATGGGACCCACAGGAGGGGCAGCCTAGGAAGTCCCATCCCATGATGGAATCACTGCTACAGTGGCACTCCCAAATGGGCCTGGCTGCTGGAGCAGGGTGGGGCATCAGAAGGCCAGAGCATACATATATATAGGCTGCCTGTGTGGAGGAAGGGGAGGACAGGGAAGAGAGAGGAAAGCGGGAGGTACCTGCTGGGGGAGTGGAGCTGAGCTGGGGAGAAGTCTGAAGCCTGAGGCCTGTGGAGAAGCTTGAGGCCTGTGGAGAAGCCTGAGGCCTGAGGAGAGGCCAGGCCTGCCGGAAGGAGGAATAGAAAACTCCTCACTCCTTTGGAACTTTGGAGGGTTGGAGCTTTGGAGATTGAGGCTGTTGGAGGTTTGAAGGTCAGAGCTGGTCTGGGTTCTGAGTTCTGGGTAATTGGCCCAGGATAAAGTAGTCGCAGGCCAGTATTTAGAGGTGGAGGCTGTTCTGGTTCTGGGTTTGGGGTTGTAGATAAAGCTCCTTTCCACCTTTACCTGTGCCTCCATGGATTTTTCTCACTCTCAGATCATTACATTTGGAGGCCCCAGTGAGATAATCCACCTGGACAGCATTGGGCCTTGGCCCCAGGAAACCCCCCTCGTAGATGAGCGCCTGGGCCATCAGGGGGTGCTCAGCCCCGAGGCTTCCTGAGCCTCCCTGGAGCATCTGTGTCCTGAGGACCAGGACAGGAGTCATGTGCAAACCTTCTGGGGTGAGTCTGGGCAGGCTTGCAGGCCTCATCTGGGGAGACTTAGTGGAAGGCTGGACACAGCACTGGAGTCTGAGGCTGGGATCAGACATCACCTATGCCTCCTGGGACTTCCTTGAGAAACCATCTAGGGCCTCCTTCAGAGGTCATCTGGGAGATGTGGGACATGTGGGTTAAGTGTCCATGGCTACTTATCTGTGTTTATTTGTTACTAATTCTATCTGTGTCCTTTATACACCTCCACTTACTCCTTTTTTCCCAGGATAGGAAAACAATGTCCTAAAGTTCTTGTAAGTGAAACTGTAACTGAAAACTCTTCTCTCCCAGTGTTGCAGGATTCCCTGGAAGAGGACCCATGGGTGCACTCTCCCCCTTATACTGAGCCATCAGCAACTCTGATGTTAAGTCCTCCCCATACCAGTAGTGGTTCCTTGTACCCTCCTGAGGTGGTAAAAGGTGGTACATCCCCCTTACTACCCTTGAGAGAGGTACCAACCCATGGGGGAGACCATGGGCAAGTCCCCTTCTAGCGTATGTTCCCTTTACAACCAGTGACATGTATAACTGGAAACAGCAAAATTGGTCCTTTTCTGAAAAACCTCAGGGGTTCTTCTCATTACTGGAGTCTGTATTCTTTTTTTTAAAATTCATTTATTTATTAAACAAAATTTTTTTGACAAGGTGTTGTGCAAAAGGGGTAAAGTTACATAGTAGGGCAGTATGTACATTTCTTGTGCTATCTTACACCGTGTTTTTCTTTCCCTTCCCTAGGTCAGGTAGACATATATACAATACACGATGTACCAAGAACATATACAGTAGCCACGTGGCCTACGCCCAAGAAAATTCGCCTAGGGCTTTAAATGTAATGTCTACAATAGACAGTATGTCGACAATAGTCTTATTTGAACGTACATACATAGCTTTTGAGCTATTGTGATCCACTGAGAGGTCAATTTTTGACCTTTATATGTTGAGTAGTTGTTTGGTTTTAGTTGCATAATGTAGGGTCGCTGACCCAAACCTGTGGGAAATACCATTTGACAAGAAGGTTTTGGTTTCACAGACCTGGCTCTACTGTCTCCCCATCACCCCATCTTAACAGTCATATATCAGGGAGATCATGCCCCTTTGTTTTCTGTGTTCTAGGCTTGTCTCGCTCAACATTATTTGTTCAAGTTCTGACCATTTCCCTGTGAATAACAATATTTCACCATTCCTAACCGCTATGTAGTATTCCATTGTGTATAGGTACCATAGTTTTTGGATCCATTCATCTGTGGAGGGGCATCTGGGTGGATTCCATATTTTAGCTATTGTGAATTGTGCAGCGATAAACATGGAAGTGCAAATGTCTTTTTGATATCTTGGGACCTGCTGTTCAGAATAGATGCCTAGAAGTGGAATGGCTGGGTCATAGGGTAGGTCTATATTGAGCTTTTTGAGAAACCTCCATACTATTCTCCAAAGTGGTTGTACTAATTTGCACTCCCACCAACAATGGAGAAGGGTTCCTCTTTCCCCGCACCCCCTCCAGCATTTGTTGTTGCCTGAGTTCAGAGTATAGGCCATTCTAACTGGAGTGAGGTGGTATCTCAGGGTTGTTTTTATTTGCATTTCCTTTTCTATCAGGGATGTTGAACATTTCCTCATATGTTTCTTTGCCATTTTTATCTCTTCTCTTGTAAAGTCTCTCTTTAGCTCCTTTGCCTATTTCCTAATTGGTTTACTGGGCTTGGAGGGGCTTAGTTTTTTGAGTTCTCTGTAGATGACAGATATTAGGCCTTTGTCTGTTGCTGTGCTGGTAAAGATCCTTTCCCATATGGTTGGCTGTCTTTCTATTTTGGTGGCTATGGCCTTAGCTGTGCAGAAACTTTTTATTTTGTAGTAGTCCCATTTGTCGAGTCTCTCTCCTATTTGTTGAGCCCCTGGGACTATATTCAGGAAGTTCCTTCCTATGCCTATAAGTTCTAGTGTCTTTCCTACTCTGTCCTTCAGTAGTTTCAATGATTCAGGTCTGATATTGAGGTCCTTGATCCATTTTGAGTTGATCTTCATGCATGGTGATAGGCTTGGGTCTACTTTGAGTTTTCTGCATATGGCTGCCCAGTCCTCCCAGCACCAATAGTTGAAGAGGCTATGTTTATTCCATTGTATGTCTTTAGCTCCTTTGTCGAATATCAGCTGACGGTAAGAGTGCGGTTTTATTTCTTTTTTTAAATTTAATTTATTTATTAATTGAACACAAATTTTTTTGACAAGGTGTTGTACAAAAAGGGTACAGTTACATAGTAGGGCAGTGTGTACATTTCTTGTGATATCCTACGCCCTGTTTTTCTATCCCTTCTCTAGGTCAGGTAGACATATATGCAATATACAATGTATCAAGAGCGGTTTTATTTCTGGATCCTCAATTCTAATCCATTGGTCTTCCAGTCTGTTTTTATACCAATACCAGGCTGTTTTTGTTATGATAGCTCTATAGTAGAGCTTGAAGTCTGGTATTGTGATACCTCCTGCACTGCTTTTTTTGCCTAGAATTGCTTTGGCTATTCTAGGTCTTTTGCTGTTCCATATGAATTTATGGATTGCTTTCTCTATTTCAGAGAAGAATGTAACTGGGATTTTGATAGGGATTGCATTGAATTTGTATAACAATTTGGGCAATATGGCCATTTTCACTATATTGATTCTGCCTACCCATGAGTATGGGAGGTCTTTCCATCTCCTTGTGTCTTCTTTGATTTCCCTTATTAGATTTTTATAGTTCTCATTAAATAGGTCCATCATGTCCTTGGTTAGGTTGATCCCTAGGTACTTTATTCTTTTTTTGGCTACTGTAAATGGAATTGTTTCCATAATTTCCTTTTCTGCTTGTACATTGCTGGTATACAGAAAAGCTGCTGACTTTTGTGGATTGATTTTGTATCCTGCTACTTTGCCAAATTGGTTTATTAGGTGTAGGAGTTTGGGAACTGAGTTTTTTGGGTCCTTCAGATATAAGATCATGTCGTCTGCGAATAGGGATAGCTTGATTTCTTCCTTGCCGATGTGGATCCCTTTGATGTCCTCCTCTTGCCTTATTGCTATGGCTAGGGATTCCAGCACTATGCTGAAAAGAAGTGGGAAGAGTGGGCATCCTTGTCTTGTTCCTGAGTTTAGGGGGAATGATTTAAGTTTCTCTCCATTTAATATGATGTTAGCAGTTGGTCTGTTGTATATGGCTTTTATTGTTTTGAGGAATGTTCCATCTATTCCTGTTCTCTCCAGAGCTTTTAATAAGTATGAATGTTGTATTTTGTCAAAGGCTTTTTGGGCATCGACTGAGATAACAATGTGATTCTTGATTTTAGTTCTGTTTGTGTGGTGAATTACATTGATTGATTTATGGATGTTGAACCATCCTTGTGACTGTGGGATGAAGCCTACGTGATCATGAAGTATAATTTTCTTGATCAGAGTTGATTTATTTCTTCTTGGTTCAGTTTGGGCAGTTTGTACTTCTCTAGGAATTGATCCATTTCTGTAAAATTATTGTTTTTCAGTGAGTAGAGGTTCTGGAAATAGTTCCTTATGATTGTTTGAATATCGTGTGTACTTGTAATTTTTCCGGTGGAGTCCCTGATTTTATGTATATGATTCTCTTCTCTTCTTTTTTTTGTAAGTCTAGCGAGGGGTCTGTCAATTTTATTTATTTTCTCAAAGAACCAGCTTTTAGTCTTATTTATTTGTTGAATGGTCTTTCTATTTTCAATCAGATTTATCTCTTCTTTAATCTTTGTGATCTCTCTCCTGCTAGTCATTTTAGAGTCCATCATTTCTTGTTTCTCCAGTTGTTTTAGCTTCATCGTGAGGTCACTCACCTGCTCTGTTTCCATTCTTTAATTGTGAGTGTGAGGGCGATGATCTTGCCCCTCAGTACTGCCTTAGCTGTGTCCCATAGGTTTCTTTGTGATGTATTTTCATTGTCATTGTGCCTTATGAATTTGTTAATTTCACCTTTAATTTGGTCTGTGGCCCAAGTGTTGGATAACAGTGTGAGGTTTAGCCTCCAAGAATGTGTATAGCTTCTGTGGTAACCATTGTTATTGAGGGTTACCTTTAATCCACTGTGGTTAGATATAATACATGGGATGATGTCAATACTTTTGTATTTGCTGAGGCTCTTTGTGTGGGCTATGACATGGTCTATTTTGGAGTTGATCCATGGGCTGCTGAGAAGAAGGTGTATTGGGTCTCTGTAGGGTGATTTTAATGAGAAGTCCAGCTTGTCTGAGATCAGGATGGCTACTCCTGCCATTTTGGTAAGGTGCGTTTGCTTGGAAGATCTTGCTCCATCCTTTCATTCAGAGCCTGTTTTTATCCCTTGCTATATGGTGAGTGTCTCTTGTAGACAACAGATGGCAACTTTTTGTTTGCAGATCCATTCTGCCAGTCTGCTCCTCTTTATTGGAGAGTTTAAAGCGTTTATATTCAAAGAGATCAAAGATAAGAGTGTTTTTTTTCTCCTTCCATTTTCTTGTTGGGCTGTTTTTCCTCTTTTTTTTTTTCTTGTCTTTAGTGAGCTGCTCTTTCTGTTGGGCTCTGGCTATTGTAGTTTCTTTCTGTTTCTGTCTGCGTGTCCTGTACAGTTTCTGTTGGGTGGGAGTCCCCTCTTAGAATTCGTTGTAGGGCTGGTTTTTTATTCACATACTCCTTTAGCTCCTCTTTGCTATGGAAAGATCTGGTTTTCCCCTCGAATATGCACTCCAGCTTCACTGGATATTTTATTTTATTTTAGGTTGGCAATTGTTGGCTTGTAGGACTTGGATGGTGTTCTTCCATTCTCTTCGAGCGTGGTAGGTTTGTGTGGAGAGGTCTGCTGTTATTCGGATCCTCTTCCCATTGTAATAAATTTCTTTCTTCGCTTTGGCTGCATTCAAAATTTGCTCTTTATTCTTGAGATCTGAAGTCTTGAATATTATGTGCCTTGGCGGGGCTTTTCTAGGATCTGGTCTGCCAGGTGTCCTATAGGCTTCGGTTACCTGGATGGGGTCTCTTATGAGATTGGGGAAGTTTTCTGCAATCACTTTATTGAGAATATTTTGAAGCCCTCTGCTCTGGTATTTGGCTCCTTCTTCTACTCCAATTATGCGCAGATTATATCTCTTGTCTTTTTCCACTAGCTCCTGGATTAGTCTGCCCTGGAGCTTTACCGTTTCTTGGAGTGTGGTAATTTTCTGGTTCTTATCAGCTGCATCATCGTCCAAGAGACAGATTCTGGCTTCCATATGGTCAATTCTTTGTGCTGTGGATTCAAGTGCAGAGTTTATGGATGTCAGAGAGCTATTTATGGTTGCCAGATCAGCTCTGATCACGGAAATTTCTTCCTTTAAAGAGTTGTATTTTAAATCTATTTTTTCATGCATTTCACTTCTCAGGATGTTAAGGTCTTCTTTGACGGAGGTTTGCACTGTATCCATTTTTGCTTCCATTTCTTTCTTGGCTTCCTGGATGTCCTTCGAGACTTCCACTCTGAACTCCTGGAATTGTTTTTTTATTTCGTTTCTGAGGCTTTCCATCATTTCTGCTAACATAGCCTCAGTTGTTTTTTTATTCTCTATCTCCTCTTCAGTCATGCTGCTTTCTGGAGCTGGCGAGTTGGCTTGTCCTTTGATGAAATTTGTTATATTTCTTTGTGATTTGCGCATCTGGAGATCTGAGGGTGGCTTCCCTGGTTTGGCTTTGTGCTGGTTCCCGCTGGTCCTTCAGTGGGAGACTTGTTTGTGTCCTGGCTCTGGGTTTGAGTTTGGCTGTTGAACCTTGCTTCATAATGGGTGAGCGTGTCCTTCTCGGTTGTTGCTGAGGTGGTCACTCTCCCTGCACTTGGGGGCCAGTAGGTTCTGTGTCTTTCTCTGTGGGACAGTGTCCTGCCACTATGTTGTGCTGACCCTAGCATGCCCCTGGTGGGGGTTTGCTGGTCGCTGATTCAGTGTGGCATGGAGGCTTTTCTCTTCTTCGCTTCTTTTTTCCACTGGGTACCTTGGTCAGAGGAGCTCACCTTTCAAATTGAGAATTGCTGCTGAGAGGCTGCTTGCCCCTCTGTGAGGAGTGGAACTCCTGGCGTGACTTTTCGGCTGTTGCTTCTCTGGTAGCTGAAGGTCTGTGGCCCCGCTTGCCGGCGCTGGGTCCCCTTTCCTGGAGTCTGTATTCTTTACACACCAGCCCACCTGGGATGATTGTTAGCAACTTTTGCATGTGCTTTTTACTTAGGAAGAAAGGGAACGCATCCATCCAGTGTAATGCCTTAAAGGAGGTCCTTGGACCAGATGGGTCCCCGACTGATGATCCAGTCCATTTGGAATGAGTCTTTCCCCTGACTCACCCAAGCTGGGACTACAAGGGAGGCAACTGAGGTAGGGAGGCACTTACCAATTATCACCAGGGATATGGGCAGCAGCTAGGAAGCAAACTAATTTATCTAAGGTGAGTGAGACTGTACAGCTCCCTAGCTGCTTTTCTGGAGCAGCTCTTGGAGGCCTATAGGACCTGTACACCTATAGATCCTGAGGTCCCGGAGAATCGAAGAGCCCTAAGTATGGCCTTCCTTGCCCAATCAGCCCCAGATATTATTAAAAAAAAAAAAAAGCTTCAAAGGTTAGGTTTTGAGGGAAAGGTGTTATCTGAGCTAGTAGTGGTAGCCCAGTGAGTGTTTGATAACAGATGCCCTGGAGGGAGAGCAGTTACAAAGGGCAGTTCAAGTATTAGTAGCAGCACTAGGACAGGGATCAAGAAACCCTGGATGATGGCATAACTCATTTGCAAATGCAAGTAGGGAACCTCTAGGATGAGACCAATGTGCTTATTGCAAGCAAAATGGACACTGGAAAATGGAATGTCCAAGGAGGAGAAAGATGGAGAATGGAAGGTTAAGTAAGCACATTAGCACCAGGAAACTGATCATATCTCCTGAGGAACATGAAAAGGAGCTAGGGGTTCTAAAATCTAACTTTGTTGAACTGAAAGAGCCATTAGCGGAGCAGACACAAAAGTGGCATGTCAGAGAAGAAGAGACCAAGAGAAGTGAGCAGGAAAACAACAGGCTCAAGAAGGAGATTGTCAGTCTTCAGAAAGAGTTAAAGGACACACGTGCTCTGATGAGGAATGCACGGGGAACAGAAAGAGCAGAAAAACAGAAGAGCTCAACAAACAGGTAAAAGATCTGTCACAAAAATACACAGAGGTGAATAATGAGAAAGAGATGCTACTAGAGGAAAAGGCCAAACAGACTGCTGAGATACTCGCCACACAAAGTCTAATGCAGAATCAGCAGATCCAGCAGCAGATCCTCATCGCTGAGTTCCAGTGGCAACAGGAACAGTTCTCGTGGCAGCATGAAGCTCAGGTGCATGAGCACACCAAGCAGCAGCAGGAGATGCTGGACATGAAGCCCTGCCAGGAGCAGGAGCTGGAGAAGCAGCACCATGAGCAGAAAACACAGCAGCTCCAGAACAAGAAGGGCAAAGAGATGGATGTGGCCACAGCACTGCCTGTGCAAGGAGCCCCCACACCAGCCCAGGACCTGTGCCCTGACCACCTGTTCCCGCTGCCTGGGGCAAAGCCAGCACTGCAGGAGCAGCAGCTGCAACAGGAGCTCCTGGCCCTGAGGCAGAAGCAGTATGTCCCAATGGAACAGGCGGAGGCACAGAAAAAGTCTCCATAGCATCACTGGGAACTCAGAAGAGGAGCTGAAGAACAAGCAACGATGCTGTGAGAAGGAGCAGCAGGTTGGGAGCAGGCTGCAGCAGCAGTTGGACAATCAAAGGACTCTTCCATGCCCTGGATGCCTTCAAGGAGGCTGGGATCATGAAAGAGAGCTTGGGAGAAAAGGAGGAAGAAGTCTCCAAGCTCCAGACTGAGGTTCAGAGTACTAAACAGGTGTTAAAGAAATTAGAGACCCTTGAGGTGCAGGGAAACAACCAAGACTGATCAGTCAGCTTGGAAGGTTGCCCTAAAACCAGTGGGGCCTCTAGAGCTACTAGTCAGCAAGATTAAAGGAAGAGGCATGAAAAACAGTGGTAGCAAGTGGGCAAGTGTGGAGACTGCACTTGCGAAAAATGGTCACTGGCTCAAGCCTTCTATGCCTGTATCTAAATTGCTCTGGGCTACTGCTTACAACTATCTTGAAAACAAGTGGGGCAAATACTGGAAAGATGGAACATGTTGAGGGGGCACAGGTGCAAGGAACCCCACCTGGTGAATTATGGGAAGTGAACTTCATGGAGGTAAAGCCTGAAAAGTATGAGTATCAGTATCTGTTAGTACTAGCGGACACTCAGGCTAGGTCGAGGCATTCCCTACACAAACCGAAACCGCTCAGGTAACATTTAAAAAATTATTCCATGAAACAATTCCTCGATTTGGCTTACTCTTAGTAATGAGGTCTGACAATGGCCCGGCCTTCACAGACCAAGTTACTCAATTATTTGCTAAGGCCCCTAGGAATAAATTGGAAGTTACATTGCATTTATAGACCTCAGAGTTCAGGACAAGAGGAAAAAATGAATAGGACCTTAAAGGAAACTTTAGCTAAATTAATTACAGAGACTATCTATGACTGGGTTAGCTTCCTCGCCTTTGCCCTCCTGTGAGCAAGATGCACTCCTTATGTTAAAGTATCCACTTTCTTTGAAATCGTTTATAGTAGAACACTCCCTTTAGTTCCTAAACTTGGGAAAACTATATTAACAGAAATGTCTAAACAGTCTTGTACAGTCACTGCAGGGTTTGCAACATGTTCTTTCATGTGCCTATCCTTTGGTGGCCGAGGTCCACCAGCCTCCTGAGAAAAACTCCACTCACCCCTTCTCACCTGGACATCTGGTGTGGGTAAAAAGGCATCCCGCTCCCGAACTGGAACCCAAGTGGCAAGGACCTTACTTGGTAGTGCTAACTACACCGTCAGCTATTAAGGTTGCAGGAAAACCACATTAGATCTGTCACTCTCAAGTGAAACAGGCAATGAGACGATCTCCAGAGATGGCTGAAAGATGGACTGTTCAGAGACACTCAGAGAACACCTTAAAGATACGACTTATCAAGTGTTAATTAATGTGTTCAACAGGAACACAGTTCTTTATTATGGTTACTCTTCCTTTTTCTTAATGTGTTACTGTGGGGAGAGCTTTTCTGCCCATATTATCTGTTGGATTTGCCACTTAGATGGAGGTGGGAGGAGTTTAGAATTTAGCCCAAAAAGAGAATCAATGATTTGTTTGGACATAAAAATCAGTGGGGAATGTAATAACCAGTGGGGCGGGAAGTCCCGGCCCACATTGACATCACTGCCATCTAGATGGGACCCCCAAGAGGGCAGCCTAGGAAGTCCTGTCCCTTGCTGGTGTCACTGCCACGGTGGCACTTCCAAGTGCCTGGCTGCTGGAGTGGGGTGGGGCTCCAGAGGGCCAGAGCATATATATAGGCTGCTTGTGCGGAAGAAGGGGAGGAGAGAGGAAAGTGGGCAGTGTCTGCTGGAGGAGTGGAGTGGAGCTGAACTGTGGAGAAGTCTGAAGCCTGAGGGCTGAGGCTTGCAGACAGGCCTAGAGGCCTGTCTGAGGCCTAAGGAGAAGCCTTCAAGGAGGAGGAATAGAAAGAAACTTGCTCTTTTGGAGGCTTGGAGGCTGAGACTGTTGGAGGTTTGGAGGTCAGAGCTGGTCTGGGTTCTGGGTAATTAGCCCAGGACAAGGTAGTCAGTCACTGGCCAGTATTTGGAGGTGGAAGCTGTTCTGGCTCTGGGTTTGGGGTTATAAATAAAGTTCCTTTGTAAATAGAATTCCTTTCCACCCTTAACTGTGCCTTGGTGGATTTTTCTCACTCTCAGGTCATTACATAACCCCTTTGTACATCACCTTCTTATAATAAAAAAAAAGTAAGTCTCTGCATAGTGCTTGATCCATTGAATGCGTATTTAGCAACTATGTTGACAGGCTGAATGCCCAGGGCTTAACCTTTCTGTTTCATCATGGGAATAAATAAGTATGTAATTTCCTCTTGCTTCCATAATTTATATTTTCATCTATGTGGTAAATATAGGTTCCAAGAGGATAGAGTCTTGTCTTGTCTACTGCTATCTTCCTAGCATCCCCACAGACCACAGAGTGGCTTCCAGTGTGTATTTGTTGTATGAGAGAGTGTGTGTGGGAGGGAGGATTATTTGGGGGGTGGGGAAAAAAAGAGCCAGAGAGAAGGAAGCATTGATTCCTTTCCTAATAGTGACTCATTGTTTTCAGCCAACCCTTGGCCTTTTCTCATTCAAAGAGTCCATGAGTAAAGCGCAGTGGAAAAGCAGTTGGAGCTGTTGGTACAACAGTATTGCAAATACCATCATCAGGCACTCAGCTCTGTGTGTGTGTGTGTGTGTGTGTGTGTGTGTGTGTGTGTGTGTGTACACATGCGCATGCGCTTAGTATTCAGAAATCTCCTATGATCTTCTTCTCCCAGTCCCGTCTCAGGGTTTCACCATACACGAACCAAGCACTCAAGTGTATGAGCCTTGCACTCCCATTGTTTCAGCAGAAGTTTCCTTGTCACTGAGTTCCCACACCTGACTTTGCTTGGCCACTCTGGAGGTATCCCTTGCAGTACCTGCAGTGCAGCCCAACTCCTGGCCCCCTTGGCCCTGTTGACTGGCCAGGCATGAGCTTCAGGATTCCAAACTGTTGGGAGTTGGAACCCCTCTAGCCTGGCCTGGAGGTACCCTGAGCTGCTGCCCCGAGGGTCATGGAGAGGGCCTCCCAGAAGAGCAAAGCTAAGGGTGAGTGGGGAGAGGGAGGAGACCTACGTGCCTGGCCTTCTTGCCTCTTGCGCCCCATGCAGAATGGGATCATAAGTGGTGCCCTGGGCTTTGTAGATGACCTCCAGCCAATTGTTTATCAGGGTGTAATTTACAGAAAACAAGAATGTTTTTCTCAGTGGACAGATGGGCTTTGACTCACATAGCCCCACGTTGAGCCCTCACCACCACAGTCAAGACCAGGAACAGGCCCACCCCCCAGAATTGCCCAGTGGCTGGCCGTTGGCAGCCTATCCCTTCCTCTACACACTCTCATTTGTTTAGTTCTAGAGTTTGGCCTTTTCTATGGAGAAGGTCATTTAAAAAATGGAGTCATTTGTCAGGTGTCAATGGTTCACTCCTGTAATCCTAGCCACTCAAAAGGCTGAGATCTGAGGCTCAAAGTTCAAAGCCAGCCTGGACAGGAAACTGTATAGCCAAAAGCTGAAAGTAAAGATGTGGCTCAAGTGATAGAGCACTAAGCAAAAACCTCAGGAATAGCACCCAGGCCCTGAGTTCAAGTTCAAGACAGGAAAAACAAAATGACAATGGAAAAAAAAAAAAGAGCCATTGATGGAGCTTCCTGAATCTGGCTTCTCTTACTTAATTAACTCTGTTGTCTTCTGAAACTAGATTCCATGAATTCCATGATAAGCACATGTAATTTGCAAATGGAGGTTGGAGAAGGGCGTTGAGAGCCCCTAAGAGCTCTCAACAGTGGTGGGAGCCCCCCAAAACATCACATGGACTCAGCAAGGGCTTGGCAAAATGGGTGCCATGTTGGAACGGGTGATTGAAAACAGCTCTGCCCAGAAATTTCCTGTGTGCTGAAAAGGAGCCTTTTAGAAGCTTCCTTGAATGGGGGTGGGGGGAGAATCCCTTGTTTAAAATCACACTTGCTTATGTGATGGGGTTCTGACGAAAACAAGTTTCAGTGTCTCCACAACCCATTGTCCCCAAAGTCTTCAAATGTTCTTCCCAGAAGGTCTTTGAATCTCTCTTCTGCCCATTTCCTAGGTCACAACTATGACATAGTTTGGTGATTGCAGTACCTTTCTTCTTCTTTCTATTCTGGACTTCACCACCCATAAAACACACAGCATCATTATTATTATTATTATTTATTTTATTATTTTTTTTTTAGCCAGTCCTGGGCCTTGGACTCAGGGCCTGAGCACCGTCCCTGGCTTCTTCCCGCTCAAGGCTAGCACTCTGCCACCTGAGCCACAGCGCCCCTTCTGGCCGTTTTCCATATATGTGGTGCTGGGGAATCGAACCGAGAGCTTCATGTGTAGGAGGCAAGCACTCTTGCCACTAGGCCATATTCCCAGCCCTGTTATTATTATTAATTATTATTATTTTATTTTTTGGTACCAATCCTGGTGTTTGACCTAAAAAAACAGGGCACTTTGCTTGGCTTTTTTTTTTCTTCTTTTCTCAAGGGTGATGCTCTGCTCTTGAGTCATACAGTTCCATCTCTGGCTTTTCTGCTAATTAATTGGAGGTAAGAGTCATGGATTTTTCTGTCTGCACTGGCTTCAAACTTAGATCTTTAGGTCTCAGACTTCTAAGTAGCTGAGATTACAGGCATGAGCCACCATGTCCAGAACAGGTTTTTTGGTGTGTGTTTTTTTCTTAAATGCAAAATCTAAACTAGGCACCAGTGTCTCAAGCCTGTAATCCTAGCTACTCAGGAGGCTGGGGTCTGAGGATGGCAATTCCAAGCCTAAGCCAGGCAAAAAGTCCCTGTAAGAGCTCCAGTTAACCACTCAAAAACCGGAAGTGGTACTGTGCCTCAAGTGGTAGAGTGCTACTAGCGCTGAGTACAGAAACTCAGGGAGAGCATCCAGGCCCTGAGTTCAAGCCCCATAATCGAGAACAACAACAACAACAAAAGCGAAACTGATCATAACCAGCTTAAATGACATTTGTTTTCTCTTGGAATCACAGGAGCACCAGCCTGTGCCCCCGCTCACCCTCCCCTCCCCCCCTTTATACTCATCTCTTCATGTTTCAACAGGACTCAATCCCTTCCTGTCTTAGAACTTTGATGGGGTTTGCTACCTCCCATCTTCTTTTACCTAAATATTTCCTATTGATTCATGTTTTTTCAGGAAGCCCAATCCACTGTCTCCAGATGGGCCCTTGGCTCCTGTGATCACCTGGAGCTTGCTGCCCTTTCCTTTCATTGCACATGTACAGCTACTCAATTCACATTTATGTAAATGACTAGCAGCTATCTTCTCCACACAGAAGTAATATTTATAAGGATAAGCAACATGCAGTCTGTTGCCAGTGGCTCACACCTATAATCCTAGCTACTCAGGAGGCTGAGACAGGAGGATTGAGGTTCAAAGCCAACCCAGGCAGGAAATCTCCAATTAACCACCAAAACCTAGAAGTGAAACTGTGGTTCAAGTGGTAGAGTGCTAGCCTTGAGAAAAAAAAATAAAGAAGGTCAGGGACAGCACCCAGGCCCTAAATTCAAGACACACACACACAGAGGCACACTCCCATAGTACTTTCACAGTCCTCCTTTCCCGGGCAAGACGATAGAGAAATAAGGAGGAGGTGTACGTGTGGCAGGATTTTACCTTTAGAACCCCAGGGCAGAAAAACGGCCAGAAGTGGTGCTGTGGCAGAGTGCTAGCCCTGAGCAAAAGGAAGTCAGGGACAGTGCTCAGGCCCTGAGTCCAAGCCCCAGGACTGGAAAAAAAAAAAAAAAAAAAAAGAACCCCAGGGCCAATTGCCATGGTGCTGCTTTGATCAATGATGAAAACATGTCCCCCTCTCTCTGTCAGAAAGACGAATCATCTTCAAGGTCAAGACCTCTGTACACAACTTGAGCAGAACTCAGAAGACCAAACTCACTGTGAGCAGCCTGGGGTTGGGCCTCATCATCATCCAGCACGGGCCCTACCTTCAGATCACCCACATCATCAAGAAGGGCCCCGCTGCCAAGGACGGGAAACTTAAGCCAGGTGAGGGGTGTCCCCAGCCTTCCTCTCCTCCCCCTACAGGGAGTCACGACGATGATGTTTCAGTGTAACATCCTGAGAGGGTTCAGAAGGCCAGCCAATGGCCACCAGTGGTGCATGCCTAGAACCCTAACTGCTCAGGAGGCTGACATGTGAGGAGCACAGTTCAAAAAGCTAGCCTGAGCCTGGCATGGTGGCTGTTTAGGAGGCTGAGATCTGAGAAACATGGTTCAAAGTCTTTGAGATTCTTCTCTCCAAAACACCACCTAAAAGCCAGAAGTAATGCTGTAGCTCAAATGGTAGAGTGCTAGCCTTAAGCATAAAGAAGCTCAGGGACAGCACACAGTCCTTGAGTTCAAGCCCCAGGACTGGCAGGAAAGGAAAAAAATTAAAGAAGAAATAAACTTAAGAGCTCACCAACAATGAGAGCTCTCAGGTCTCTGGGTGACTGATTTATATCTGGTAAAATGTGTTCTCCCAGTGCCTGCCCTGGGCCAGGTGCTGTGCCCAGGAGCCGGGGATGCATAGGGATGGAGTAGTGGGGGAGAAGAAGATTTTTCAAGTGCTGTCAGTTCTGACCTCTGTAACCTTGAACGAAGTCACCTAAACTTCCAGGTCAGCTCCCTCTTCTGTCCACTGGGAGAACGCCATCTCTGTTAGAAGGTGCTGAAATATTTATGAAAGTGCTTTGTAAACAAGTGCTCAAGAAATCTTGCCAATTATTTCTATTCAGCTGTTCTTATAGATTATTTATTTTTGGCAGTCAATCTTGAGGCTTGAACTCAGGGCCTGAGCTTCTTTTGCTCAAGGCTAGCACTCTACCACTTGAGCCACAGTGCTACTTCTGGCTTTTTCTGTGTATGTGGTACTGAGGAATCCAACCCAGGGCTTCATTCATGCTAGGCAAGCACTCTACCACTATCCCATCGTCCCAGCCCTTTATATTGATTTTTAAAAATGTGCCAGACCTGGGGCTTAAACTCAGAACCTGGGTACTGTCCCTTAGATTTTTTGCTCTAGAATGGCACTCTACAAATTGATCACACCTCCATTTCTAGCCTTTTGGTGGGGAGATAAGAATCTTATGGACTGGATGCTGGTGGCTCATGCTTACAATTCTAGCTACTTAGGAGGCTGAGATCAGAGGATCACAGTTTGAAGCCAGCCCAGGCAGACAAATCCAAGAGACTCTTATTTTCAGTTACTCAGCACAAAGCTGGAAGTGGTAGAACACCGCCTTGAGTAAAAAAGTTAAGCAAGGATGAAACAACTTGAGGTCAAGCTTTATTACTGGCATGGGAAGGAAAGAAAGAAAGAAAGAAAGAAAGAAAGAAAGAAAATATAGAGTATTGGCACATTTATTAGTATGTACATAATAAATGAACAGTGAATGAGTATTTGTCCTTGGCATTGTGTGAGGTGTTTCTGCATCTATTATTGAATTTAATCTTTGCAACAGTCCTGAATTGCAGATCATGAAATATAGTCATTCACAGAGATGAAGTAATTTGTTCTCTATACACAGCCATGTCTGTGGTGAGAGCTGGGATCCGAATCTGTGTATTCGTAGAAACATAGGTCTCTAGCCAATTACTTAAGAATTATAAGCGAGGCTTTAATGAAGAGAGAGCTCCACCACTTGTTTTCAGTGCTGAGGTTTCCAGGACCCAGTGATTTAGATTTTTTGTGTGCCTGGGGCTTGAATTCAGGGCCCAAGTGCTGCCCTTAAGCTTTTTTGCTCAAGGCTGGTGCTCTACCACTTGAGCCACAGCTGTACTTTGAGCTTTCTGGTGATGAGTCTCTTCCATTTTGTTGCCTGGGCTGGTTTTGAACCTTTACCCTGACAGCTCAGCCTCCTAAAGAGTTAGGATTATAGGTGTAAGCTACTGGCTCCTGGCTAAAAGGAGGTTTATACCATGCCATTCCTATAGCCCATTAAAACAGAACAAGAATGTAATGAGGTTCTTGTTCATAAATACCAAACTGAAGCTTCTCCACGAAGGGAAATGTTAATATCTACCTATCTACTGGCAGAGCAATCACTCACATCCTGACATGCTTACTTTACAGCCAGATAGTCGGGGAGTTAAGCTGTTTAGTCTCTGCTCTCATGACAAAATCACCCTTTTACAAGGCAAGCACTCTTGCCACTAGGTCATATTCCCAGCCCCAAAAGTCACCCTTTTACAACCCAGTCAAGCAGAGTGACAAGCCATTACCTTTCAACTTAAAAGAATCCTCTTTTTCCTTCCTTTCTTCTTTTATTTGTCTTTTTTTCCTTCTTTTACTTCTTCCTTCTCCCTCCCTCTCTCCTTTGTTTCTCTCTTTCCCAGAGCTCTTTTGCCCAAGACTAACACTGTACCATTTGAACTACAGCTCCACTTCTGACCTCTTGGTGGTTAATTGAAGATAAGAGTCTCATAGACTTGGGGTTGGGAATATGGCCTAGTTGCAAGAGTGCTTGCCTTGTATACATGAAGCCCTGGGTTCGATTCCTCAGCACCATATGTATAGAAAATGGCCAGAAGTGGCGCTGTGGCTCAAGAGGCAGAGTGCTAGCCTTGAGCAAGAAGAAGCGAGGGGCAGTGCTCAGGCCCTGAGTCCAAACCCCAGGACTGGCCAAAACAAAAACAAAAACAAAAGCAAACAAACAAAGAGTCTCATAGACTTTCTTGTCCAGACTGGCTTCAAACTTTGATCTTCAGATTCCAGCTTCCTAAGTAGCTAGGATTACAGGCTTGATTCACCAATGTGAAAACCAACATTTTACCCAATGTGGAGAATCTGTTCTCTCTCTCTCTCTCTCTCTTTCCCCTCTCTCTCCCCCCCTCTCTCTCTCCCCCTCCCTCCCGCCTTTCCTCCCTCCCTCCCTCTCTCCTTCCTTCCCTCTCTCCCTCCCTCCTTCCCTCCCTCCCTCCCTCCTTCCCTCCCTCCCTCCCTCCTTCCTTCCCTCCCTCCCTCCCTCCCTCCCTCCCTCCCTCCCTCTCCCCCCACCCTGTGCTGGAACTGGGACTTGAACTCAGGGCCTTGGACTTTCACTTGGCTTTTCCCGTCAAGGCTGCTGTTCTACCATGTCTGGTTTTTTTTGGTGGTTAACTGGAGATAAGAGTCTCATGGACTTTCCTGCCTAGGCTGGCTTTGAACCAAAATCCTCAGATCTCAGCCTCCTGAGTAGTTAGGATTACTTGTATGTGCCACCAGTAACCTGCTGAGTTTGTCCATAAGAAGCCAATCTTTTTTTTTTTTTTTTTTTTGCCAGTCCTGGGGCTTGGACTCAGGGCCTGAGCACCGTCCCTAGCTTCTTTTTGCTCAAGGTTAGCACTCTACCACTTAAGCCACAGCGCCATTTCTGGCCATTTTCTGTATATGTGGTGCTGGGGAATTGAACCCAGGGCCTCATGTATACGAGGCAAGCACTCTTGCCACTAGGCCATATTCCCAGCCCCAAGAAGCCAATCTTTTTTTAAAATTAATTTTTATTTATGTGGAACCAAGGAATCGAACCCAGGGCCTCATGCATGCTAGGCAAGCACTCTACCACTAAGCTACATTCTTAGTCCCATAAGAAGCACATCTTTTGAATTCTTCCCAGAAGCCTTTGCTTATTGCAAGTGGCTTTCAGAATTCTTCACTGCAAACATTAGAAAATGGTTCTATGAAGGCACTGAAGTTAGGATATGGGTCTGTGGCAGATTTGCCAGAAAGGCTGAAAAGCCAGGCTTGGAGCTAGTGGTGAGAGCCAAAGGCCACAAAGAAAGAATCCCGGAAGCTAGCTCCTCCTAACACCTGCTGCATCCTGGGTCCAAGTCCACTGCCTCAAATGTGAACACCTGGGGCTAGATTGTGCTATTCGCCTCTCTATCCTTGATGTTAGGGTGGGGAAAATGAGTACACACGATTAGCTTTTATTTTTATTTAAAATGTTTTTTAAAGCATTCTCCCCTTTTAGGGTAGGGGCTTTGTTTCCAAGATGTAATAAAAGCTCCAGAGCTGCCATGCTTCTATCCCGTCCAACATTGGCTTAAAAATAGGATACTTGCTGGGCACCAGTGGCTCCCACCTGTCATCCTAGCTACTTAAGAGGCTGAGATCTGAGGGTCAAGGTTCAAAGCCAGCCCAGGCAGGAAAGTATGTGAGACTCTTATCTCCAATGAACTAGAATGCCAAAGCAGAAGTATGGCTCAAGTAGTAGAGTGCTAGCCTTGAGGAAAGAAGCCAAGTGAGAGTGAGAGGCCCTGGGTTCAACTCTCAGCACACACACAAAGATTTCCTAAAGTAGATCCAGCTGTAAAATGCCTTTGAATCTGAGTATGGCCTGCCTATACATCTTATGTAAGGTTAAGGCAAGGTAGTTTACAATACTTCAGAATGGTTTTCCCAACTAGAATTCTGCACAGGAGCAGAGAATTACGACCCGTTTGATGTTAACTCTAGTTAGTATGAGAGACACTGGAAATTGCCAGGCAGGTAGGACAGGAAGTAGGCCATTTATCACATAGTGTAAATGGCTTAGTGGTCTTTCTTAGCAATCACTATTTTATTTGAAAGTAACATATTTTTAGAATCCTAAAGGATGATTCAGACTACAAATGGTGTTAAGGCTCTGTTATTACCAAGAACTTTAGATGTATCTAAAAAACATAGCATAATGACCCTCATTACACTGCCATAAAGAAATATCTTGCAAGGCATTCTTTTTTATTATTAAACATTTTTAATTGTTAGCGGGGGCCGATGGCTCACATCTATAATCCTAGCTACTCAGGAGGCTGAGCTCTGAAGATTGTGGTTTGAAGCCAGCCCAGGCAGAAAAGTGAGACTCTCATCTCCAATTAACCACTCAAAAATCAGAAGTGGTGCTGTGGCTCAAGTGGTAGAGTCCTAGCCATGAGCACAAAGAGGCTCAGGGACAGTGCTCAGGGCCGAGTTCAAGTCCTGTAACTGACACACAAAAAAGTAATTGTTATTATAAAGGTGATGTACAGAGGGGTTATAGTTACATAAGTCAGGTAATGAGTACATTCCTTTTTGGACAATGTCACCATTCCTAAGCTCTCATCCAGTTTCTTGCTCCCTTCCCTACCCAAAAGTTGTATAGTTCATTTTCAACATAGTGTCTAGTGAGTATCACTGCTGCATTTGTTCACCCCTTAAGGCATTCTTCATTATCCAAAGAACAGTTGTGTTGGCAGGGTGCTGGTGGCTCATGCCTGTAATCCTAGCTACTTGGGAGGGTGAGATTTAAGGACAGAAGCCAGCTAACAGGTAGAGAAGCCCATGAGATCTTTTATCTCCAGTTCAGCAAAAAGCTGAACCAAATGTTATGCCAAGTTGCGAGGAGACCACCAAGAAGACCACCAAGAAGACCACCGAGAGCCAGACGTTCCGAAATGCAAAAGCAAGGCAAGGCTTTATTCAAGCGGGCCGCAGCCGGGGCCTCGTCCTACCCACTGACACAGCGGAGGTTAGGCGGAAACCCTAAGCTGCGATTGCACAGGGCTTATAAAGGCAAAAAACAAAGTTACAGCAATCAGGTGTTCAAGCAAGACAAAAAACAAAGTTACAGCAAGCAAGATTAGGATACGGGTACAAATCTGATTGGCTCAGGGCTCGAGGCACTAGGCTCGAGGCATTCTGGGGGCGGTTAGAGTTAAGCATTCCCAGGCAGTTAGAGTTCTCGACCGGCTGGGCCCTAATAAGCTTGCCCTGGGTTTGCTCATGGTTTAAACAGACAACAAAATGGGGGCTGCCTGAAAAATGGGGTTTACTTTAACTCTTCATTCCCCCCTTCTGATAGGTAACTCGAGAACCAATCGTGGTTCTCCTTGCTTATTAGTTTGATTCTGACAGAATCGATAGGGACAGGCTGGTATTGTGCCCGCAATACCATAAGTCGTCGGTGGCGCTTTTCTTAGTTGGTAGCGGGTGTGGCTCAGGAGGAGGTCCAGTCTCATAAAGGGCCTGTAGCTTGGACCAGATCTCTTGGTGGACTTGCTATAGGGCTCTGAGGGGGCGAAAAAAGCTCGTAACAAATGCGATTGCAAGTTAGGAATAACATTTAGATGACATCACACAAGTCCCTTAGCCCTGCAGATACAGGTACAGATAAACATAGTTTTACACCAAAGTCCCAATTCTGACCCTATTTATATTATAGCCAATTTGATTACATACCAACTTTACTCATATGCTCTAATTTTAAGACATACTGATACCATTTGTTACATACTCAAACTTTCTAGGGATTGTCTTTCTCACTGAAAGTGGAGGTGTGGCTCAAGTGGAAGAGTGCCAGCCTTGAGTGAAAAAGCAAAGGGATAGCACTCAGGCCCTGAGTTCAAGCCCCAGAACCTGACCTGCATGCACACACAGACACACAGACACACACTCAGACACACACAGAGAAAACAATTGTGCCAAAGAAATAAATGGTTGTGTGTGTGTGTGTGTGTGTGTGTGTGTGTGTGTGTGTGTGTGTATACTGGTACTGAGGCTTGAACTCAGGACCTCTATACTGTCCCTTAGCTTTTTCACTCAAAGCTGGCCACTACTTGAGCCACACCTCCTCCACTTTCAGGTTTTGGTGGTTAATTGAAGACATGAGTCTCATGGATTTTCTTGCCAGGCTGGCTTCAAACCATGATCCTCAGATCTCATGTCTCCTGAGTAGCTAGGATTACAGACATGAATCCCTGGCGCCTGGCTGCTATAAACATTTTTAATAAATAAAAGCTAAAGCCTGGCTTTGATTCAGAATAACCCAGCAATATGAACCCATACAATTAAATAGTTCTCAGGCTAGGAATGTGGCTTAGTAGTAGAGTGTTTGCCTAGCATGCATAAAGCCCTGGGTTTGACTCCTCAGCACCACATACACAGAAAAAGCTGGAAGTGGCATTGTGACTCATGGTAAAGAGCTAACCTTGAACAAAAGAAGCTCAGGGACAGTGCTCAGGCCCTGGAGTTGAAGCCCTATGAATGGCAAAAACAAACAAGCAAAAAAATAAATAGTTTTCAGTAAAGCCAGCAAGTAGCATGGTCGTCTTCAACCCCTCTCTTCATTGTACTCACACTGCTTTTCCTCCTGCAGGTGATGTCCTCATTAATGTTGGCCATGTCAATGTATTAGGATATACTCTTCGAGAATTTTTAAAGCTTTTGCAACATATTACCATAGGAACAGTGCTACAAATCAAAGTGTATCGAGAGTTTATCGACATACCCCAAGAATGGCGAGAAATATCTAATTTGATCCCGGAAGCCAAGTCTCCGGAACAAGAGTAAGTAGCTGACTTCAGGAACTCCCTTTTGGTATGGAAGCCCCAGGCCCAAAGCACAGCGTCTGGGCTTATAGAAAGGGGGAACTAATGACACTGCTAGAGTAATTCTGTGAATTTCCAGACCCTTTCAGACAGGATTCTGCAGGCCCTCACATGAGGAAACAGGATAAAGGGAATTTGGAGTTACAAACAGCCAGCAAGGATTGATGAGAACTCTGGCCCCAAACCCACCTGCAATGAGTCCATCTGATCAACCCTTAAAACATATGCTGCGGTGCTGGGGGCTCACGCCTGTAATCCTAGCTCCTCAGGAGTCTGAGATCTGAGGATTATGGTTTGAAGTCAGCCTTGAAAAAAAAAGCTCAGGGACAGCGCCCAAGCCCTGGACAAGCACACACCCACACACATCCCCAACCCAAAAACCCATATGAGGGGAATTATACTCTCTTTTCTCTTTGCATTGCCAATTTATTTCTCTCTGTTATTCTTCCCAATGGCACATAAGTCCCTCCCCCCTCTTTCATTTTTGGTGCCAGTTCTGGGGTTTGTATTCATAGCTTTTGCTTGGCTTTTTCCTCTCAAAGCTGGCACTCTACCACTTGAGCCACACTTCTACTTCCGGCTTTTCTTTTTGACATTGTGGCTGGTTGATTGTGAGAAGCATCTCTTGGGTTTGTCTGTTCCCAGGCTACTTTCAGACCACGACCCTCAAATCTCAGTCACTCCTGTGTAGTTAGGATTACAGATGTGAGACACCAGGCCCCGGTGAGCGATAGAACCACAGAAAACAAGTGACATTAGCTAGGAGCAAGTATTGAACACATGAAACTTCTGAGGAAACTTGGTACCCAAACCATAACAATAGTGGAGAGATCTTATGGTGGGGAGTATTTGCCTAGTTGAATAAGTTAGAAATTGAGGGTTGTGTTTGACTTTTCCATTGTCTACTATTGTTCTAAACTAATCACTAGGCTTTGTCACCACCTCCAGTCTTCTCACACTGGTTTCTCCCTGGCTACTATCATCCCAAAGGTACCATTTGGTCTACCTCCATCTATTCATGCCTCCTTCTAAGTTTGGTTTGTTTGTTTGTTTTGGTGCTAGTTCTGGGGCTCCAACTCAGAGCCTGATCACTCTCCCTGTTTGTGTCCTCAAGGTTGGTGCTCTACCACTCCAGCTAGAAGTTTACTTCTGGCCTTTTTTTTACGTTTAACAGGGGACAAGGGTCTCATGACCTTTCTGCCTGGGTTGGCTTTGAACTATGATCCTCAGATCTCAGCCTCCTGAATAGCTAGGATCACAGGCTTGAGTGACTAGCACCTGGTCTCCTACTCAGTTTTTATATGGGATGACTGTTTTCATGCTAGCTATATGCTAACTATAGCCTAGCTTTATCTCATACTGTTTTCTCCATTCCTCTAGTCAATTTGGCTTTTAGTTTTCTGCCTTGTGTTTACCTTTTTTTTTTTTGTTTCTAGTGATCCTGGGATTTGAACTCAGGGAATAGCAGGGCCTCTACTGCTGAGCCATGCCTCAGCCTGTGTTGCTTTTCTGTCTATAATGTGTGTAGAGATCTGCTGTCAAAACCCAGAAGTGTCATTCATTCATTCATTCTCATCGCATTGTTGATAATCAACTCTGTGTGTGTGTGTGTGTGTGTGTGTGTGTGTGTGTGTACCTACTGGAGCTTGAACTCAGGGCTTGATACTGCCTCTTAGATTTTTGTTTTGCTCAAGGCTGATGCTCTACCACTTGAGCCACATGTCCACTTCTGGCCTTTTGGTGGTTAATTGTAGACAAGGGTCTCCTGGACTTTCCTGCCCAGGCTGGTTTCAAGCCTTGATCCTCAGATCACAGCCTCTCTAGTAGCTAGGATTACAGTTGTAAACCACTGGCTTTGGGCTGATATCAACTTTAATTAAATCATTGGTATAACCAGTTGTTGACTGTGTCTTCCAGGAATATGTAAACTTCATGAAAGCAGGGACCAAATGTGTTTTGTTCTAAATCTACCATGATTGTTCTAAGCCTTCCATATGGTGAAGAGCTCATTGATTGACAGGATGAATGAGAACTTGACATCTAGCTTTGAACCTTGGCAAATCTCCTACACAATCTCTGAGAATTTTCTTTATCTGTAATGGGAGAAACAAGGACTCTTCTAAGGACCAGCTATAGCACAGTGTTCTGCATAACATGAGGAAATGTAGAATATGTAACAAATTCAGAGCTCTGATGCAAGAGTGGCCCTCAATTCTGCCAGGATTTCTGAACACTGGTTTCTGTAGCTATGCAGCTTTGCTTGTGGAGTTGGGCTCAAGAACATACGGCTAGGGGCTTTGTGAAGGGTAGAAAATGACCTATAGGATATATCAACTATATTCCAGACTCAAACTTGTGGCGCAAGCATCTAATATGGCTCACAGATGTGCTTTGCTTAGCTCCCACAGCATAACAACAGCAAAACTCAGAAGTAGCCATGTACTAGTGGCTCATGCCTGTAACCCTAGCTAATCAGGAGGTTGAAATCTGAGGATGACGGTTCAAAGCCAGCCTGCGCAGGAAAATCCGTGAGACTTATCTCCAATTAACTAGCAAAAAGCCAGAAGTGGTGTGGATCAAGGGGTAGGGCACCAGCCTTGTGAGATAAACCCAAGAGTGTGAGACTCTTAAGTTCAAGCCCCAATAATGGTACCAAACAAAAACAAAAAACAAGACAAAAAAACCCTCATACCATCCTAGGTGCTGGTGGCTCATGCCTGTAATCCTAGCTACTCAGGAGGCTGAGATCTGAGGATCTCAGTTCAAACCCAGCCCTGGCAGGAAAGTCCATGAGACAATTATCTCTAAATAACCACCAGAAAACCAGAAGTAGTGCTGTGGCTCAAGTGATAAAGCACTAGCCTTGAGCTGAAGAGCCCAGGGACAGCGCTTAGGCCCAGAGTTCAAACCCTACTACTGACAAAACAACAAAAGCAAAAAACCTTCATACCAAAAGTGTAGTAAGCTATGTAGAGAAAAATAGAAACATTTTTTAAATGGAAAATATTGGAATTAGTTGCTAAGTTTACAAAACTAAGATTTCATGGAAAGAAATGAGTACTTACAGTTTTTCCTAAAAATCACGAGACAAGTCAGTTTTGTTCAAGGCTAGTGTTCTACCACTTGAGCCACAAAGCTTTGAACTGGGATCCTCAGGTCTCAGACTCTTCAGTAGCCAGGATTACAGGTGTGAGCCACTGGTGTCCAGCTTAACCATGTGCTTAGAGAATGGCTTTGTACTAGTTTGAAATTCAGGATACTAAAATGTAAGGATGGCAGACCGACTATTCAAACGCAGTTAAACAATGTAAGCCCTAAACCTTAAAAGAATGCCAAGAACAATCTGAGTCTTTGTTGAGCATTTACATTTAAGGACATTTAATAATTTACATGGAAGGGGGAGAAGGGGAAAGAAAAGGTTTACTTCACACCTGAAAGAACACTTTGTCAGATGATTGTTATGAATACATACAGAAAATGTTCCATAGGATGCTCTCTGTGTGCTGGCCTGGAGGCTTAATGCCAGTTTAACAAAAGCAGAGCCCTACTACATGTCTTTAACCAGTTGTCAAATGTGCGTGTGTGTGTGTGTGTGTGTGTGTGTGTGTGTGTGTGTGTGTGATGCATGCATGTACCACACACCAGTCCTGGAGCTTGAACTCAAGGGCTGAGTACTGTTCATGAGTTTTCTTGCTCAAGGCTGGTGTTCTACCACAGCTTCACTTCCAGTTCTCTTGGTGCTTAAATGGAGATAAAAGAGTACCATGGGTTTTCCTGCCTGAGCTGGCTTTGAATTGGGACCCTCAGTTCTCAGACTCCTGAGTAGCTAGTATAGCCATGAGCCACCACGGGGTGGGAAGGAAACAAGTGAAATTAATTTGGGTGTGTGTATGCTAGTTCTGGGGCTTGAACTCAGGGCCTAGTTGCCGTCCCTGGGCTTTTTGTTCAAGGCTGTCGCTCTAGTACTTGAGCCACTTTTCAATACCTCTTGCTGCTGGAACAAAAGCACCTTGGATTTTTTTTTTCCTTTCATGTATTCAGGAAGACCTCAGGGTCAGAAGAACAGCAATTGTAGTTCTGAGACTTCCTGAATCTCCTTCAAAACCCCTAAGTCAAGGGTTAAAAAAAAAAAAAAAAGGTCACTCCACTTAAGACTAGTAGCTCTCAGTAAAAATGGCTCATTTTCAGCTGCACATCACTAGAAGAGATAAATTTTAGGAAGCAAAACAGGTTAAAGAGCTGGCGGCTGGTAGCCTTTGAGGATCGAGATTGAAAGCCATCGCAGGCTGGGAAGTTCAAGATTCTGACCTCCAAGGTACCAGCAAAAAACCTGCAAGAGGAGCTGTGGCTCAAGTGAGAGAATGAAAAAGCTAAGGAACAGTGCCCAGGCTCTGAGTTCAAGTCCGAGTACTGGCACCCTGCACCCCACTGCACCCCACCACAGGCTAAGGATTAGAGAAGTAACACCAGCAAGCCTGACAGATGACAGTGGTCTGAGAGAAGAAACTTTCTTCTTCTTTTTTTTTTTTTTTGCCAGTCCTGGGCTTGGACTCAGGACCTGAGCACTGTCCCTGGCTTCTTTTTGCTCAAGGCTAGCACTCTACCACTTGAGCCACAGTGCCACTTCCGGCTTTTTCTGTGTATGTGGTGCTGAGGAATCGAACCCAGGGCTTCATGCATGCTAGGCAAGCACTCTACCGCTAAGCCACATTCCCAGCTAGAACAGAATTGGCCAGAGGATCTTGATCATGAAGGATGATGTAGTTAGGATGAGGAAGAGCAGGTAGCAGCACTTGCTCTGGGAACTGGTGGGCACAGGGCTGTCTAGTTGCTACGTGGCACTCAGAACATTTCAACAGTTAAGCCAACAATTGGGGCAAGTTAACAAGAAAACAACCTTGAAAGCTTTTGAGAGGAGTGGCTGGCACGTGGTTGTAGTATAGGAATGCTCTACACATCTGGATTTGGAAACCCCAATGAGAAGCTGAGAAATGATGCCCCACGTGGTGGGAATTAAGGCTCCCACTGGGCACTGATGCCTATGATTCTAGACTCAGGAGTCTGAGATCTGAGGATTGCAGTTCAAAGCCAGCCTGGGTAGGAAAGTCTGTGAGACTCTTAACTGCAATTAACCACCCCAAACAGCTAGAAGTGGAGCTATGGCTCAAGTGGTAGAGCACTAGCCTTGAGCAAAAAAGCTCAGAGACAAAGCCCAGCCCCTGAGTTCAAGTCCTAGCACTAGCACAGAAAAGAAGACTCGGGTACTCACTAATGACTCTCCTGAACTCCCGACTCTCACGATAATGAGTAATCCTTATTCTTGTCAAATGACCCATGAGAACACAGTTCTTAGGAGATGGCCACATTGCCCTTGTCACTCTAGTTTGAGTGAAATTAATTCATCCTTAAGACCTGTTCGTATTCTGATCAGTAATCAAGCTTAAGTCTGCACAAAATCTTTTAAAGTGGTGTAAAATAACTTAAGACAGGATCTTAAACATATTTAACATTGGAAAAAAATTAAAGGTACTTTTTGAAGGAAGAAGGAAGTGCTGGTAGAGATGGGAGGAATGATAAAAGGAGTGACATTGATCTAGAGGCATTGTATTTGTTATGGGGTCCAAGGGAGGAGATTCCCCATCCCCTCAAGAGTCCACCACTCAGAGACAGTCACAAGCATAAAGATGATAAAAAAAGATGATTTATTGGGGAAGTAAAAAGAGGAATGGCCAGGGCTGCAGCCCAGACCTGGGGCCTGGGATTGCGCGCTCTGAGTCCGGGTCAGGTTATAAAGGCAAATACCACACGGTCAAGCTTGCCACACGCAGATGGCCAATGGAGTTACAATCTGCCTTATAGCAACTGTTTGAACCAACCTATCATTTTAGTTAGAATTGGCACACAGATTTGGTGGAACTCACATGATGCAGGCAGATACGCCTACTCATGGGAGGGCACAGGTTTAACGTTGAACGTTTCACAACCCAGGTGGTCAAGCAGTTTACATAATCTTATCACAGTAAGGGGAACTTCCCTGGATTCCGAGCAGACAGGGCACACTCCCAACCCTGAGGCTCAGGGGCAGAGGAGATCTTACTGAAGATGGGGTCAGCTTCTGCTCTTTAACTAAGTTGAGATGGAGTCAATCTGACACCCCTCAACAGCCAATGATGGCTCTGGCCAGATCTGACCTCCATATTACAGTATTCATAAAGTGCTTTGCTGAATGCCAGCTCTTTTGTACAACTACTTAAAGATAATTAAAAAAACAAAAGTACTTAAAAAGATAACAAAATATAGAAAGGTAGTGTTGAAGCTGATGTGTCTTTTACTCAAAGCTAGTGCTCTACCACTTGAGCCACCGCTCCACTTCCAGTTTTCTGGTGGTTAATCGGAGATGAGTCTCACGGCCTTTCTTGCCTGGACTGGCTTTGAACAGTGATCCTCAGATCTCAGCCTCCTGAGTAGCTAGGATTACAGACAGGCCCAGTTTAGTGTCTTTTTAAAAAACCAAAGTCAATAAAAAAGTCAAAATCAATAAATGCTCAGACATTAAGAATTTCACTTTTTTTTTTTCATTTCAGCACACCAAAGAAAACTGAGCAGAAAAAACATGACTCTTCTGAAAGTAGTGATGACGATGAAGATGTAGTTTTAGATAAGAGGTTTAGGTACTATAGATATCCATGGTCAGTTTGGCATCACGCTGCTAGGAGACCACTATCTATCTCTAGAGAATGGCATGGATATAAAAAGAAGAGTCAAGCTATTAGTGTTGGAAAAGATCCCAACAGTGATGTGCTAGTTCACCGAGATCAACAGAAGGAAGCAAAAACCCCCTCTCCCTACTGGACAATGGTGAAGCACGATAGAGAGAGCTCTTCCTCAGCCTCTTCTACCTCAGATGCCTTCTGGCTGGAGGACTATGCTCAAGTGGAGAAGGGCAAGGCGTAACTGCCATCAAAGGCTGGTCAGGTGGCAGTTTGTGAGTGTGGTCTTTAGAGCCTCTAGGCTGGAAAAGCCCTTGTTTTGTGTCTTACCTTGTAACAGGTTTGCAAGAATTTTTATAGGTATGTTTCTAGACTGAGCAAGTCTCCCTCGACTGCACTTGAGAGGCCTTCCTTAATGTGGCAGTTAAAAGATGACCTGGAGTGTCACAGGCCTCACAAGTCTCAAGAGCAACACCATCCAGGTCATTAAGACCCTCTTTCCTAAGAACTTACTATCATCTTTTAGAAAATATAGTAGAGGAACCCAGTATCACAATGTCTGAACATAGTAGAGAACTTCAACTTTTTAAAGTAAATACCGTATTTTTCTTTAAATTTTTTTGGCAAGTTGTTGACATTAGAAATTCCCTTAATCTAACCCTCACAACCCTACTATTAAAAAAACCCCAAAAACCCGTTGGCCAGTAATAATTATTTGAAAGAGATGAGGGAGAACTACAGAAAGCACTGCCGCTGTGACAAAATTAAGTAACAGTACATAGGTTCGATTCATAAAGAATTTGCTTTTCAGTAGTCTTACTGCAAAAAAGGTAGAATAAAAACCAGATTGCTGTTACTCTCAAATGGCAGATTTCCAACTTGCCTATAATCTTAAAACCCCCCCAATA
Organism: Perognathus longimembris pacificus; assembly: GCF_023159225.1. Lineage (NCBI taxonomy): Eukaryota > Metazoa > Chordata > Mammalia > Rodentia > Heteromyidae > Perognathus > Perognathus longimembris. The sequence continues at coordinate 1,864,519 of NC_063183.1, read as the reverse complement.
ATATTACCTGATCGCCACTTAGCTTTAATTCTAATCATTCTTCACTGATAATTTGCTGATGTAATCTATTACTGTGAACTTTACAGCATCTAAAACAAACATATCAGCTTATAATAAATATTTAACTAGAAAAAATGCAAGAAAAACACTTCAGCAGAATGTTTTATTGACTCTAGGCCATTGAGATAATGACCTGATATGCTTTCAGGTATTCTACTTCACTGAGGAAAAGATTCGTGTTAGGAACTTTTGATGCTGAAGGGTTTCTGTTAATGAGTCTCTATCCTGCAGTGACTGCTTCTGGGTCACAACTCATCAATAAAAGGGGTAGTGCACAAATTTCCACTTGCTGCCATTGACTTCTTGCCAGAAATAAACTTCTTCGCAGCCTTTGAATAAACAAACAAAAAGACAGAAATTAAAAGAAATATGTATGTATCATCAAGCAGAAAAACTTACCATTTCAACCATTTATGGATAGGACATTCTAATGTAGCAATTCTAGAAGAGCCTCTTATATTTGGCCTTTTTATTAATTAATTAATTAATTAATTAGCCAGTCTTTAGCACTGTCCCTGGCTTCTTTTTGCTCAAGGATAGCACTCTGCCACCTGAGCCACAGCGCCACTTCTGGCTGTTTTCTATATATGTGGTGCTGAGGAGTTGAACCCAGGGCCTCATGTATGCCAGGCAAGCACTCTTGCCACTAGACCATATTCCCAGCCCCATGGCCTTTAAAAAAAAAAAAAAAAAGATAAGGTCTTGCTATGTATCCGCAAGACTGACCTTAAATTCATGATTCTCTTGTCTCAGCCATCCAAGTGCTATGATTCTAGGTGTGTGTCATCATGTTTGGAAGTCCTGGTCCTATTTTTTTTTTTAATTTTTTTTGCCAGTTCTGGGGCCTGGGTACTGTCCCTGAGCTTCTTTCGCTCAAGGCTAGTGCTCTCCCACTTGAACCACAGCCTTTTCTGTTTATGTGGTACTGAGCACTCTACTAGTAAGCCACAATCCTAGTCCATTTTTTTGAAGGGAGTGGTATTGGAGTTCAAACTCAGGGATTTACACGTGTCAGGCAGATGGTTCTACCATTGGAGCCAGGCCCACAGGAAGCATATTTCTAACTTTTTTTTGGGTGGCATTATAGTTTGAACTCCGTACCTCTCACTTGGTAAAGTGTTCTATGTGAGCCACACTCCCACCTCAGTCCCAATATTCTTTATGTCACTACTTTTAAGTTCAAAGGCCAGTTAAGCACCATATGCTAAGGCAGGTCTAGGCAGAGAGAACTCCTAGGATTGACATCTGTAGTGGAAAAGGGGTGTTTTAAATATGGGAGTGACTGTGGAAAACCCACTGCTTTCTCCTGTATTCTGTAGTGCCCATGCTTAGTAACCAGAGCAGGGAATACAAGGAATCTTAGTACTAGCCCCAAACAACTTGCTCTTATAGAGTAAAACAGCAGATTTGAAAAAAACAAAAGCAAAAACAAAACACTAACAAAAGAGCCATCAGGAGATTATATCTTATGCTGAAAAGCAAAAAGAAAATCTTGAAATGCTAGACAGTGAAGGATTGGTAAGATGATGACTTGGGGTTCAGAGAAGAAACCCCAGCAATTTATTTAAGTCAAATCATATGAAATTGTCAATGTCTGAATCTTCTTGACTGCTCAGAGTTCACACTGCTTTAATCTAATAGTCATTTCTTTAAAGAGAAAGCTTCCTGCATGCAAGTTAGCAAGGAAGGGATTTGCAGACCTGCTGGGCCTCCTGTCTCCACTCTATCGAGAGGCAGATGCAGCCCAAGCAAGCTTAGGAATTAGATCGCTAAGGTCAAATTCTCTACGGTTAAGTGAGATTTCATCTGCTTACATTTATGACATCCGAATCAGTGACAGAGTCAATTTGCTGAAGCACAGCAGGTGGTGGCATGTAAGAACCAGCGATGAGAGCCTGAGACCCAACTTCATCCAGGAAACCCTCAGAAGACTCTACTGACATTAGGTATGCAACTTTCAGCTTCCTCCTGGCAGATAAAAGGCAGGAGTCAGTCTTATACAGCAACGCAGTTATAAAGCATGCAATTCAAATTTGGCAAGTTTTTGGTAAATAGGCTGCAGGCCTCTGTTTCTTCTGTTCACAAAAAATTTTATTATTTACACTATTTGGAAACACTGAACTGTAGTGAAAAGATTGCTTTTTGATTTTGGACTAGAACTTGATCTAGGTACAAATAGATATTTGTGTGTGTGCGCGCGTGCCCATCCTGGAGCTTAAGCTCAGGGCCCTGGTGCTGTCTGTCCCTTAGCTTTCTCACTCAGGGCTAGTGCTCTATCAATTGAGCCATAGCTCCCAGTCCAGCTTCTTATGGTTAACGGGAGATCAGAGTCTCATAGATTTTCCTGCCTGGGCTGGCTTTGAACCATGATCCCCAGATCTCAAGTCTTCTGAGCAGCTAGGATTACAGGTGTGAGCCAGTAGTGCTAGCTTAGGTATAACTATTTTAACATGAATTTTTGTTTCATGGAACAACACCTGCATTGTGATACATTATTAAAGATAATTGCAGGCTTCTCTATTAAAGTGATTCCTAACCTATGTGGGCTGTCACTTTCCACCGAGACTGTTGGCTGCCTGTTACATATGAGTTTATCTTAATGAGGGTAGGACTTGATGTGGAAGTAGCGATAGTACAAGTCTTCTAAGCTTCATAGCTTAAATATGGGCACAGAAGCATTCATTTGTAATAAAACATGACAAAACCCAATTCACAATTCCCCTACCAAAGAAGTATTCTGTATAAACACGGCATTTGAAGGGCCTTTGAGATATTTATACTTCAAATAAATGATCATCCCTTGGCACTCTATAGCAAGACTTCCATTTAATGGTGATTATAATTAAATGCAGCAATTTTACAAAAACAGACTCACCAATTCCACTAAAATGGCAGAAAAGAACATACCTTGACATTTTAAAACCATTTTTTTTCTATATATTGCCCTACTTAAGAAAAAAAAATCAGATTCGAATTTAGACTTATTTTTGGGCAGTAGTGGGTTTGAACTTGGGGTCTTATACTTGGCTAGGAAGGCATTTTGCCACTTAGGCCATGCCTCTGGCCCTTGTGTTTTCCTTATTCTTTTGAATAGGGTCTCACTCTCATGCTTGTGCCAGCCCACATCTCAATCCTCCAATTTACACTTCCTATGTCTCTAGAACGACAGGCACGCACCAATGACCACAGCCCTTTTCACTGGTTGAGACTGGGATGGGGGAGGGTGCTTCACCAACTTTTTTTCCCAAGCTAACTTCTCTGCCATCCAAGTAGCTAGGATTATAGGTGCAAGTCACCACACCTAGCTTAGAACTTAAGTTTTCCCTTAAGTACATTCAACATATTATTCGCATTAAATTTTGTTTTTGGCCCATCCTATCAGTCTCTGGTCCCATGCATACACTTAATAAATTGTGTGGCACTGATCCATGAAACACAACTTTGTTATTAGAATAACAAAACCAAAAATAATAATGGAAGCAGAAATGTTGTTCCATCTTGATTTGTTATTCACTTTGTGATGTAGGAACCCCTCTAAATACTAAATGATCCTAAAGATCCTTGAGTTGCAGTATGCATGGTTGAAACTGTCTTTTTTTTTTTTTTCCCCAGTCCTGGGGCTTGGACTCAGGGCCTGAGCACTGTCCCTGGCTTCTTCTTGCTCAAGGCTAGCACTCTGCCACTTGAGCCACAGCGCCACTTCTGGCCATTTTCTATATATGTGGTGCTGGGGAATCAAACCCAGGGCTTCATGTATACAAGGCAAGCTTTCTTGCCACTAGGCCATATTCCCAGCCCTGGAACTGTCTTAAGTAGATGGAATCAGATTTAATTGTTCTGAAGTGCTTTAAGAAAATGCCGGGGATGGGAATATGGCTTAGTGGTAAAGTTTTCGCCTCGTATACATGAAGCCCTGGGTTCGATTCCTCAGCACCACATATATAGAAAAAGTCGGAAGTGGCACTGTGGCTCAAGTGATAGAGTGCTAGCCTTGAGCAAAAAGAAGCTGGGGACAGTGCTCAGGCTCTGAGTTCAAGCCCCAGGACTGGCAAAAACAAAATAAAAAACAAAAACAAAACAAAAAAGAAAATGCCGGTTAATTTCTAACTTTGTGTAGTATCTATTTTTATTTAAGAGAAGCTCACTGAAGGACTAAGGAATCAGAGGAGGAGTTAGTGCCACCACTATTCAATCTGTACAGTGGGAATGTAAAGCCCACAAAATAGCAGATAAGTACAAAATAAAATCTGGTATCTTAAAGTTGCCTCCTTCCTGTGGGGTACTGTAGATGCCAAAACCCACGTATGTCCAAATCCTGACATAAACTGATAAGCACCAGCATTTAAAAGCCTCTCATAAACATGTTATACTTAAGATATAAATTTTATATCACCCATGTTTAACAATACATGGTCAAGAAAATAAGCCAGATATTAACAATGCTATCTGTAGGCGGAAGTTTATAGGTATGTTTTCTTTTCCTTCCTCTCTCTCCCTTTCTTATTTTCATTGCCATTTCTGAGGTTTGAATTCAGGGTCCTGCATGTGCTAGGCTTGTATTCTACCACTTGAGTCCAACCTCCAGCCCTGCATTTTTGTTGTTGTTGTTGGTTGTAGGGGGCTTGAACTCAGGGCCTGGGCACTGTCTCAGCAATTTTTGTTCAAGGCTAGTGCTCTACCACTTTGAGCCACAGCACCACTTTCGGTTTTCTGTTGGTTAATTGGAGATAAGAGTCGCCTCTGGGCTTTTAACTGTGATCCTAAGACCTCAGCCTCCTGAATAGCTATGATCACAGGCATGAGCCACCAGCACCTGTCCAGATGCATTTTGCTGCTTATTTTGGAGATGGAGTCATGCAGACTTTTCTTAGGCTGGATTCCAATGGTGATCCTCTGGATCTTAGTCTCTTTAGTTGGCAGGATTAAAGGCATGAATTACCAGTGTCCACTTCTTTTATTTTTTACTTACTTTCGTGATGCTGGGCATCAAGCTCCAGACATTTGCTAGGTGCAAGCATTCTATTACAGTCCTAGATCTCCCTTTCCCTGTTCACACTTTGCTGTACTTAATACTTATGAACCTGTACAAAAATAACTTCCAAATAACTAAAATATGAAACACATAACTGACATGGAAACTTACTTGGCAGTCTGGACATCCGTGCTGGAAAGCGTGCCTTGAGAAACTGCGTTTACTTGGTTGTAGGCAGTTTTGATGACCTAGGACAGACAGTAAAGAGTCTCCTGTTTCATTACTACTTTACTGAGGCAAAACACAGCATGCAAGGTTGCTTTCAGAAACACTAGTGTCTATTTGGAATTCCTTTTTTTGTGTGTGACAGCACTGGAGCTTGAACTCAGGACTTGGGTGCTTGCTGTTCCTTAGTATTTTTTTTTTGTTGTTTGAACTAGTACTTGAACTTGGTACCTGACACTTTAGCCCATTGGCTAGCACTCTATCAACTGAGCTACTCCTCCAACCTCTGTCCTTTAGCTTTTTTTGCTCAAAGTTGGTGCTCTACCACTTGAGCTGCGGTTCCACTTCCAGGTTTTGGCTAGTCCACAGGAGATAAGAGTCACACAGACTATTCTGCCTGGGTAGGTTTTGAACTGTGATCCTTAGTGCTCAGCCTCCTGAGTAGCTAGGATTATAGTATTATAGGTGCCAGCTCTATCTGGAATTCTATAGTCACTTATATGATTGTTTTTTCTTTTTGGTTGTTCATGGGGCTTGAACTCAGGGCCTGGGTGCTGTCTCTGAGCTTTTCTACTCAAGGCTAGTGCTCTACAATTTTGAGCCACAGCTCCACTTCCGGTTTTCTGGTGGTTAATTGGAGATAAGCATCTCACAGACGTTCCTGCCCAGGCTGGCTTTGAACCTCGATCCTTAGATCTCAGCATCCTGAGTAGCTAGGTTTTAAAGGCATGAGCCACCAGTGCCCAGCTTATATGATTCTTTTTTTTTCCACCAGATAGTTAAAATATTTAATGACAAAACCAGAGTATGCTGTAATAGTGAATCAACAAAGCAGGTGTTACTCGTCTCTGACTCAAATAGAAATGATGGGTGATATCTTAAAGCACTTCTGAAGAGTTAATAACTGTACAGCAGACATTAGCAGTGTTACAATTCTGGAAGTTAAGAGTGAAATCTACCTTGAATATCCCTTTTTTTAGGGCATTCTGTAAAGAGTTTTACATAAATGCACAACTTTTGCTAGCCACAATAATATTTAGACAGATTTCACTATCATTTTAAGTCTCACACAGAATCTTAAATTTTTTTTCAGAGCTTAAAAAAAGTTAACTACTCATCTTGTTACAGTTTACAAATACATTCTTTTTTTTTTTTTTGGCCAGTCCTGGGCCTTGGACTCAGGGCCTGAGCACTGTCCCTGGCTTCTTTTTGCTCAAGGCTAGCACTCTGCCACTTGAGCCACAGCGCCACTTCTGGCCATTTTCTGTATATGTGGTGCTGGGGAATCGAACCCAGGGCCTCATGTATACGAGGCAAGCTCTCTCGCCACTAGGCAGTATCCCCAGCCCTACAAATACATTCTTTAAAATGAAATAGTAACCGGAATAACCGCATTCCTCCTGTACACAGATAGCTAATAACACTGGTGAGGGGCACTACAGCTGGGATCCAGGAAAGAGGAAGACTGGGGAATTTCTTTTCCTAACCCATGGCCAATGCAACTGAAGTCCTTCACACAAATATGGTTATTTCCCAAACTCAGAGTGAAGCGCAGAAATGGAACACAGAAAATGTCTTCTAACAGGCTCCCCTCAATGAATTGGTCCCAAATGATGTCATGGTTAGCAGTTTCTCCTAGGTTAGATGGTGTGCATGTTTTGTATTTCAGCACCTTCTACAAAAGGACAGCAAAGAGCTTCCCACGTGTCACTGGGTCTGCCTCTGCCAGGTGGGACAGTGGAAGATGGGCAGGAAATGCTCATGGCCTGTGTGTTGGGTGGGGGTCAAGTAGGACCGGAGAGAGGTCAAGGGCATTATCATGCCTGGAAACTAATCAAAAAGAGGAGGATGTTAGTGAAGTTTCAGATGGACTTTGTTTTATGCCAACTGTTTCCAACAAGTCTTAGGTCTAGAAAGAGAAACAGTCACAAGGGGCAAGCTAGGGAATACTCACATTTCTGAACAGCAACTCTCAGAATTCTGCAAGGAGGGCCAGTCTCGGATTTCAAGGTTTGCTTATGATCTCATCCTTAATACTTGAGACGCAGTTTCCCACACATGGCTGTTATGTAGCCTGCTACCAATTCTATTCTTGAGTTTGGCCGATGGCCGGGGGATTTTAGGTTTACTCTTTCAATTGTTTATACCTACTATTGGTCTCTGAAATCAGAATTCAGTCTGGAAAAATGGACAGACAGGCCAGTGTGCATGTGTGTCTGAATAGGTTCCCACTAAAGTCTGAAAACAATACCTGTTTGAGGTTTCGTTTTTCTAAGGAAACATACACTTCTAATGGTACTCATCAAATGATTTGTTCATTGTTTCCTTAAATTGTTAAAACTCCAAAAGAAGAGTATAAAATATTACAGTAAACATCTACACTTTATAATTTTTGTTATAGTTTCTTTCAATTGGATCACCTCTTTAAGAACATTTAGAAATGTGTCCCCAGAAAATCCCATCTCTCTTTTGACATGTGCTGTCTGTGATTTCTATTTTTCCCACTGATAACCTTTCTCCCCCCATGTGGCTACATTGCCAGCAGAACTTAAGCTGTTGAAATCAGAATTAATAATCCCAAGCTTGTCTCACACTGCTATATAAGAGGCTACAACGCACTTGATTCGCTCAATGGATGGGGAGCTCAGGGAGGGTCTTCACCCGCCCCCCCCCCCCCCCAGCCACTCCTGGGCCTTGGACTCAGGGCCTGAGCACCATCCCTGGCTTCTTCCCGCTCAAGGCTAGCACTCTGCCACCTGAGCCAAAGCGCCACTTCTGGCCGTTTTCCATATATGTGGTGTTGGGGAATCGAACCGAGAGCTTCATGTGTAGGAAGCAAGCGCTCTTGCCACTAGGCCATATTCCCAGCCCCTCAGGGAGGATCTTGAACACGGAATTGTCCTGGAAATCAGCACACGGCCCTCAGGGCTGACATGCCTCTGGGGTGCGCAGCTTGGCTCTTAGTTTCCCAAGGATACTGCAAAGCATCCTCGGATGGGGACAGCTTTGTAAAGAGAAAGGGGTTTTGGAGGGTAGCGTCTTTTCACATTATCATTTACAGAGACCTTTATCTGGATTTGTGTTTTTTTTTCCTTGTGTGCCAGTACTGGGTCTTGAACTCAGGGCCTCATGCCAGCTTATATGATTCTTAAAGCAGCTATTTCTACAAGCAGCCAAACTTTTTAGATAACTTAAGTGGCAGAGGGCAGGAGATGGTGAAGACGATGGCTCTTCTTTGCAGCAAACAAATGGAAATGACATTTCTAAATTAGAAATCTGGCCAGTGATTTTCTTCATCTCAATCCTGATGCCATCTTGTCTGAGCTTGTTTCCTCTGATCACCTAAGACTCTTCCATGTTATATCATTTCCATAGGCACACCCTAGCCTCGCACACAGACCTGCCCCAGGTTATGAAACCCCGGTCAAATCTGAAAATTCCCAATTCCAAAGACCAGGACTGGGGGGATCGAACCCATGGCCTTGCACATGGAAGACAAGCAATCTACCACTTGTACCATACCTTTGCCTCCCCCCGCAACCTCCCGTTCTGCTATCTTTGCTGGTCTTAACAAGATCTTCCTGTCTCTACCTCCACAGCAGCTGTTATTATAGGTATGCACTACCACACCAGGATATGGCTCTAGTCTTTCTTTGCCAGTCCTGGGGCTTGAACTCAGCACCTGGGCACTATCCCTGAGCCTCTCTGTGATCAAGGCCAGCACTCTACCACTTGAGCCACAGCACAACTTCTGGCTTTTGTTTATGCGGTACTGAGGAATCAAACCTAGGGCTTCATGCATTCTAGGCAAGCATTCTACCACTAAGCCACATTCCCAGCCTGGCTCTATCTAGTCTAATTGTGCTGCCTTTATTCTTCCACTCAACCAAGTCCCCTGCCCACTTGGGAGATTTCCAACCTGGAATTAATTAGACATACTACCTGCTCTCCCATTTTTCTCAGGGTAGTGAATGTTAATGAAGAAAAGATATAAAACTGACGTGGTTGAACTGTGAAGCCATGGTCACTCATTTTCAAGCAGACACAGATACTGCTGCTGCAGTCTGTGCTATGAGCACCCTGCCACTCACTTGTCCCAACCCCCATTCTCCTCATTCACCCTCCCTCCATTTTCTCTCTCTCAAATATGACCAAGTGCCCCTTTCTTAATCTTTCTGACTTCAACTTCTCCCATCTAGCCATTATTCCTACTGTGTTCTGGATCTCCCTTGTTGCTTTTCTAATCATTTACCATTTTATACATACATCTAGTCCAATCTCTTTTTCTTTCTGGTAAGATTTTTGTTTCTTTCTGGAAGTACTGAGATTTGCACGCAGGGCCTCTAGATTGGTAGACAAGTGCCCTACCACTTGGGCCACACTCCAGTTTTCATTTTAAAAATTACTGTCTCTTCAAACTTAAATCTGTGTATAAAATGCTGATCCACAACTGTAAGTCTCATCTCAAGTGTGAGGCTCCACTTGCCTTCATCAACCTCTTCTCCATTCCTTAAAAAAAACAGTATCAACTTGTGGGTGGGGATGTGAGGGAAAAACTGAGAGAGACAGTGAAGGAAAAAAAAAACACTGTCCCAAAAGATATGTACTCTTTATGACTCATGCAACTGCAACCCATTTGTAAATTACTTTTATAATAACAATGGGAAAATTAAATTTAAAAAAATGCATGAAAGCCCCCAGTATTAACCATTCTCTTTCCTGGCCTCCATATACATCTATTTCTTTGCTTTTCAAAGCCATTTCACTTAGTCATTTGCCAGATAACTGGTGGTATTTCCCAGCATCTGGCAAAACAGTATCTATCTGTCTTTTTTGGTGCTGAACCTAGGACTTGAACTCAGAGCCTGGATGCTGTCACTTAGCTTTTTTGCTCAAAGCCGGAGCTCTACTACTGGCTTTTATGCTGGCTAATTGGAGACAAGTTTCACGGATTTTTCCTGCCCAGGCTGGCTTTGAACTACAATCTTTAGATCTCAACTTCCTGATTTCCTAGGATTAGAGGCATGAGCCACCAGAACCCAGCTTGGGATCTGAAATTTAGATATGTTACTTGTCTGAATAGAATCACTAAGAACACATTCCCTGCCTTCCTAAAGTATAAATACCTTCCTATAAATTCTTCCAAAGCAGTTACACTTCAATGACATCACAGTCAGAGAGCATTAATAAAACATTGCATTCAAACATTTCATACATCTGTAGTAGTGAGACTTGAACTCAGGATATTTGCTGGGTTACATACTCTACCACACTTGAACTATGCCCCAAGTATTTTTGCTTTTAGTATTATTTTTTCAAAATAGGGTTTTAAGTTTCTGCCTGGACAGGCCTCAGGTGACAATATTCTCACTTTTGCATCGCGAGTAGTTGGGATCACAGGTGCATGCCACTGAGCTGCCCTTTACTGACTTACTGCTCAGCCACCTTGAACTGTGATCCCTTTGTCTCTACCTCCCCAGTGACTGGCATCACAGGCATGTACCATATTTAATTATGAACAGGAAAACTTGAGAGTTGAGTTTGCCAACTTACATCCCCAGCAGCTGCAGCCTGGGAGATAGTGTAAATTCCAAAGAGTCCAGAATCTGAGTAACTGGCATTAAAAGCAGAAACCTGAAATAGAACATAATGTTATTGTATGACGTTCTATCAGGTAAAACCGTACAATTTCCCCAAGGCTGTCTATACACAAACCTGTTCCTTCACAGTTTAAGTGAAATAATTGGTCACTTTTTAATGGCATATTGCTGAACATTATATACTTTAACCTGGACAAGGCCTACTCATTTTAAGTAACACTTTGTTGGTTTACAATCATATTTATAATACTTTATTGGTTTATATAACACTTTCTCTATTTCTAAACATTAAATTCTACTTCCTAAAAAAAAGAATTAAAAAAAACAACAACAACTATCTTTTTGTGCCAGTCCTGGGGTTTGAATTCAGGGCCAGGGCACTGTCCCCGAGCTTCTTTTGCTCAAGGTTGGCACTCTACCACTTAAGTCACAGCTCTACTTCCAGCTTTTTGGGGATTAAGTCTCATGGACTTTCCTGCTCAGGTTGGCCTTGAACGGAGATCCTCAGCCTCCTGAATAGTTACAATTACAGGCGTGAGCCACCAAAGCCTAGCTAATGACAACATATTGCTAATAGATCCACTAAGGGAAGAGAATCAAGCCGACTGACTTTTCAATGGTATACATAGTTTCTGTTTGTTTATCTTAAAATGTAAGAGCAGGCCAGCATTAGGAGAAGATGAGTAAGATTCTATCATAAATACAGAGCTTCTGAAAACCAACGATGACTGCCAAGTCACACTCACATCAAAGGGCTGCTGACATCCTTTGGCAATGGCCTGGTGGAGGAGACTGGTGCTGTTGCTGCCCCTCTTGACATGCGGCCCTGCACCCAGGACATGCTGGAGCACACCAAAAGCATTTGCTTCCTTACTGCCTACGGCTGCACTTTCTGCTACAATCGCAGCGTGGACAAGGCTGTCTCCATTCTGCTCTCGAGTTTCACCTGGAGCCAGGTAAGGAGAGGGGAGAAAGGAGGTGGTCACCATTGGTTTTACTCCACGTATTCTCTAGGACACAGATGAGCCTTCCTCAAGCCATCCCATCCTAACCCACCATAGAACATGTACACCACCAAAACCGATTAACTAATCTTCTTCTGGAATGACAGTAAAAAAATCAAATCACCCCTACATACTATTCTAGCCAGGAAATGCTTACCTCCAAGGTATTTGGCTTTGGGAATAGACAAGCCAAGCCCACCTCTCATGTTCAGAAATTGTTCAGCAACTTGCTTTAGGATAGGATGGCTCACACCTGTGTGAAAACAAACAGAAACCAAGCTAGAGCCAGATTTTTGAAAACACAAAAAAACGCATGTACTGACTGAGGCAATCTGGGTACCAATAGCTCAGGCTTTTAACTCTCGCTAATCAGGAGGCTGAGATTTGAGGATCATGGTTTGAAGCCAGCCTGGCCGGAAGAGTTAGAGACTCTTCTCTCCAACTAACCACTGTAAAGCAAGAAGTAGAGGAGTGGCTTGAGTGGCAGAATGCCAGTTTTGAGCGAAAAAAGCTGTGTGGGAACATAAGCCCTGAGCTCAGGCCTCTTTTTTTTTTTTTTTTTTTTTTTTTGGCCAGTCCTGGGCCTTGAACTCAGGGCCTGAGCACTGTCCCTGGCTTCCTTTTGCTCAAGGCTAGCACTCTGCCACTTGAGCCACAGCGCCACTTCTGGCTTTCTGTATATGTGGTGCTGGGGAATTGAACCCAGGGCCTCATGTATACGAGGCAAGCTCTCTCGCCAATAGGCAATATCCCCGGCCCTACAAATACATTCTTTTGAGCTGCAGCTTTACTTCCAGACTTTCCTGACAGGGCTAGCTTGAAACTGTGATCCTGATTCACTTTTGAGTAGCTAGGAGTATAAGCCACCATTGCCCACCATAGTTCCAGATTTTTCTGTCCTGGCTTGTTTCAAACTTTGATCCTCAGATCTCAGCCTCCTGAATAACTACTAGCATTACAGCCAGCCTCCAAACCAGATTTTTTTCTTTTAATTTTCTTTCTTTTTATGTGGTGCTGAGGAATTGAACCCAGGGCTTCATGCATGCGAGGAAAGCACTCTACCACTAAGCCACATTCCCAGCTTGTACATTCCTTTTTAAGTTGTACTTCTTTTTAAAGACAAGTGTGCAAAAACTCTTTGCCTAGAAAAAGCCACCCTTGTGATTTGCAAATACTGTAAAGACTACAGGGGAGCAAGTGATTTACAAAGTTAAATACTGGAATTTGCTTTTCCAGACCATTAAAATCTTATTACATATTGCTGGTCTGACATGAGTTTCCAAATTTTGTTCAATCCCATGCTGATATAGTCATATTTTAAGGGCAAGCATTTCTCAACTTACCAATTCCAATCAAAGCCATTCTTGCACTTGTAAAATGGTTCTGAACAAAGAAATGCAACTGAGGAAGTAAAGAACACTCATTAGGATATAGTATAAAACTGAAGAGCGTAAAACAAAGAAGTTCAGTATTGCAGAAATGAATCAGGCTGAAATGTTGCTACTATGAACTACAAAGCACTAATTTGTGAATTACACACTAGGATATTATAAAAGTTAGTGATTAAAGAAAATAGAATTCACTAAGCATGGATGGCAGTATGCAACTATAATCTCAGCATTTAGGAAGCCAAGATTGAAGGATCACAAGTTTGGGGCCAGTCTAGACTATGTTATGAAAATCCTGTTCTCCTTTCCCCTCTACAAAAACCCTAAAACTTAATTGTAGTCATGGTTTCACAACTTTGTAATAATTTGAAAACCACTGAATTTTGTGCTTTAAGTAAGTACCATGTATGGCATCTAAGTTGCATGCAAATAAGGCTGTTAGTAAAAAAACAGGACTGGAAAGAAATTAAGACAGTATGCTGGCTTGAATTTGAAATGACAGAACTAAGTTTTTGGTTTTCATTATTATGTGGCTGAAGGAATACACACAGTCTTATTTATTGTTTAGTACAGACACTGATGAAGCACGGTCCAGATTCCATGAAGATCTAACAGAACTATATCATGATACCTGTGTTTCATTTTTGGGTTTGTTTTTTTTTTTTTGCCAGTCCTGGGCTGAGCACTGTCCCTGGCTTCTTTTTGCTCAAGGCTAGCACTCTGCCACTTGAGTCATAGCGCCACTTCTGGCCATTTTCTATATATGTGGTGCTGGGGAATCAAACCCAGGGCTTCATGTATATGAGGCAAGCAATCTTGCCACTAGGCCATATTCCCAGCTCCTGTGTTTCATTTTTGAAGCCCTCTTTTTGAAGTTTTTGTTGCTATAATTTCAATCTGAATTATTAAATTATTACCTAGGGAATTAAAAAAAATCAAACAAAAGACTATTACTGTTTTTCCTGCCTGTATCCTGTTTCAGAGTTCAACATCTGAGAATCAGTGAGATTTGGGAATTATGGATTATATTTTTACTTTAGGCTTGATATACAAAAGTAAAACATTTTCAACAAGAGTGAAAACTGTTTCTTTGGGGAAAGAAAACAAACTCTCATTTTAAACATAAGATTACAAATATACATATAGTACATAGGCAGATTTATAGTGCCTCTAATATTAAAAAATCAGAGAGGTTTAGGGAAATGTTACTTGGAGAAGGAAGTAATTGATGAGAAATCCTGACTCAGGTGTTAATCAATTTATCAGAAGCTATGCTCTGAAATATATGGTGGAGATCTATGAAGTCATATTCTTTCCTTTCTACTGAAAGGAAAGCTGCCAAATGGCTGCCATAGCTGCCATTTCTCTAAGTATTCTACCAAGTTCCTTAGTATTCCCTTTAAGTTAGGGGCACATTTAATAAAAACACTAAGTAACTTTGGAATAACCAAATTATCTGTCTTTGTAATCTTTATTATTTTTTCTTGGTTTTGGTACTGGGGCTTGAACTCAGGGCCTGGGCACTGTCTGAATTTTTTGCTCAAGGCTTGTGCTATACTACTTGAGCCATAGCTTTACTTCTGGCTTTCTGTTAGATAATTGGAGGTAGGAGTCTCACAGATTTTCCAGCCTGGGTTGGCTCCAACCAAATCCTCAGATCTCAGTCTCCTGAGTAGCTAGGATTACAGGTGTGAGTCACTAACACCCAGTTTTCCATATATATATATGAATGAAGAGACTAAGCACATCTAGTCAAGTAGTTTAGTGTGATATTTAATCACATAATTATGGCTTAAAAATGTATAAACACTTTCAAGGGTAGAAAAACATACAAAGTATTAAAAAACCTTTAAAAAGGTTACACAAAAAATTTCAGACAGAATTTTAGTTAAAAACCATGTTCATGAGGGGAAAAAAAGGAAGCAAGCTGAAATTTCTTCTAATTAGGAAGTAAAATGAGAAATCAGCAAACACCTTGAAATGGTAGGTGAATATCCAATTTACCGTGAAAGCAAAATCATTTTCAAACACCCCATGTTTTATTTATTACCTCCTCTGATGTCACTTTTCCAATCCGATAGTCAGGACAATACAAGGAATTACCTAAGGCATTCCTGTAAGCAACAGCATGCAAATTCTCAATGATACCTATGAAACAGAAAAGCACAGTATTTCTACACAAATTAAGGATTTAAAAATTAAGAGGACTTGACATTTATTATAAAATGTTCAGCAACCGTTAATATTCTGCCATTTGACTGTACCAGGAAAAATTACAAATACCTATGGTAGCAGCTTTGATGTGCTAGTCTATCTGAACACTTTTTTTTGCTATCACTTTGCTGTATGTCTTTCAACAACTTGTTCAATCTGAATTCTAATTCCTTCCAGGTTCCCTCTCTAGTTAATGCAGGCACTGTCAGGCACTGGGAGCTATAGGTTAGCTACAGGTTAAAGGCTACTGCCGACCTAGACTTATACTCTTCACTGGTATCCTGGCACTGTGCTTGCATTCCTGCTTCCTTGCCTTGCTAGAATTTTATTTCCTACATCTCATCTAGGCAATCCTCTTGATGCTAGGCATTACATTAGGTGCTGGAAATGCAGACAAGTAGTTACAGTGCCTACGGACCTTCAAAGCAATGGGAACTATTAAAAAATAAACTGGTAAAATTTGGGAAATCTTAATAGAATTGTTTCCTGGGTAGTTTATAATCAGTATAAAGGACAAGAGGAAAACTAAAAAACAAAATTACAAAATACAATAACAGTTTGTTTCAGAGGGTAACCACTGTAGGTAGGAAAGGAGAGAGCAAGAAACAAGAATGGTATAGTACATTTTCCAAGTTTGGAGAAAGGGTTTTGAAGGGTTTCACAGTAAACACATAACATTTGATATAGACTAAAACAATACTTGATATTCCAGTATGTTCAGGTATGTGTTTGTGCGTGTGTGTGTGTGTGTGTGTGTGTATTTCTAGGACTTGAATTCAGGGCCTGGGCACTTTTCCTGAGCTTTTGTGCTTAAGGATAGTGCTCTACCACTTGAGTCGCAGCTCTACTTCTGGCTTTTGGGGGATGCTTAGGAGATAAGAATCTCATGGATTTTCCTGCCCAGGCTTGGTTTTGAACTTTGATCCTCAGATCTAAGCCACCTGAGTAGCTAGGATTCCAGGCATGAGCCACTGGCACCCATCTCTGTATACTTTTTATGTATCAGTTAAAAACGAAGAACAAGCATTTTCAGTTTTCATGTCAATAGCATCACTGCCAAGGAATGGGAAGACAATCATAGTTGCAGACCTGGAGGTGGAGCCTCCAGCAGCCATAAGGTTAGGACCTCCAGGATGACAACTCTGTAGGTGCTTCTGTGACAGTACACATCCCCAGTACGCAATGCGATCCAAACACTTGCTGTGTTCTAGAAGTCACAGGGTTGTGACAGGCCTGTGTGGTCAAGTCAGTGAGTCCTACAGCTAACATACTGAACATTCTGCCCCAACCAGAAGTCACTTGAATTCTAAAACCTAGCAGTGCTTTGCTTACCTTCATTTTGACAGATGTGCCTGTCAAAATTACATAATGA
Organism: Perognathus longimembris pacificus; assembly: GCF_023159225.1. NCBI lineage: Eukaryota > Metazoa > Chordata > Mammalia > Rodentia > Heteromyidae > Perognathus > Perognathus longimembris. The sequence goes on along the minus strand of NC_063183.1, from coordinate 1,847,684 downwards.
GGGCTGGGGATATAGCCCAGTGGCAAGAGTGCCTGCCTCGGATACTGCTCAGGCCCTGAGTCCAAGGCCTAGGACTGGCCAAAAAAAAAAAAAAATTACATAATGAAACATTCAGTATGAATACAAAAAAGTTCTCATTAAAAACAATTAAGTTGGGGCTGGAAATATGGCCTAGTGGCAAGAGTGCTTGCCTTGTACACATGAAGCTCTGGGTTTGATTCCCCAGCACCACATATATAGAAAACGGCCAGAAGTGGCGCTGTGGCTCAAGTGGCAGAGTGCTAGCCTTGAGCAAAAAGAAGCCAGGGACAGTGTTCAAGCCCTGAGTCCAAGCCCCAGGACTGGCCAAAAAAAAAAAAAAAAATTAAGTTGCTAAACTCTGAAATATCAAGTAAAGAGAAGTTGATTGAACAATAGTAGAACAATAAATGATGACAGTAGAAGCGAAAGCAAACTGCTACTGGATTTGGTGTAAATGAAATAATTAAAAAAACACATAATACAAAAATGGACACACTAAATTATAACCCCTGTTGTATAATCATTCAAAGGTAAAAAAGGAAAAAAGTGTCTTCAGCACATTTCTCCCAACAAGACAGGTAATAATTTTAATATAAATACAACCACACTTTTTAAAAAGCTGGATGCTAGTAGATCCTCAAGAGGCTGAGATCTGAGGATCACAGTTTGAAGCCAGCTTGCATAGGAAAGTCCATCAGACTCTTATCACCAATTAACCACCAAAAAGCTGGAAGTGGAGCCGTGGCTCAAGTGGTAGAACTCTAGCCTTGAACAAAAAGGCTCAGGGGGCTGGGAATATGGCCTACTGGCAAGAGTGCTTAGCTTGTATACATGAAGCCCTAGGTTCAATTCCTCAGCACCATATATATAGAAAACACTAGAAGTGGCTCTATAGCTCAAGTTGGCAGAGTGCTAGCCTTCAGCAAAAAGAAGCCAGGGACAAGTTCTCAGGCCCTGAGTTCAAGCCCCAGGACTGGCAAAAAAAAAAAAAAAAGGCTCAGAAACAGTGCTCAGGCCTTGAGTTCAAACCCCAAGAACTACCTTCCCACTGCAGAAAAACACCACCACCCTGCTACACAGAGAATGAAAAATAGCTAGTATTCTATAATCAATCTATTTATCAAAAGCAAATATAACTCTCTAGAAACAACTGGATGTTTCCAAAAAATACTTACGAGCCTGTGGATTCTGAAAAGCCACAGCTTTGTCGATCTTTAGCTGAGGCTGAAGAGCAGCTACTTCCCAACGACGGAACTCAGGTGCAGTGGTGACATTGAGCAGGAACTCCATTAGAATCTCACTGTAGAAGACACCAAGGCAGGAGTCCTGAGTTAAAAATTTGAAACCAACATGCAAGATGCTACCTCACTATAATCTTCTCTGTATTACATGTTAGGATTTGTGGTTAGCAGTGCTATGAGCACAAGGTTTGTGAATAATAATTCAAACCAAAGTCAGATGTCTTGGCTTCTTTCTTTAAAGCAGGTACAATGAATACACAGGTACTCACATATCATCCCGCAAGCACTCCACACTGTATGCCATGTTTTCTCTGGTGGCAGTCACACTGTGGAAATAAACTATAGTCAATTATCTGAATCAGAATAAAACTTTCCTTGGATCTTCTTTGTTCTATGAATCGATTCCTTTACCAAACAAATAAGGGTGGGCACTGGTGGCTCACGCCTGTAAACCTAGCTATTCAGAAGGCTGAGAGCTGCGGATTGCTGCTTGAAGCAAGCCTTGGTAGGAAACTCCGAGACTCTTATCTCCAATAAACTACTCAAAAATGCCAGAAGTGGCACTGTGGCTCAAGTAATAGAGTGTTCACTTTGAGCAAAGGACTCTCAGGGACAGTGGCCAGGCAGAGTTCAAGCACCAGGACTAGCCAAAAAAAAAAACCAAACACACACACACACACACACACACACACACACACACACACACACACACACACACACACGACTGTGGTCCAAGCCAGGACTAGCCAAAAAAAAAAAAAACAAAAAAAACACAAACACAAACACAAACACACACACACACACACACACACACACACACACACACACACACACGACTGTGGTCCAAGCCAGCCTGGGCAAAAGTGAGATTCTCCCATCTCAAAAATAACTACAACAAAAAAGCCTGGAGGCATAGCTTAAGCAGAAGAGCACCTTTGTAGCAAGCACAAAGTCCTGAGTTCAAAACTCAGTACCACTTTAAAAAAAAGTGCAAATATTAAAAGTTATTGCTTTAAAAATAGCTAAGGCATCAACCATAACTAGGAATACAATTCTGACCCATGCTACAACATAGATGAACTTTGTGAACCTTATGCTAAATAACTTACTAAAAGCCAAATACTGCATGATTTCACTTATCCAAGGAACCCTAGAATAATCAAAATTAGAGACAGAAAACAAAACTAGTGGTTGTCAGGAATTCAGGCACTAATGGGAATTAACCAGACAATTTTTTTTTCTTTTAGCTAGTGCTGAGGCTTGAACCTAAGTCCTTGAGCTCTCTCAGATGGCAATCTACCACTTTCCCCACACTTTCAAGCCTTTTGCTGGTTAGAGTCTCTCAGATTTGTCTGCTTGGACTGGCTTTGGACTCTGATCCTCAGATCGCAGCCTCTAAGCCACTAGTGTCTGGTTTAAAAAAAAATGGTAAAAATGGGCTGGGAATGTGCCTTAGTGGTAGAGTGCTTGCCTTGCATGCATGAAGCCCTGGGTTCAATTCCTCAGTACCACATCTATAGAAAAAGCCATAAGTGGCGCTGTGGCTCAAGTGGTAGAGTGCTAGCCTTGAGCAAAAGAAGCTCAGGTACAGGACAGGCCTTGAGTTCAAGCTCCAGCACCCCCCCCCCCAAAAAAAAAAGAAATGGTAAAAATTTATGTCAAACATACTTTGCAAAAAAAAAAATGCAAAGAAAGTTGAAGATCTATTTGTGTCCCTCCCAGGCTCACTCGTCTCTACTCCAAAAATTATAATCATAATAAGTTTGTGTTCAAATTCTTCCACACAGACTCACAGATCTAGCTCACTTCCAGCTACGGAGAAGTTCCATGGTATGATTATATCGTACGTTATCCACTTCCCTGAAAAGGATACTTAAATAGTTTCTAGTCCTTACAAAGGTAATACCTTTGTACACATGGCTGAATAATGGTTGGACTTCTGAATAGTACGAGACATGTCTTGATTATTTTCTAAATAGCTGTGCCAATTTATACTTCCACCAACACAAGATTCTCTAGTTGTGCCAATTTATATTTTCATTAACACAAGATTCTCTACTTCCCTGATTTCTATCAAATTAAAAAAAATTGGATCGGTGGGAAGTTGTATCTCTTTGTTACCGTAAAAGATTTGTTTCTGGCTTTTTTAGGAATAGCCTTTCCTTTTTCTATTTCTTTTCTTTCACTGTTTTCTCAAACAGTCATCTTTCCAAATAGAAATCCTTTGCATATTATGTATCTAGTATGCAAACATCTACTTCCAATTTAGCTACTTACCACCTTGGGAACAGAAATCTTCCCTTATAACTGAATACCTTCAGGTGTTTTAACTACTTATTTAACAAACCTTAATTTACCACCGACTGCTTCAATGCCACGGGTTATCTTGAAAGATGAAGCTCCTTTTGTAGTCTTGAAAAAGAAAGGATATATTCTCAGTAGCTCTTCAATGTCATGTTTGCCATACATCACACTTACCACTATATTAAAATCTATTGTCTGTTATTAGCAGATTCAAAAGGATTTTTATGAAGCAGTGAATCAATTTCACCTAAAAATGACCAGACAAAGGTCATCAAAAAGCACAAGTGGGTCAGGCACGGGTGGCTCACACCTGTAATTCTAGCAACTCAGAAGGCTGAGATCTGAGGATGGTGGTTTGAAGCTAGTCCAAGCAGGAAAGTCTGTGAGACTCTTATTTCTAATTATTCATCCAAAAAGCCAGAAGTGGATGTGGCTCAAGTGTAAAATGCTAGCCTTGAGCACAAGAGCTCAGGGAAAATGCCAAGGTCCTGAGTTTAAGCCCCAGGATTGGTGTGCGCGCACACACACACAGGCAAAGCGTAGATGTACAAATGTGTGTATGCCTGTGTACATACATACATTTATACGTGCACACACATATCAATAATTTCTTTGTAACAGGGTCCTGCTTTGTAGCCCAGGGTGGCCTACAACTTGCTACGTAGCTCTGGCTTACCTGGCACTTGAGAACCTCCTATCTCAGCCTGCTGACTACTGGGATTACAGACTTGGCTTAGTTGTTGTTGTTGTTCTTGGGGCTTGAACTATGGGCCTGGGTGCTGACCCTGAGGCTTCTTTTGCTCAAGGCTAGCACTCTACTACTTGAACCACAGTGTCACTTCTGGCTTTTTCTGTGATTAATTGCAGATAAAAATCTCACTAACTTCCCTGCCCAGGCTGGCTTCAAAAAGTGATCCTCAGATCTCAGCCTCCCGAGTAGCTAGGATTATAGGTGTGAGCCACCAAAGCTCAGCTTTGGCTTACAGTTTTACATAAAGTACACTGATATATAAGCTTACTAGAATCCTTAATTTATTCTGAAAGAATTGTATATAGGAAATTACTTTCAATTTTTGACATTTTCTGTAAGTTTTTTTAAAAACTGATTTCTTATGTTCTAACACTAGCATTTAAATGGACATTAATTTGTTGGTTCTCTAGCAAATACCCAGGTCTTAACCCAGGAGTTTCCCATTTTATATCAGAGGATTTTATTGAGTTGAAATGTCCCTCCAAAATTCCTGTCCATTCAGAACCTGGGGAAGGCATCTTCTGTTGTTGTTGTTTTCTTAATTTTCTTTATTGGTTTTATAATGGTGATGTACAGAAGGATTACATTTCCGTGAGTCAGGTTATGAGTGCATTTCCTTTCCTACAGTGTCTGGGAAGACATCTTTATCTAGAAACAGGGTCACTGCAGATCCTTTAAGATGAAGTTATACTGGATCAGGGTTGACCCTAAGTCTCGTAGGACACATGTCCTCCTATGGACACCGGGACACAGACAGAAGGCCAGGTGATGGACACAGTCAGGAACAAAAGACACAGCTACAGGCAAGGGATTCAGAGGCCTCCTGGCAATCATTGGAAGCCAGGAAGAGGTAAGAAGGGAGTCTTCTCTACAGCCTTGAGATAAACAATGGCCCTGACTCTGACTTCAAGCCTCTACAATTTGGAGGATACATTTCTTTTATTAAAGCCCCTCCAGTTTGTGGCAATTTCATCAATATAAGGCTCTAATTTCCTTTCTTACAGTGCTGTCATAGGGTAGCATTTCCAAACACTGAATTAATAAAGATACTTACCAAATTAGATGCAAGACGAAGCAAATGAGAGGTTCCCAAGTTGCTGAAGTCCTCATTTCTACTGCTGGCTTTAATGAACAAACCAATTTTTGAGACAGGAGCATAATTTTCCAGAGAAGCGATCACCAAACCATTTGGTAACTTGGTGAACTGCGATTAAGATAAAGCAGAGATGGTATAAGTGTCTCTATTATCATGGAACATAAGATATAAAGGGGTCCAGAGCAAGTCACTGGGACTTACCTCAAGGTCCTGAGGCTGTAGAGGTGTTCCTGGAGGGCCAGCCGCAGCTTTAACTTTGGGGGCAACTTTGAGGGAATAAAATCTCTAAACACATACAAAAAAGAGATATTTACATGGTTTAGACAAGAACTGTGCTTTATATAAATTCGTGTTGCCAAGTGGCACTGTGTTCAGCAGTAAAAAGCAAGAACCACCTCCTTGAGGGTAACCACTCCCAAGGGGCTAATAACCCATGGATTTAACCCACTGGTTTAATGGCTTGGTTTTAATCCAGGCCATTTTGCAGGGGGAGGTTCAGTACTGGGGTTTGAGTGCTTTGTCTTGTGCTTGCTAGACAAATGCAATGCTCTACTACTTGAGTCATGCCTCCAGCTTTGAGACAGTCTATGTAGCCCAGGCTGAACTCAATCTGCAATCCTCCAGACTCAACTTCCCAAATGTTGGGGTTAGAGATGTGCCCCCATACCCAGCTTAAGCAACTCTAAATCGTCTGCCTATTTGTGATTTATAGAGAATACTGAATTCTCTATGGTCACCATTTTTTGGGAGGGGAGTCTTTTATCTTTGGGTACTAAGAGGTCAAACTCAGGGTGTTGTGCTTGCTAGGCAAGCACTTTGCTACTGAGCTACACACATGTTCACATTTTATTAAAGCATCCTTGTATTTCCTTTACTTTTCTTGCTGCCAGTTCTGGGGCTTGAACTCAGGGCCTAGGTGCTGTCCCTGTGCTTTTGTGCTCAAGGCTAGTGTTCTACCACTTGAGCCACAGCTCCACTTCTGGCTTTTCAGTGGTTAATTGGAGATAAAGTTTCACAGACTTTTCTGCCCAGGCTGGCTTTGAGCTATGATCTTCAGATCTCAGCCTCCTGAGTAGCTAGGACTACAGGTGTAAGCCACTCATTTCCAGCAGTTTTTATTTATTTATTTATTTTTGGTGTCAGTGCTGGGGTTTGAACTCAGCCTAGGCATTGTCCCTTAGCTTTTTCACCTAAGGCTAGTGCCCTATTAGCAACAGCTTCATTCCCTCCTTTACCTATTCAAGTTTCAAGGGATTCTGGAATTTTTGAAAATGTGTGTGATTGCTATGTCAACATTCTTTTGGTGACGTCAGTACCGTTTCCCTAAACTGCCCAATCAGTCTCACCTTTTAATTTTGTTTTCCAATTGAAATGACTTCATCTCCTTAATAAGGTTGGCAACCTCTAAAAGACAAGTATACCAACTTTCTCAGAATACTTCCAAAGCAAGACCACATAACCAAGGGTCTTACCCTCTTTGACTAAACTAGTTCTGTCATCCTGAGATCAACAACAGATTTACCCACAAAAGATTCCCAATATAAAATATGCAGTCAATGGTATGCTATACGAGTTCAATTAAATATCAAATGTGTTTTATTTTTTGGCAAGCAATACACAATACTGTAAGTCATTTTATTCATTAGGCATGTAAAGTTCATGGGGTTATACATAGAGATGTGAATCAAGTAAAGTTTGGTGTTCTTGGGATCCAATGGATATACTGCTAGACTCTTCTGAGGATGCCCATGAGCATCTATAACACCCCTACTCTGCTGTCCAGAGCGCTGTTGCTGTGCATTCCAGCATCAGTGCTGCACTAACTTGGCTGCTGGCTTTCACATACTCCTAATATTACCTTTCCCACCCTTTGTACCACTTTTTAATGATGAATCACAATCAGTTCTGTTTTATTATTATCATATTAGTTTGCTGGGTATGGTAGAGGTAAGCCCATCTGTCATATTGGTCTTGGTCCTTTGAGTTCTCAAATAGCATATGAACACAGAAATGGAAATAAGCTTATTCTCATGGAAAGTTAGAAACATAAATACATAATTGCTTTAAAGTTCACTGCAATTTGCTCTCTTTGGCCTTCTACAATTGTTAACATTTTTTTTGAAAAATAGAATGGAATGAAGGCAAATTGGGGTGGGGGTTGGGGTAGACCTTTGCCAGTCTTATTGGGCTGCCTAGGAAGCATTTTTTTTTTTTTGTCCAAGAATAGGACTCAAACTCTGAATCTGAAGCTTTCCCTAACTGGCCAGCACTCTGCCACCTGAGACACACATCCAATCCTTGGAAAGAACTAACCAAGGATTAATCTAGAAAAGCTAGAATTTGCATAATTATAGTATGCATATTTAAACACAAAGCACAAACCATTCCCAAGTTTGGTTCTGAATCCCCCACTAGCAGGGTTTCTCAATACAGAAGTTCTGGCATTGGGACTGGGTAATTCTTTGTGCTTAGGGGCTTCATTTTTGTGCTAGTACTGGGGCTTGGACTCAGGGCCTGGGCACTGTCCCTTAGGTTTTTGCCCAAAATTATTCTATCACTTGAGCCACACCTCTACTGTCAGCTTTTTGGTGGTATTTGGAGGTAAGAATCTCATGAACTTTGTGCTCAGGCTGGCTTAGAACTGAGCTTCTTAAGCCTCCCAAGTAGCTAGAATTACAGGTGTGAGCCACCAACGTCCAGTGGGGGCAGTTTAGGCACACACTTTCTCTCCCAACAAGTTGTTGCTGACAAAATTGCCTCTAGGTAACTGTTCACTGGAGACAAATTATTCTTTGTTAAAATTTAAGCAGTATTCATCTTCTGATAACCACTGATTTCCCCTAAGGAACAGATTATATTTAATTTGGGATTCAAGGGGAGACACAGTTAAGTAAGTTCCTCTGGACAGACCAAAAGTACCGCCTATAAAAGCATACGTTACTGGGGCTGGGAATGGTAGAGTTGCTAGCCTAGCATGAATGACGCCCTGGGTTGGAGCTCAAGAGGTAGAGTGCTAGCCTTGAGCAAAAAACCCCCAAAAAACCAGGGGCAGTGTCAGGCCCTGAGTTCAAGCCCCAGGACTGGCAAAAAAAGGGCACGCTACATCGACACAGGTTCCAAGCACTGTGATAAGACGCTATAATCACGCTGACTTCTTTCTCTTCTTTTTCGTGAATATGTGTGTGTGTGTGTGTGTGTGTGTGTGTGTATACACACGCGAGCGCCAGTCCTGGGTCCTGAACTCAGAGCATGGGCGCTCAAGGCTAGCGTTCTACCACTTGAACCACAGCTCCACTTCAGCTTTTTGAAGTTAACTGGAGATAAGGTCTCACAGACTTTCCTACCCAGGCTGGCCTTGAACTAGTATCCTCAGATCTCAGCCTCTGGAGTAGCTAGGACCGCGGGGCGGGGCAGCAGATCATCCCGGACAGAGCCAGGCGCGGCGAGGGCGGGAAGGGGCATCCCGCCTCACCAGCCTCCCGCTCGCCTTCCCCAGTGACCTTCACACGTCTCCCCGCGGAGTCACGTCGCCTGCCCTCTTTCAGCCTTCTCCCGCCCTTCGGGTCTTCCTCTCCGGGGTCTCTTCCGCCCTCAGGCACAGCTGAACTTCCAACCCGAGCCCAGCATCAGCCCCTCGGCCGCGGGGTTGTACTGAAGGACAGACGGCGACAGGGCCTGGGAACCTCCCCTCACCCCGTCCCAAGCCAGGCAGCCTCAGTCTCTATCATCCTGCTGACAAACTACTTCACAGCATTCCCCCCAAGCCTGCCGGCTGCGCTCACCGAGAAGGACCCGGCTCTGGTTAACAACTTCATGGTTCAAGATCGCGGTGACCCACTGTCACCGCCGCCAGGAGCAAGGAAGATGGTGGCCACCAACCCGGATTTCCCGGCTTCCTTTGCGAACCATCTTTCCCACGCCCCTTTGCGAGAGCGACTCTCTACACCGCCTCCCCTCGACTGCTCCCCTTGGAGGTTGGGCCAGTGCACCTCCTCCAAGGCGCGGGGCAGAGACACACAGAATTTTATAGGTTAAATATACAGAGGAGTATTTAAATGACCTCTTAAGGTGTTCGTGTCCGGAGTCCCTATTCTCTAATCCTTTTCCTATGTCTAGGACAGTTTGCGGTAACTCCCCCGTCCACTTTGGACTCTTCCAAGCTGGATTGTCCAATGAAAACAGCGCCTTTCCCGAAGCTCCGCCCCCTGGCTCGGGTCTCGGAGGCCGCGACCTCTAGAGTCTCTGGGAGCGAGTGGGCTGAGCGGCTTCCACCGCGCCCGCGACCTTCGCGGGCGCCTTGGGTGCGGAGCCCCGAGGTTGCTTCCCGCTCTATAGAGCCCTTCTATCACTGGTGGGGCCGCCCTGGGTCCCAGAGCCGACCGGGGACACAGGTGGGTCCACAACCCCGCCGTACTGTCGTGTAGAATTTGCTGCGTACGCTGGGGCTACAGACACACGATTGGAAACCCCTAGTTGTGCGTGCGTGTGTGTATATGTGTGTGTGTGTGTGTGTATGTGTGTGTGTGTGGTGGTTGTTGCTACTGCTTTGCTTTGTACTGGTCCCTGGGCTTGAGCTCTGGGCCTCGCCTGCCACTGAGTGTTGTTTTGTTTTTTCTTCTCAAGTCTGATGCTCGATCACTTGACTCACACCTCCACTTCTGGATTTTTGGTGGTTAGTGAGAAAAGCCTCACAGACTTTCCTGCCCAGGCTGGCTTTGACCCATGATCCATAGATCTCAGCCTAGGATTACAAGCTAAGCCACTGGTGCCCTGCTAACCCCTACAGTTTGGGGTTTTGTTTGGTTTTGTTTTGCCAGTCCTGGGCTAGAACTCAGGGCCTGGCCACTGTCACTGAGCTTCTATCGCTCAAGGCTAGCACTCTATCACTTGAGCCACAGCTCCACTTCTGGCTTTTTTCCCCTATTTATGAGGTACTGAGGAATCAAACCCACGGCTTCATGAATGTTAGGCACTGTACCACTAAGCCACATTCCCAGCCCCCCTACAGTTTTTGTGTAAGGAAGATAATTATTTGACTATGTGAGTGTGTAAGAAAGACAACCTGAAGAAGGCGAGTTTTAGGTAAGAAAGTGTCTTGTGCCTGGCACTGTACTACAAGTGAAGGATTTGGGCTCCCTTTCAGGATTAGAAGAATCTACCTTGCTTTGTTTGCATCAATATCTTTTGGGAATTTGTTAGGAGTGTACAAAATTGGGCTGGAGGTGTGGCTCAAGTGGTAGAACACCCTGCATAGCAAGTGTGAGACCCAGAGTTAAAATAAAAAAGGCATAACCAGCTGGATTCTAGTGGCTCACACCTGTCATCCTAGCTATTCAGGAGGCTGAGATCTGAGGATCATAGTTCAAAGCCAGCCTGGTCAGGAAAGTCTGTGAGACTTATCTCCAAATAACCACCAGAAAAACAGAGGTGGAGCTGTGGTTAAAGGGGGGGGTAAAGTGCTAACCTTAAGTACAAGGAGCCTCAGGGACAGTAACCAAGCCTTGAGTTCAAGTCCCAGGATTGACAAAAAACAAAACCCAAAAGCATAACCACCAGACACCAGTGGCTCGTGCCTATAATTCTAGCTATTCTAGAGACTAAGATTTGAGGACAAAGGTTCGAAGACAACCTGTACAGAAAAGCCTATGAGGCTCTTACCTACAATTATCTAGCAAAAAGCTGGAAGTTGAAGGTATGGCAAAAAAAAAAAAAAAACACAAAAAAAAACAACCTAATGGACAGCACCAAGGTCCTGAGTTCAAGCCCCAGTACTGGCAACACACACACACACACACACACACACACACACACACACACACTAAATAACTATGTTATGTTTGATCAAATCTCTTGCTTGCTTAAAAATCTTCAGTGAATTATATTTTTCAGGGTAAAGTTCAAATTCATTAGCATGGAATACAAAACTCTGGCTCCAGTTTTTTTTCCTCTTTTTTTTTGATACTGGTACTGAGGCTTGAACTCAGGACCTTGTTGTTGTCCCTTAGCTTTTTTGTTCAAGGCTGGAGCTCTACAAGTTAAGCCATATTTCTACTTCTGGCGTTTTGGTGGTTCATTGGAATAAGTGTCTCTTGAATGTATCTGCTTGGATTGGCTTGGAGCTGTAGTCCTCAGATTTTAGGTTTACAGGTGTGAGACACTGAGGCCCATCTTCCAATATTTTTTTTTAGTCATTGTCCCCAAATTAGCTTCATTTGGAAGTCACTTGGCCTTCATCCAACAGTTCAGGTTGGATGGGGGTGACATGCATATCCCTGTGTGTGTGCATGTACACACCTGTTTATAATGTCCCCTTTTTACATCAAAATGTAACTGACTCAGATATTCTAAAGGGAATTTTTGCTAAGATTTTTAGTAATTTGGCAGGATTTGCAACATAATGCTTGATAGCAGCTACATAAGTTGAAATCCCAAAAGCTGTATTTTGGAACAATACAAAACTGGCTTAGGGGCAGGGAATATGGCCTGGTGGCAAGAATGCTTGCCTCATATACATGAAGCCCTGGGTTCGATTCCTCAGCACCACATACATAGAAAAAGCTGGAAGTGGTGCTGTGGTTGAAGTGGTAGAGTGCTAGCCTTGAGCAAAAGGAAGCCAGGGACAGTGTTTAGGCCCTGAGTTCAAGCCCCAGGACTGGCAAAAAAACAAACCAAACATAACTGGTTTAAACTTTAAACTACAAAGCAGGAGTGCCATCTTGTGGACTGATCTTACAACTTCACTATGTCATGTCTTATCCAAGTTCATAACCTCATATGGAGGTTTCTGCTACAACTGTAGGAGAGAGAGAGAGAGAGAGAGAGAGAGAGAGAGAGAGAGAGAGAGAGAGAGAGAGAGAGAGAGAGAGAGAGAGAGAGAGAGAGAGAGAATAGACCATAGGGGCCAGGTGTTGTGACACTATCTGTAATCTGAGCACTTTGAATGCTGAGGCAGGAGGTTCAAGGCAAGCCTGGGATATATAGTGAAATCTTGTCCCCCTAATAAAATAAACAAAAAAGAAAGTGTCTCGAGTCTAATACTTGGGAACAACATTACTTTGCCAGGATAGTATCAGAGGCATTAATCACAATTAGTTCAGATGCATAATTTTTCTTTGTGACAATACTGGGGCTTGAGCTTGGGTCTTCACGCTTATTAGGCCAGCATACTACCACTTGGGCTGCACACTTCAAGGAACAATTTCTGTTTTTTTGGCCAGTCCTGGGGCTTGAACTCAAGGCCTGAGCATTGTTCCTGGCTTCTTTTTGTTCAAGGCTAGCACTCTGCCACTTGAGCCACAGCGCTGCTTCTGGCAGTTTTCTATATATGTGGTGGTGAGGAATCGAACCCAGGGCTTTATGTATATGAGACAAGGACTCTTGCCACTATGTCACATTCCCAGCCCCTGGGCCACACACTACTATCCTTAACACATTTTTTCATTTAGTTTTTTTAATAATGCATTTGGGAAGCCCCTTGAGCTAAGTACTAGAGTAACTCTCCTTGCTTCTCTACCAAGTTTGCAATGAATATTACTCATTCTGCCTTATAGGGGGCAAAAGATGGGATTACATGGATTGATACACCTCTGGTCTAAAAGCTACTTTAGGATGACCAGATAGCTTATCAAAATTAAGCCAATTTTGGTAGTAATTATGCAGAATAAAATATTTTTAAACAGTAATATTTTATTTACAATTGGACCACAAAAAGCCTAGGATACTTTTTTTTTTTTTTTTTGCCAGTCCTGGGCCTTGGACTCAGGGCCTGAGCACTGTCCCTGGCTTCTTCCCGCTCAAGGCTAGCACTCTGCCACTTGAGCCACAGCGCCGCTTCTGGCCGTTTTTCTGTATATGTGGTGCTGGGGAATCGAACCTAGGGCCTCGTGTATCCGAGGCATGCACTCTTGCCACTAGGCCATATCCCCAGCCCCCTAGGATACTTTTTAAATAAAAATTAATGCTGACGAACTGGGTGCTGGTGGGCTCTTGCCTGTAATCATAACTACTCAGGAGACTGAGATCTGAGGATCCGGAATCAAAGACAGTTCAGGTAGAAATGTCCTGTGAGACTCTTACCTCCAATTAACCAAAAAAAAAAAAAAAAAAAGGAAGGAGGGAGGAACAGAGGGAGGGAGGGAAGGAAGGAGAGAAGGAAGGAAGGGAGGGAGGAAGGGAGGGAAGGAAGAAAGAAATAGCTGGAAGTGGAGTGGAGCTGTGGCTCAAGTGGTAGAGTGCTAACTTTGAGTGAAAAAGCTCAGGGACAGCACCCAGGCCCTGAGTTCAAGCCACAGTACCACATACATACACACACACACATACATACACACACACACACACTCACTAACAAGGTTGACCCATTTAAGGAACCCATTTCCCCCACTCCATCCTAAAAGAGAATCTCTTAAGGTAAACCATTCCAAGTTTGAATGTACAGAAGACTCCTGATCATTCTCTACTGCTTGGATCCCCTTCTCTCCAATCTGATTCATGGTGGATACCGTTTGGTGCTGTGGATTTACTTGGAGGAGAAATTGAGAAATCCCTTCAGCTAGCCTGGTCCAGAGGCCCAGCTGTGAGAGCGTGGTGAGGTTCTAATCTTAACCAGCATCCTGAGTTGTCTCATGGTGGGATCCCAAAGGACTTGATGACCCCCAATCCCACAGTGTGTTTGGACTCTTGCAATGTAAAAGTGGTGTCTTTTGACTTGCACAGGGCAGGCAGGGGCAGGGGTGGGAAGGGTGGGGGCTTGCAAAGGAGCCAGACTAGGCACCAGAGCCTCCCAGCCTGGGGAGACTGGGCTTCTCATATTCTTGGGCTGTGTTCTTAGCAATTCCAATCAAGAGAATAGCATTATTCTTAATAGCCCAAAAGTGCAGATCCAAAATGTCTGTCTACTGTTGAATGAACAATTTTGTAGTGTCTCTCATACAAGCAAATGTCTTCAGAAGTTAAAAAAATCAACAAAATCCTGATACAACATGGATGAACTTTGTGTAGGCAGAATGACTATATTACAGGGTAAAAGGGATTTTACAGATGTGATGAAATAAAAAATCTCAAGATGGAGAGACTTTTATTCCGATGAACCCAATGTAATAACAAGTTTCCTCAGCAGAGGGACAGCAGAAAGGTGAGGGAGCCTCCAGAAGATGGAAGAATGAAGAGTTGATTTTCCTTTAGGGACTTCAGAAGGAACATAGCTCTGGTGACATTAAGGTTTTTTTGTGTTTTTTTTTAAAATTTTTACAAAAAATTGTGTTTTTTTTGTGCTGGGACTAGGACTTGAACTCGGGGCCTCATGCTCTCACTTGGCTTTTTTTGCTCAAGCTTGACACATAAGAGTTTTATAGAAGGGCTAGGAGTGTGGCTTAGTGGTAGAGTGCTTGCTTACCACACATGAGGTCCTGGGTTTAATTCCTCAGTACCACATAAAATAATAATAAAAAATTAAAAATATACTATCTATTTTAAAACAAGAGTCTCATAGATGCCTGCACTGGGAATATCCTGAACTAATTTAAGGCCAAGATTAGGGAGAAACTATACTGGCTTCACAAATTATCCAAGAAAAGGTCTGGGCACTAGTGGCTCACACCTGTAATCCCAGCTAATCAGGAAACTGAGATCTGAGGATCATGGTTGGAAGCCACTCTGGGCAGGAAAATCCCTGAGGCTTTTTTCCCCTTCTTTATCATCAAGCCACCAGAAAACCACAAGTGGTGCTGTGGCTCAAAGTGGTAGAACACTAGCCTTGAGCACAAAAGCTCAGGGACAGCACCCAGGCCCTGAGTTCAAGCTCCACAATTGGGGAAAAAAAAATAAAGGAGATTCTGTAAAACTAGGTTTGGCTGCTATCTCTTAGGTGCTGAATGTGAATGCTACCCATTATCTAACAATTCTAATGTTAAATCCTTTGACAGTTTTAGGAGGGACTCATAACACACTCACTTTTCCCCAGGAAAAGTTCTTGCTAGGTATGTGGTAATGGACCACACCTTCATGCTCATGTGTTAAAGAGCTGAGAAGAGCAAAGATGTGTTTTGAGGGGGAATTAGGATGAAGGCCATTTCCTAGCATAGGTGCTAGGGTCAAATCAAAGGAGGGAGGAAATCAAAAGCTTATACTTAAAAAGACTCAACAACATGTTAATATTGCATATATATGTTCATACATATATGTATATACAAATATATGCATACATCATACATATTAACAAAGAAAAAAATTTTCATGGCAGTCCTGAGGCTTGAATTCTGGCCTTGGGCACTGTCCCTGAGCTGTTTTTTTTTTTTTTTTTCCCCTGAAGGCTAGTGTTTTACCATATGAACCACAGCTCCACTTCTGCCTCTTTTGGGGATTACTTGGAGATAAGAATCTCACAGACTGGGCTGGGAATATTGCCTAGTGGCAAGAGAGCTTGCCTCGTGTACATGAAGCCCTGGGTTCGATTCTTCAGCACCACATATCTAGAAAATGGCCAGAAGTGGCGCTGTGGCTCAAGTGGCAGAATGCTAGCCTTGAGCAAAAAGGAAGCCAGGGACAGTGCTCAGGCCCTGAGTCCAAGCCCCAGGACTGGCCAAACAAAAAACAAAACAAAACAAAAACAAGAATCTCACAGACTTTCCTGCCTGGGCTGACTTTGAATGGTGATCCTCAGCTCTCAGCCTCCCGAGTAGCTAGGATTACAGGAGTGAGCCACCAGCACCCAGTGAGAAAAATTTTACTAGCCAATGTAAAATATTAATACTTAATTGATTTTAGGCAACAATGAACTGCATATGCAATTATGACATTATAACATTAATCACATTTGACAAATACTTCTTTCTCTTTCTTTTTTTTTGCCATGTATATGAGGCAGGCACTCTTGCCACTAGGCCATATCCCCAGCCCACTTCTTTCTCTATTTCACAAAAATGTAGAGAGATGGCCACAGGAAAACCCATTCCCCCCTGCAATTAAGATTTTGTTTTCCTTTTATTATACTTGAAGTGATTTTTGTTTTAGATTAAATATAATAAGTAACATTTTAGTAAGAATTTCCAAGTTCTATCCTGTGGCGGGAAGAGAAATTGGTGCAGCCGCTATGGAATGAAGTGTGTCTACTCCTCATAATACTAAAATTGGTTTAGCAATTCCAAAGGGCTGAATTGACTTAAGGCTGAGACATGCCTTATACGAATATTGTAGGGAGAGTTGAGTAAAAGCTGTGCTGGCTTTTCAAAGTATCTAAGAAAAGGAAGAACAGATTCTTAGACCTAGAATGTGTTCCTCATTGAACTAGGTTTGACTGAAATCTCTTCAGTGCTTGAATTTGAATCTTCCACATTTATCAGCCAACTCTAAAGCCAAATACCAGTTTACTCTGGCTACACAGTAGGATCCTGAAGAGAAGATGGTGTACCTGTGTTCATAGCAGTTACTTATGATATCCAAGAGAATGGGTAAACAAAAATGTAAGTCTGCTTAATGGAGGTCTCATCATTCAGCCTCAACAAGGAAGGAAATACTCATGCTACAACATGGAGGAACTTGGAGGACATTATGATAAATGAAATAAGTCAGTCACAAAAAGACAAACACTCCACTTACATGAGGTATGTGGATTGGTCAAAATAGTAGAGAGTGGAATGCTGGTTGCCAGGTGCCGGGGGTGGTGTTGGGGGGGGGAAGTAGGCAATTGTTTAATGGATAGAGAGTTTCAGTTTTTCAAGATGAAAAAGTTCTGGAAATGGATAGCACAATACTAATGTCCTTAATATTGAAGAACTGTATACTTAGAAATTGTTAAGATAATAAATATGTCATACATTTCTCCCAATATTGTTTATTTTTTCTTTTTAAAATGGTAACTATAATGGTGATAAACAGCGGGGTTACAGATATATAAGTCAGGTAATGACTACATTTCTTTTTGGACAATGTCATTCCTTCCCTTACTCTCTCCTAATTTTTCCCTCCCATTCCCACCCACAAGCTGTATAGTTCATTTTCAACATAGTGTCTAGTAAGTACCACTGCTGCATTTGTTCACCCTTTGTCCTTCCATTTCTAATGTGCCTCCCTTATTGCTCCGCAAAGACAGATAAATGAAGAAATGATACAAAAAGAAAACATAAGCAACAAAGAAAAATTCTCTTATTTCCATTTCCTGGAACTTCATTTTGATAAATATTATTTTATATGGTCAAATGCACCTTAGCATTGTACCTCTGTGCTCCTCTCCTAAGAATATCCTCCTTTGGACTCATTGTGCGATTGTATAGAGTCCTGTATAACTTATATGTCGTACATTTTTAAAATAAAAATAAAACCAGCATAATTCCATTTCTTTCTTGTTCTTTTTTTTTAATTAAGTAGCGGTATAAAGGGGTTTCAGTTCCACAAATCACATTCTGAGTACAATGCATCTTGATCAATGTTACCCCTTCCATCATTCTCCCCAGCTCTCTCCATCCTATCCCTACCCTCAGTGATTTTGTCCAGTTTTTACACAATGTACATATAATGGCTGTATTTGCATTTCCTCCTTCCAATTCATGTGCCCCCCTTCTCCTTGTCCCCTCCACTGACAAACATCTCTCAGTTTTGCATATCTCCATTCTAATAATACAATACATGTCAATACATTCTAATAATACAATAATACAATACATGTCAAAGCTGTGTGCAGCATCGCAAGGCTTGCAGTCCAGAAGAAAAATACCAGTAATTCATTTTTCATTGAAAATAAACATATAACGCAGTTTTGCCCCATAGAGTGGTAACCGCAGAGGTTTCAATGGTACCATTGTATTTGAGAATAACTGAAGATGTATTTGAGAATTTACATCTACACACCAATATACCGCTATATATAAATATAGCTATATATATCAATATTGATATCTATCTATATATATAGCTTTATAGAGAGGTGGAGAGAGAGATGATAGATAGATAGATAGATAGATAGATAGATTTGTGCCAGTCCTGGGGCTTGAACTCAGGGCTTCTTGCTCTCGTTTTTTTGCTGACAATGCCGCAGTGCTGTCCCACTTGGGCTCTAGCTTTCTTTTGCTGGTTAGTTGGAGATACACTCTCACCAACTTTCCTACTCGGCTGGCTTTGAATCAATATCCTTAGGTCTCAGCCTCCTGAGTAGCTAGGATTATATTTTTAACATCGTGAAGCTGTGATGCTTGATTCCCTCACACAGAAAAACAGTTTGAGAGCATGGTTATTCTTTGCCTCCAGTTGGAATTGTTGATTCAGTCTTTGCTTCAAATTAGAATCCTTATTTAAATTTGGATTGTATCACATAGAACAATCCTCAAGAAATGGGAAACTAGAGACAACTGCAGAAACTTTCAGCTACAGAAGAAAACAATGGAATGGCAAAAGGTACTTTTGGAAATCAGAGGAGGGAGAGGAGGCAGCAGAATAAAATGAACAAAGGCAGGACACAAAGCTATTTCAAAAGTTTTGACTCTTACCATGAGAGGGTTAAAGCATAGAGGATTATTTTTGCCAGATTTTACAGACAATGAAAACTGGTTTTATTGTGAAGAAGAACAATAAAATATACAGAACCATTCCACAATAGATATTGAAATTAGAGTTTTGAGAACATTTGAATAAAACATCATATATACTGAAATTATTAAGAAAACAACTTTTATGAGCTAATATTGTATCTCTTTTTGTGTTTTATGTTTTAATCACCAGCTATAAATGTCAAAAATTCAGAGTTTATGTCCTATTTATTTTTATAGCCTTTGCACCTAGCACCTAGCCTGTCAAATAATAATGGCTCACGATAATGTTGGTTAATGAAGATTACTCTGGTCGTCTGGAAATGGTCTCATTGCAAGTACCTGGCTAAGCCTCTCTACCTCAGTGAGGTCATCTGGGATGCTTCAGCCCCCATTTTTATCTCCTCAATCCTTTATCTTTTTTTTTTTTGCCAGTCCTGTGGCTTGAACTCAGGGCCTGGGCTTCTTTTGCTCAGGACTAGCACTCTATCGCTTGAGCCACAGTATCACTTCTGGCTTTTTCTGTTTATGTGGTGCTGAAGAATCAAACCCAGGGCTTCATGCATACTAGACAAGCACTCTACCACTAAGCCACATTCCCAGACCCAAGTACAAATCTTTACTTTATCTTAACATTACAGTTTCTGTTTCAAAAAGGTTTTTCTCTCCTTTTCATTTTGTAAAGACCAGAGTGAAGAAGTATATAACTGCCTAATTCTTGAATAGAATGTTTTAAATTATTATTATTTTTATTGGTGATGGGGCTTGAAATCAGGGCCTGGATGCTGTCCCTGAGCTTCTTTTACTCAAGGCTAGTGTTTCACCATTTTGAGCCACAGCTCCTCTTCTGATTTTTAGGTGGTCAATTGGAAATAAGTCTATGGACTTTGCTGCCCAGGCTGGCTTTGAAGTCTGATCCTTAGATTTGAGCTTCCTGAGTAGCTAAGATTACAGGCATGAGCCACTAGCACCTGGGCTCTTTGTTCTGTTCATATCTCCTCACTTTCTATACCACTTCTGTGTCACATTGTTCTGATTCGAAACCCCATAGCTACATTGTTCTGTATCAAGTCATTTAATAATAAGGCTAACTTTAAAACATTAAACAGTAGAATTGGACCCATTTTCCTTTTACAGGAACAAAAAAATCAACTGGGAATGAACAGTAGATTCCATAGTTATCACACCTTAGCTACGCACGACAGTGAAGGGAATATAGCTTGCAAACTACACACAAATAGCATAACTGAGCAGGAAAATGTCCTTAACAGGACACACTTTTCAGCTGGATGCTATATGTAGAAGCAGGGTCAGGGTGGGGGGTGAACTAACAAAGCCTGGCACCTTAGGATTTGTTGGAGAAAGCATGACAAACAGGTGGAAGACTTCAGTAAGAAGAATGTGTGTCCAATGAGAATGCTGCAGGCTGAAGCATTCTCGGCTCTCTTCCAATGGCCCAGCTGGTCTGTCCCTTTGCACAACACCCAGGCTAGGCTAATTTCACTGCACTTTATTATTATTTTAAATAATTTTTCAGCATCTGTTTTATCATGGGGGAGCCAAATATGAGCCAGACTTGCAAAGTGTTATCTTCTTTGTGACTTAATTTGATTGACAAAAACCTAAGATACACAGAATTTTCATAGTGGGCCTGGCTTCCAATTTTGTTTCTACTAAGGTATAGACAAGGATATTTATGGCCCCCACCTTAATGGAGTTTACAAGAGAGAAGAGCCAATTAGATTGGCATTTATATAGTGTGAAGGTTTTCTAGGGCAAGTATTATGGGAAAGGTGTACTGCTAGTGGAAAATCTGAAGTTCAATTAATCTTTCCAAATGCAAACTGATCGTGTCATGTTCTTGCTTTCAGGAAAAATGTATTGTAGCACATATTATAACCACAGTAGTGCTAGGCCTGGTTATATGATTTGTCATAGGAGAAAGAAATAAAGCATGCCATAGTGACTTCAAAGAGCATTACTCAAAAGGCTGTGTTCCCATGGGAGGAGAGCAGGTAAAGCAGCTTCCCAGGGAAGTAACAACAAGCTGAGATCTGAAGAATGATTAGACAGGGATTTTGTGTAGTGTGTGTGTGTGTGTGTGTGTGTGTGTGTGTGTGTGTGTGTGTGTGTGCTGGGAGCACAGAGAGAAAGTCTAAACTCCCTGACATGGTATTGAAGGCCCTTGCAGCATGAACTTCTCTACCCTTCCACCCTGACTTGACTACATAGAACCAAGCTAAGTCTAGAGCCACAAAGGGGCGGGGGGGGGGGGGGATTAGAGCTGGTTTTAATAATGACAGGGGCAGATCTTTTCCTTAAACTCAAACAACATTCAGAACATATGGATGCACAGTTCATCTGGATGTTCACAAGAAAATTGTTTTACTTTGTTCTCCTAGCATAGCTTATTGGCTGAGAAGCAACAGTGGTGGGGGTGGGGGGGGTTCCTGGTCTTGGAGAGGGATACTCCTCTATACACAGGTGCTGAAAGTACGTATGCAACCGAATGTAACTAGAAAACTACCATCTTCCCAGAGACAAGAAACAATTATGGGAACTTAGAGGCAGGCCTGTCATTTATTTAGTAAGGGCATTTACCCTGTACAGACATTTATCTGTTGTTGGTATGCCAAATACTCTTTTTTTTCTTAATATGCTAAATTCAAAGTGAGAAATGATAAGAGGTCTATTATTGTAGTTAACATATCTTAAGAATACTCTGAGCCAAGAAGTAGAGAGAAATCTTACAAATTAAAAGCCATAATTAGCACACAGTTAAGTATTTTGTAGCTATTAAGAATCACTTTGCATAGGAACTTTTTGAAAAGAGTCCCAGGGGCACAGCAGAGACTTGACAAATGGAGTTACAGCAAAACAAAAAGTTTCTGCACAGCAAAGGACATAGTTAGTAAACTAGAAAGTCAGCCAACAGATTGAGAGAAAAATTTTTTTTTTTTTTTTGGCCAGTCCTGGGCCTTGGACTCAGGGCCTGAGCACTGTCCCTGGCTTCTTTTTGCTCAAGGCTAACACTCTGCAACTTGAGCCACAGCGCCACTTCTGGCCATTTTCTGCATACGTGGTGCTGGGGAATTGAACCAAGGGCCTCATGTATACAAGGCAAGCACTCTTGCCACTAGGCCATATCTCCAGCCCTGAGAGAAAATCTTTATCAGCAATACACCTGACAAAGGCCAATATCCAATATATACAAGGAGCTCGAGAAATTCTCCTACTCCCAAACTAATAAACCAATTGCTAAAGGGGCAAAGGAGCTAACGAGAGACTTTTCAGAAGAAATAACAGTGGCAAACACACGAGGAAATGCTCAACATCCCTAGCCATAAAGGAAAACGCAAATCAAAACAATTCTGAGGGGCTGGGGATATGGCCTAGTGGCAAGAGAGCTTGACTTGTATACATGAGGCCCTGGGTTCGATTCCCCAGCACCACATATACAGAAAATGGCCAGAAGTGGTGCTGTGGCTCAGGTGGCAGAGTGCTAGCCTTGAGCAAAAAGGAAGCCAGGGACAGTGCTCAGGCCCTGAGTCCAAGGCCCAGGACTGGCCAAAAAAACAAAAAAAACAAAAACAAAAACAATTCTGAGATTCCATCTCACCTCAGATTGGCCACCATCAAGAATTTGAAACAAATGCTGGCAGGGATGTGGAGGAGAAATGAACCCTACTACACTGTTGGTGGGAATGTAAAACTAGTCCAACATCTCTGGACAGAAGTCTAGAGGTTCCTCACAAAACTAAGCATAGATCTTCCCTACCACCCAGCCATACCACTCCTGGGCATCTGCCCAGAACCTCACAAGCCAGGATACTGTAAAAACACTTGCACACCCAGGTTCATTGCTGCACTATTCACAAGAGCCAAGCCATGGAAACAGCTCAGATGCCTCACAATAGATGAGTGTATAAAAAAAATGTGCTACCAATACCAATAGAATTTTACACAGCCATTAGAAAGAATAAGGTTTATGTCATTTGCAGGGAAATGGATGGACCTAGAGCAAATCATGTTAAGTGAGTTAAACTAAGCTGAGAGAGACAAATGGCACATGTTTTCTCTCATCCGTGGAAGCTATATCTAAAATACAATTGGGCATGATAAACTATACAGGACTCTAGGCACTCATACACAGTCAGATTAAAGGAGGATACTCTTAGGGGAGGGGAACCCCAAAGCACAACTCCTCTGAACACTTAAAATACTATTTATTGAAATGAATTCCAGGAAATGAAAACATGGGGTTGGTTTATTTTTTTGTGGCATTGGTGGTGTTGGATTCTTGTTTTTACTTTCTTTTTTTTCCATTCAAGTGAAGTTTTTATTTTAATTCTAGTGGGAATCTCTTAAATGGATGACAAAACCAGACCATTATTTCACAAGGGCCTCTCAGGCTGTGAAGCAAAAATAAAAATCAATGTTAATGAAATAGAACAAGAGTCCAGTTGGCTCACAATTGTGTTTTTACTTTCTTTTGGTGTGTCTTTTTAGAAGGGTCAGAAGTTGGGGGGTTGCTGGAATGGAGGGAGGAAAGGTAAACAAATGCAGTCATGGTATTCAATATATAGTCTGTGGAACACGAACTAAGCTACTTGTGGATAGGGATGGGAGGGGGGAACTGGGGGAAAGTGAAGGAAGGGTGACATTGTCTAAAAAGAATTGTCCTCATTGCCTGACTTAAGCAATCCTAACCCTCTGTACACCACCTTAATCATAACAATAAAGCTATATTTAAGAAATGAGAGATTACCTTGGGGCCGAATATGGTGATTCCTGCCTATAATCCTGGCTGCCAGGGAGATCATGACTTGAGGCCAGCCTGGACAGGAAGTTTGTGTTATCCCACTTCAAATGACAATGCAGGGTGTAATGGTATGCGCCTGTCATCCCACCTACGTGGGGAGTGGAAATAGGAGGATTATCATTCAGCTGAGTTTGAGAATACAAGCAGGATTGTCTTGAAAAAGTAAAGCAAAAAGAGTTTGGTGGTTATTGGGAAGGTGGGAGAAAAGTGAGGGAAGAAGCAACAACTTTGATAAGAAATGCACTCACTATCTTAACGTTTGAAACTGTAATCCCTCTATATATCACTTTGACAATAAATAAATTAATTTAAAAATCTTACAAAAGCAAATAGGACATTATATATTGATAAAAAGTGGATCAACCAAAAGAACAGAGCCTCTGAATTATGAAGCAAATCCTGAGCGTATTGACAGCTCTACAGAAATAGTTGGAATATCAGTTCCTTAGCTGCAGTAACAGATAGACAATGGGCAGGCGAATAAGGAAGCAGTTGGCTCAAACTTCAGTGTAGATATGTTTGTCTCAAGTGCACATGAAAATTTCTCCACAGTCCACTATATGTTATTTTCCCCTTTGTTGCTGCTCTTGACTTCTGTACTTTTTGTCTTATATGTCAGTTTACCTGTTTGGGGGATAGTGAGGGGGAGCACAGAAATGATGGGACAAATGATGACCAAATACAACAGTGATATTCATTAGACACTATGTTGAAAATGAACTATATAATTTGTGGGGACAGTGGGGAGGGAAAAATGGAAGAAAATGAAGAAGAGGTAATACTTTAAAAAAAAGAAATGTACTCATTACTTGACTTATGTAACTGTATGTGACTCAAGTACTGCATGCCTAGCAAGTTCAAGGTCCTACATTCACACCTCAGTAGAGTGCTTGCCTAGCATGCATGAAGCCCTGGGTTCGATTCCTCAGTACCACATACACAGAAAAAGCTGAAAGTAGTGCTGTGGCTCAAATGGTAGAGGCTAGCCTTGAGGAAAGGCAGTGCTCAGACGCTGAGTTCAAGCCCCACAACGGACAAAAAAAACCCCTAAAACACACACACACACACACACACACACACACACACAGAGGAGGACATCAGGAAGAGTGCAACTCCATCACAATAAACAAGCCCTGCATGGACCAGATGCAGGAGGCTTAGGTAAGAAGGTCACTCCCCTTCTTCGCCACTGGGGGGCGCGCGTGGACCAGCTAGGCACCTCCTCCCAAAGCCTGCTCTGACCTTGGCGGCTGCCACACCCGGCCTCTTCAGTGGACTGCCTCAGAGAGAGCGGGGGCGGAGCCTGCGGGAGGGGGCGTGGCCTGTGGGTGGGGTCAGGGCCTGAGCCATGGAGCCAATCGGGGGAAAGGGGAGGAGCCTGTGGAGCCCTAAAGGTGAGTGGCTTGCCCGGAACCAGCCTGGCATTCATTGCTTGGATCCTTGCCCCTTGGCCAGCCGATTCCTAAGTAAATGCACCTCCCGCCTCAGGACCACAGTTCAAGGACAGCCTGTTCAAACGAGTTTGAGAGACTTTATTTCAACCAATGGATGGGTGCGGTGATGCGAGCCTGTAATTCCAGCTGCCTGGGAAGCTGGCTTGGTGCAGTGGTACATGCTTTTGTCATTGCCAGTGTCACTGGGAAGTACCAGTAGAAGTATTTTTGGCCCAGGCATAAATCTAGACCTCACCTCAAAAATAACCAGTGGCTCACACCTAATAATCCTAGCTACTCAGGAGGCCGAGATCTGAGGATCTCTGTTCAAAGCCAGCCGGAGCAGTAAAGTCCATGAGACTCTTATCTTCAATTAACCACCAGAAAACTGGAAGTGGTGCTGTGGCTCAAAGTGGTGGGGTGCTAGCCTTGAATGAAAATGCTAAGGGACAGCACCTATGCCCTGAGTTCAAGCTCCATGGCCTACAGGACAAACAAACAAACAAACAAAAACAGTACAAAAAGAGGCTAGAATGTGGTTCAAGTACAATAGAACCTGCCTTCCAAGCGTGAGGCCCTGAGTTCAATCTCCAGCACTGCAAAATGTCTTAGTCATTCTCAGGAAAGGCCCTTGTAAAACAAGTCATAGACGGTTACTTATTTATATATAAGCCCAAAGTATACTAACCCTACAGCCAGCCCCAGCTTGGGGCAGGATGTCTGAACTCTAACCTCTCTTTTCTGTAGCATTTGGGATCCCATGTATTTGTCAGTTTATCTGGAAAAGCAGCTTTTATTTTATGTTCTAGATTGTGCTCATTCCTTCCTGGTGTCCACATGTGTCTGTGTTTGCCCTCCTAGCTCTCTGAGAATGTAATTTCTTTTTCCAAAGAAAACATTCTTAGCCACTTAACTCCAAGAAATAGTCCCAATGATGTCTTCTGATGCTCCCAGATACCAGCCACCGCTCAGCCTGATGGACAACTTCCTGTTCCCAAGGCCTAGGTTATATTTCTTCCACCCCTGGGAATTCCCTCTTCTTTTCTCTCTGCTAGAGTAGCCTAGTGGTACAGTTCTGTTGTCAGACTCCAAAGGAAAATGCCCAGCTCCTCTGCTGACTGGCTGGATGACCTCGGACAAATTTCTTCCCTTCTCAGAGTCTAACCTGGGCACTCAGTCTAACAACAGCACCCATACAGCTCAGAGGTTGCTGGTGTACTTGAGATGGTGCAGAAGAGGGCATTGTGCATGAGTAAACATCAGTGGCCTGTTGTTGTCATTGTGGTTAGTGTCATGATTATTCTTCTTTCCTTTCTTCTTCCTTCCTTCCTTCCTTCCTTTTCTTTTCTTTCTTTCTTTCCTTTTCTTTCTTTCTTTCTTTCTTTCTTTCTTTCTTCTCTTCCTTCCTTCCTCCCTCCCTCCTCCTCCTTCCTCTCCTCCCTCCCTCCCTCTCTCCCTCCCTCCCTCCCTCCCTCCCTTCCTCCCTCCCTCCCTCCCTCCCTCCCTCCCTCCCTTCCTCCTTCCTTCCTTCCTTCCTTTCTTCCTTCCTTCCTTCTTCTGTCTCTTTCTCTCTCTCTTTTCCAGTCCTGAGGCTTGGACTCAGGGCCTGAGCACTGTCCCTGGCTTCTTTTTGCTCAAGCCCAGCACTCTACCACAACGCTACTTCTGTTTTTTTTCTGTATATGTGGTGCTGAGAATCAAACCCAGGGCTTCATGTATGAGAGGTGCGCACTCTACAACTAGGTCATATTCCCAGCCCCTGGTTATTATTTCAAGCTGAGCTTTCTACTGCTCCTTTCCTAACCATCCAGGTCAAAATAATCTGTTTTCAAGTCGGGCTCTGGTGACTCACCTCTGTCATCCTCAGGAGACTGAGCTTTTTTTTAATCACTGTTTAAGGCTAGCCCAAGCAGGAGAGTCCAGGAGACTCTTATCTTCAATGAACCACCAAAAAGCTGGAAGTGGAGTTGTGTGGCTCAAGTGGTAGAGTGGCAGCCTTGAGCAAAAATGTCTGGAGAGAAGGTAAAGCCCTGAGTTTAAGCCTTACTACTGGCACACACACACACACACACACACACACAAAAAAAAAAAAGTAAAAGAAAAACATCCCCCCCTCCCCCAAGAATCTGTCTTCTTTGAGTTAGCACTGCCACTCTCCCTGTCCCTGGTGTAGTGGCCACGGGTTAGCGCCGTGTGCTATTAGCTTCCCTGTGGTGCACACACTGCCTTTTCTCCTCCATGCCAGTACAGTGAGAACCCTAAACTTCGTTTCTATATATGACTAAGGTCATTGCACTTTGCTCTGAAACTCCTCCCAGTTTACAACTGAAGAGTGTTTTGTTGTTCTTGTTAGACTACTTTGTGCTTAAAATAATTCTCAGGCAGCCTTCTGCTGTAGCGTGAGGGAGACAGAATTGAAAGGACAGTATTGACTTGCTCTCCATCTCCTTCATCTATACGCATCTCCATAGGAGCCAAGGACGCCTGCGCTCCATCTCCCCATCTTCTTTCCCAAGACAGCGGTCAGTAGCAGAGTTGATGGAGAGAAGCAAAGGTGCGGCACCCAAGTCCGCTGCTCACACATCTTGCTGAGGAACGCAACAGATAGAGCTAATCACAAGAATTGGACCCAAGGATTCTCACTACTGGCCTGAGGCCTGTATCCAGTTTTGGGGCTCTGTCTCGGGAAGGCAGCATTAGCCACGCTGCGCTCGGGCCCTGGGGTGGGAAGATCAGACAGGAGGAGTTGAGCGAGGTGCCGTGTCCCCTCCCACGGAGGGCGTGACCTCGTAACCACGCCCCACACGTGGGCGAGCCAGGGAGGCTCCGCCCCATGGTGGGCGGGGCCAGGGAGCCCGCTGCGACTATAAGTTCGGGCGCGGCGCGGGGCGGCAGCGCTGACCCGCGGTGGCTGAGGTTGGGAGGCCGGCGGCAGGATGAGCCGGGCGCCCGCGTTCCTGAGCGCGGCCGAGGTTCAGGGCCACCTCCGCAGCTCCAGCCTCCTCATCCCGCCCCTGGAGGTGGCGCTGGCTAACTTCTCTAGTGGCCCTGATGGAGGGGTGGTGCAGCCGGTGCGCACCGTGGTGCCGGTGGCCAAGCACCGAGGGTGAGTTGGGGGAGGCCGGTTCCGGGGCCCGGGGTCCCGGGCAGGAGGAGCCAGGCAGAAGGACGATGTGGGGTGGGTGCAAAGGAAGAAGGTGGGAGAAAGGAGCCCAGAGCTGTCTAAGTCGCGGTGAATCACAGCCCGTCCCCGGTGCCAGGTGGGCATTTCCGTGTGTTACCTGGTTAATTCAGCATGCTCTCCTCAGCAAGGTAATGGGCATTGATGGCACTGTTTTACTGATGGGAAGACGAGAGACTCTGATAGGTTAAGTGATTTGCCCAAGTGTGCACAGCTAAATGGTAGAGCTATGGATTTCCAGTCCGGAGCCAGACTTCTGAAAACAGTGTCCATCCTGCCTAAGGGAGGCAGAGGAGGAGGACCGGGAGACTGGGGTGAAGGTAAATGGAGAAATCAGAAAGGAAAGCCCACTGGGCGCAGCTGTAATCCGAGCTACTCTGGAGGCTAAGATCTGAGGGTAAAGGTTTGAAGGCGGCCTGGGTGGAAAGTCTGTGAGACCCTCATCTCCAATTAACCAGCAAAATTAAAATTAAAAAAAAAAAAAAAAGAGCACACGCAGGAAGCAGGATAGGAAAGGGCTGAAGCTGCTCCCCTTCCCCTCTCTCTCTGTAGCTTCCTGGGGGTGATGCCAGCCTACAGTGCCGCAGAGGACGCCCTGACCACCAAGCTGGTCACCTTCTACGAGGGCCACAGCAGCGCCTCCGCCGTCTCCTCCCACCAGGCCACGGTGCTTCTCTTTGAGCCGAGTAATGGCTCCCTCCTGGCGGTGAGCCCATTTCCCCATGGTGGGGTGGAGATGGGATTCTCAGCACACTCAGACCCAGAAACACTGGTTTGCTGAATTTTCTCTATACCGAGTGGAGTTTTTCTTGCAGGATCACAGTGACCTGTTCTCACATCTAATCTGAGTATCAAAATAGAAAGCAGTAGCTCGCCTTGATTGAACTCTTTTTAGGTGTCCAGCACTGTTCTAAACACTACACATATATACCTTCTTAATACTTCTTTGTGTGTGTGTGTGTGTGTGTGTCGGGTCCTGGGTCTTGAGCTCACTGTACCACTTGAGCCAAAAGCACCTGTAAGGTGGGTAATATTATTATCCATACTTTACAGATGAGGAAAATGAGTCTATATTAACTGTGTCCAGTGTACCCAGGTCTATGTAGCTATTAAGCAGCATGGCTGAACTTCAGATCTCTGAAGTCTGAGTTCTATGACCTGGTCCATTAACATTATCTTGTCTTGCCCTACTACCTTTTTTGGGGTGAGGTGGTGCACTACTGAGGACCTCATATCTACAGATATTTACCACTTGAGCCACACCCCCTAGACCCTTTTTGCTCTACTTATTTTTTATTTTTCAGATAGGGGCTCTAATTTTTGCTTAGGATGGACTTTAGATCAAGATCCTCCTACCTGTATCTTCCTTCTGTGTACTGAGAACAATGACACTCACTGCTTGAGATGCAGCCCTCACTAACATTTGATCTCTAGCTGGCCTTAAACCTCCACCCTCCTCACCTCTGCCTTCCCAGGAACTTGGATTACAGGTAGGAGCTACCACACGATGCAGGCTCTACTCTACTGCCTTTTCAAACTGCCATTTCTTTTTTTTTTTTTTTGGCCAGTCCTGGGCCTTGGACTCAGGGCCTGAGCACTGTCCCTGGCTTCTTTTTGCTCAAGGCTAGCACTCTGCCACTTGAGCCACAGCGCCACTTCTGGCCATTTTCTGTATATGTGGTGCTGGGGAATCAAACCCAGGGCCTCATGTATATGAGGCAGGCACTCTTGCCACTAGGCCAGATCCCCAGCCCTCAAACTGCCATTTCTTAAATGCTTAGCATCTTGCAGGCAAGAGATATAGATCACATTCAATTCTGACAAGTTCTGCCACGAGGGGTTTTATTACCTCCTCCCAAACCCCCACATTTCTGTTGCAGTCCCTCAAGCTCAGGCTAGAAGAGCCACTTGGCTGGGGTAATAGCCAGCTAGTGAAAGACCAGGGATCACACCTACATTTGTTTGATCGACTGTGTCTCTGCTTCTCTCAGCTGTTGGCATCTTCAAGCTGTCTCTTCAACCCTTCTTCCTTATTCGCTGAAGTTCTGCTTCTCACTCCTCTGAGAGGAGGAGTCTGTCCTTACCCATTAGTAGTGGCATTCGTTGACAACAGTGATTCTCCAGGAAAGTAGGGCCTGGGCCTTTAAGACTAGGCGTCAGGGCCTTTAGATCCTTTGCTGAATCTGCTCAGTACCCATGTGATTCACTTTCTCATCTGAAAAATGAGATCAATGATACCTACCTTTTGAGGGTCAGCTAAATTGAAAGGAAGTCACTGCAGAGGGTGCCCCAAGGCCATGAACAGGCAGGCCTGTGCCAGATCACTGAGCTGCATCCCTGGACAAGGCTCAGATGAAGAGAGGATTTTTCATGTCTGTTCAGAGCTCTCTGCATAGACAGTAGGAGTTGAGAACCACTGGTTGCACGACCCTTGCTCACATATGAAATAATAATCATCCCTTAAGTTCCTCCTCAGTTTAGTGTTTTGAGAATCAGTGCAAGAGAACAAAGTAGGCAGTTCTTTTTTATTTTTTAGAAAAATAATTACAGTAATAAGTAGCACAAGAGAGTTTTACTGTGAAAACTTCCATAGATGGATACAATGTACTCTGAACAAGTATAGCCCTCTTATATTCTCTTAGTCCCTTCCCCCTTCCTGCTCCTTCCTACCCCACTGTTTGTGTGTGTAGGGGCTTGATCTCAGGGCTGGTGTGCTGTCCTTTAGTTTTTTCACTCAAGGATAGTACTTTTACCACTTGAGCCACAGCTCCATTTTCACCTTCTTGGTGGTTAGTTGGAGATAAGAATCTCACAGAAGCTGGGTGCTGTTGGCTCAGCCTTGTAATCCTAGCTATTCAGGAGGCTGAGATTTGAGAAATGCAGGTCAAAGCCAGCCTGGGCAAGAAAGTCTGTGAGACTCTTATCTCCATTTAACCACCAGAAAACCAGAAGTGGCACTGAGGCTCAAAGAGGTAGACTGCTAGCTTTGAGCAAAAGATCTCAGGGACAGCATCCAGACCCCAAGTACAAATACCATGGCTGACCAAAATAAAATTTTAAAAAATCTCACAACCTGGGTTGGCTTTGAATCGTGATCCTCCGATCCCAACCTCCTGAGCAGCTAGGATTATAGATATAAGATACTAGTGCCTGGCTACTTACCCCACTTTTTAAAACAGAATGTTTTGAGGTAGATTTTTACATTCTCTCTCTCTCTCTCTGTATACATATATTATATGTATTATATAATATATATTATATAGCGAGATATAGTACTTCAGTCTTCTTCACGCCCACCCCAGTACCCTCTTATTTGCTGTTCATGTCTCCTCATGACTCCTTATAGACAATTTTTCCTTTTAAGTTGATGTCCAAGTGAATGAATAGTTTTTGAGTGTTTCCTGTGTGCCAGATGTTTTCCTATATGCCTGTGTTTTTCCCAGTAACTCTCTGAGCACTCTCTTGGCACCATCTTTGTTTGTACAGGTGAGAAAAGCAGGGCTTAGAAACTGAAATATTAAATATGCAGGATGAGTTTGACATTCGCCCTCCTCACTGTCTGTGGGACCGTTCAAAGCTTCCTGCATAATATAATGAGTGGATATTTCTACACGCTCTGTGAGAGCTGCCCTCTGAGTTTTCTTGGTGGATTCGAGCCCCTTCCTCACCATCTCTCCTTTCTCTAAGGTCATGGATGGGAATGTCATCACGGCTAAGAGAACAGCTGCGGTGTCTGCCATCGCCACCAAGGTAAGACCCACTGGTGGTGGGACTGGGTGTCCCAGCCTTGAAGAATGAGTTTCCATATTTCAGTCTTCCTTCAGACATGGTTAGAACTTGTTATTGTTGCTCCTGGGACTTGAACTCCAGGCCTGGCCATTGTTCCTGTGCTTTTCTGCTCAAGGCTAGCATTCTGCCTTAGTTCCACTTCCAGCATTTTTGTTGTTGTTGTTAATTGGAGATAAGAGTCTCACAGACTTTCCTTCCCAGGTTGGCTTTGAACTGCAGTCCTCAGACTTTGGCCCCCTGAGTAGCTAGGATTATAGGTGTGAGCCATCAGTGCCCAGACTAGTTAGAACTTTTTATGCCAAATATGAGGTATCAAGTGAGCACAGCAATTCACAAAATTATTAGTTATCAGTCATCCATCAACCTAGCAAAGAAAATATGATCTTCATTTGCCAGGAAGAAGGATTTGAATTTGGAGAGGTGATATGAGTTAGCCAGGATCACATGACTAATTTTAAAACTTGACTTCGGCTGGGTGACCTTGGCTTATACCTGTAATAATCCTAGCTGCTCAGGAGGCTGAGATCTGAGGATTTGAAGCCAGCCAGGGCAGGAAAGCCTGTGAGGCTCTTATCTACAATTAGCCACCAAAAGAAAAAAAAAAAACACCTTAAAACCTCAAGTGGAGCTGTGGCTCAAGTGATAGAACACTAACCTTGAGCAAAAAAGCTCAAGAGTGGCAACTAGTCCTTCAGTTTAAGCCCCAGGACTGGCACAAACAACAAAAAAAGTAAAACAAACAGACAAACAAAATAAAAAACCAATTGACCCCACTCAGCAACACCCAGGATTGCATTAGTTCTATTAGAACAATTAAGTCGCCCCATAGGCCAAGGTAAATGAGAACAGATCCAGGCCACACTGATGTATTCATGCAGCCGTGCTGGCTGAGTTCCTGCTCTGTAATTAAGTACCAGGGATCCCGCAGCCAACAAAACAGTGGTCCACACTGTTAAAAATCAGGCAACAGTGCTTGGTAATCCTACCTATTCAGGAGGCTGAGATCTGGGTATCACAGTTCAAAGCCAGCCAGAGTAGGAGAGTCCATGAAACTCTTATCTCTCATTAACCAACAGAAGACCAGAAGTGATGCTGTGGTTCAAAGTGGTAGAGCACTAGCCTTAAGCAAAAAAGCTCAAGGATAGCGCCCAGACCCTGGGTTCAAGCCCCACAACTGACCACCACCACCAACAACAAAACAGAAAAAGAAAAAAATTAGACAATAAAAATGGCTTTTTGGGGAGGGTGTTAGGTGCTGGTGCTCATTCCTAGAGGCCTAGCTGAGAGGCTGGGATCTGAGAATCATAGTTCAAAGTCAGCTTGGTAGGAGAGTGCATGTAGCTCTTCCCTCCAGTCTCCTTCCAAAAAAGCCAGAAGTGGAGCTGTGGCTCAAGTGGGAGAGCCCTAGCACTGAGCAGAGTAACTCAGGGACAACACCCAGGCCCTGAGTTTGAAATCCCAGAATCAAACATACACACAAAACACCTTATTGGTTAATAATATATCACATAATTATTAGCTAACAGATGTTAACAAATATTAGTTAATAGGTGCATAGTTAATATTTATTAGTTAATAGAACATTTATGAGTGTTTAACATTTACTATAAATAAGATAATGATTCCTCAAGCTCATAGAGTATGTTAGAAGGATGAAAATTAAGCAGGATCAAGATTATCTGGATGCAAGTCACTTTTTTTGTTTGAATTTTTGAGGCAGGGTCTCTCTATATTCCCCAGTCTAGTCTCAAACTCCTGGGTTAAAGTGATCCTTCTGCCTCAGCATCCCATGTAGCTGCGATTACAAATGTGTGTCCAGATAAAGGGTGTACCATTTTATTTCATGTAGTTAACTAATTAATGTTTGTGCTGGCACTGGGGGCTTAATTCAGGGTCCAGGCAGTGTCCCTTAGCTTTGTTGTTCAAGGCTGACACTCTACCACATGAGGCACAGCTCCACGTCTGGCTTTTTGGTGGTTCTTTGGAGATCAAAGTCTCACAGATTTACCTCCCCAGGCTTGACTTCAAACCTCAATCCTCAGTCTCAGCCTCTTGAACAGCTAGGATTACAGGTGTGAGCCACCAGCACCTGGCAGGCAGGGCATGCCATTGTAAACTATCCAGAGTGGATCACCCTGCCAAGATGGCATTTGAGTCATGACTGACTGCACTGTGCATACATGTGGAGTTCTCCACAGAGAGAACAGCAGGTGGCAGAGGTGCTGATGTTCCTAGAGAAAGTGCAGGCATCTCACAAGGAAAACACGGTTCTTAGAGGTGGAGGTAAAAAAAGGGAGGCTTCGAAAATGAGACATGCTGTGGGAACAGTTGGAGTCTGGAATCTTTTTTTTTTTGGCCAGTCCTGGGCTTGGACTCAGGGCCTGAGCACTGTCCCTGGCTTCTTTTTGCTCAAGGCTAGCACTCTGCCCCTTGAGCCACAGCGCCACTTCTGGCCGTTTTCTATATATGTGGTGCTGGGGAATCGAACCCAGGGCTTCATGTATATGAGGCAAGCACTCTTGCCACTAGGCCATATTCCCAGCCCGGAGTCTGGAATCTTTCGTGGTTTATACAAAAGGACAAGGTCATGCCACAGGGCTTTCCCTGAGCATTAAAGAAAGTGTGGTGACTAGGTGTTCAGATTGTATGGTAAGGATTTCTGAAGACATGATTGAAGGATGTGAAGATTAACCTCAGGTGAGAACGATTGATTCACAAAATTATTAGTTACTGTGTAATGTGCATGACTCCATTCCAGATACCTTGCATACATAATTTCCAATCTTCCCATCCACCTTGTGAAGAAGATAAGGTTATCTCCATTTCCTGAGAAGAAGGATTGTGGCTCAGAGAAGTTCTGTGATAATTGTATGGGAAAGGAGTAGACTCTTGATAAACTGGTTTTTAATTATATCCAGCCAACTCAGATAGAAATAATCCAGAGACTTCTTGATTATTTGCTTTGTGATTTAGGAACAGAATGAGTTTGTAATACTGTCTTATAATTATAGAGGACTTTGGTCTCCACCATAGTCATGTGGCCTGGACTTCGTAGTGTCTGAACTTTGGGTTTCTGTGAGGGAGGTAGGATAAAGATTATGGGCTTCATCTGATACAGAACAAAGCAGAGACTCAGGTGTTTGGAAAGACACAGCTAGGTGACTGTGTGATAGAGCTGTGTGACATTCCTGTCCTGGGCCAGTGACGTCTGACTCAGATTGCGCAGCAGCAGCAGCAGCAGCAGCAGAGGAGAGATGTTTTCTATAGTCCACATGTTTCTGGGATCAAGACACTGAACTAAAATCACTAGTGTGGAGCAAGATCAGGGTTCATGCTTGCTAGGCTGGTGCTCTACCACCTGAGCCACACCTTTAGTCCCTTTTTGCCTTGGTTATTTTGGAGTTCAAACTCTGGTACTGGCACACACACACACACACACACACACACACACACACACACACACGATCTCAATCCTCAAATCTCAGCCTCCTGAATAGCTAGGATTACAGGTGTGAGTCACTGACACCCAGGTAGGCCTTGTTTTGTGTGCTTGGGCCAACCTGGGCTGTAGTCCTCCTATTTGTGCTTCCCTAGTGTTACCTCTATAGCTAGAATAATAGGTGTGGGCCACTGCATCCAGCCATTAATTGAGATGGAGCCTTGCAAACTTCTTTCTGTAGGGACTGGCCTTGAAAAAGGATCCTCCTACCTCTACCTCCACTGCAGGTTAGCATCATAGACTTGAGCCACCACACCTGGCTTAATCTTTTTAAAGTAGTTCATGGTTGTTTTTGATGATCAGACAAGTTTGGGCACCATTCCATGTAGACCCAGACTTCAGTAGCGTTGTTTTTGGTTACATTAAGAAAATCTGTACTTTGAGAAGAGTAGAGAAACCTTTGGTTGATACATCCTTGTTCAGGCTGGAACTCACAGCCTGTTCCCAGGAACAAAGGTTTATTTTACTTTCTGTCTCAGTGAGCACAGATGTTTTCAGATCTATGGCTTTCTCCTCTTCTAGGGCTTTGAGGAGGAAGATAAGAAGTATAACAAGCTATGGGGTCTGATGAATACAATAACTTCTTGGCATTTAGATTTCAGACAACCGTAGTTGAGCTCTAACAAGTAAGAACATAGAGCCGGGTTTTCCCTTGGCATGCATCTAGTCAGCCAGTGTGTGTTTCTACCAAGTTCCAGGGCCTGTGATCAGCATGAGGCAAATGCTGAAGAAAAACAGCCTGGCATCATGGAGCACAGGGTTCAGTGGGAGAGGCATTATATATAGAATCCAAAGATCATGCCAGTAGATTGAAGTTTACAACCCTGACAAGTACTTTCAGAGTGTAAAGCAGGATATTTTAGTGTGTGTAATTGAGGAAGGCTTTTCCTATTATATATATTATAATACACATATGTATACATGTATAATATATAGAACATGCACATATATACATACACACATGACATACTTATATCAATATATACATACAGCATACATATATGCATATGTATGTTATAATATATAATACTCATATATATTTATAGATAACATACATATATGTGTTATATATGTATTATGTATGTATTATATATAGTATGGCATATACATCACATATATATCTGTACTGGAGCTTGAACTCAGGGCTTTTTGCTTCCTAGGTGGATGGATGCTTTACTACTGAACCGTGCCACCCACCCTTTTTTCATTCTGGTTATTTTATTATTATTTTTTTTTTGCCAGTCCTGGGGCTTGGACTCAGGGCCTGAGCACTGTCCCTGGCTTCTTTTTGCTCAAGGCTAGCACTCTGCCACTTGAGCCACAGCGCCACTTCTGGCTTTCTGTATATGTGGTGCTGGGGAATTGAACCCAGGGCCTCATGTATATGAGGCAAGCACTCTTGCCACTAGGCCATATCCCCAACCCCATTCTGGTTATTTTTAAGATAAGGTTTGTCTTCTTGCTTAGGCACGTTCCTGGACTAAGATTGGGAACCAGAGAGAGGCTAACAGGTGCACACTGCCACGTCCCGCTAGTGTTTAGGAAGGGGTCTTGAAAACCTTTTCCTTGTCCCATGAACTTCAAACAGTGATCTTCCGTCTCTCAGCCTCCCAAGTGTGAGCCACTGGCCAGCAGCTCAGTGATGAACACTTGAGCTGCTCCTGAGAGGCAGAGGGGAAACACTGCAGGCAGAGGGGATTTGCTAAGGCCTGAAGCTGAAGGAAGCGGGTGGGCCAAGAACTGGAAGGCAGCAAGTGAGGGAAAGCTGACAGGAGAAGGGGCGTGGACTCATGGGAGGGCCA
Organism: Perognathus longimembris pacificus; assembly: GCF_023159225.1. Classification (NCBI taxonomy): domain Eukaryota; kingdom Metazoa; phylum Chordata; class Mammalia; order Rodentia; family Heteromyidae; genus Perognathus; species Perognathus longimembris. Next base: position 1,810,231 of record NC_063183.1, on the reverse strand, counting down.
GATCACATAAGGCCTTGCTGGTTCAAATGAAACATGGGCTCTCATGCTCTTTATTTACATGAGAAATCTCAATTACCCACATGCTGATGGGAAAGGAAGAAAAGAACTGTTAGTCAACATTTACCAGGAAAACAAATGACCAAATAGGACAACCACACCGAATGTACAGATCTAGCTCTAGAAGTTTGAGTTTCTTTCACAGACATTAACAATTTCTACAGCTCAAGGACACATTCAAGAATAGATCCATAGTACCTGAGTACAGAAAAAAGAAAGCTAACAGTTAAGGACCAAGTAACTTCTTGAGCAAATGTCTAAGATGCTGTCCTTTTGATAGCTTTCTAGATTTTTTTGAACTACACTTCACAGAACAGAATCATATCTTTCTTTCAGCTATCAGAGATGAATAGCCTCTGATAGTCTGTGACAATTTTGCCAGAAAGAAGCCTCAAGATTTCCAATGTTAAGGTTACCCTCTAGAACTTCAGTCAATAGCATTGTGAGAAAGAGCAGGCCCAAGGAGATCAAACCTTACTAAATGAAATAGAGAAAATGCAGAAGGGGATCTTTTTAAAATCCATATGGTCTGAAAACCAAGTGCTATCTTTCTTGTAGCTGTAGTTTGCAACCAAAGATGACTTTGCCACCTTCCCCCAAAACATGTAGCACTACTCGAAGATTATTTTAGAAGTCACACTCAAAGGAAGGAGAGATGAGAGGTGGCGCTGGTATATAATGGGTGGAAGCCATAATTCTATGTAGTGTCCCTTACTAAACAAGAAAGCTCCCTCCTCAACAAAGAGTGACCCAACCCTTTATCCAAGGGAGAAACCCTGCTCTACTTCCTATAGGCCATAAGAAGCCTGTGGAGTTTCTATGCAAATAAGGCTACCTTGGTTCTGGCAGGGCTTAAAACCCAGAAATAAGAAGGAAAATCTAATAGGCTCCATTGGGAGTTACTTATCATTATCAGCAAGAGGGGAATAGAGAAGGTAAATGAGGATGAATGATCACACTGCTTTATATGCATATATAAAAATACAACAATGAAATCTGTTGAAATTGTTTTAAGGAGGATGCAGCAGGGTGCTGATGGCTCAGGCCTGTAATCCTAGCTACTCAGGAGGCTGGGACCTAAGGATCATGATTCGAAGCCAGCCTGGGCAGAAAAGTCTATGAGATGCTTATCACTGATTAATCACCAAAAAAAAAAAAAAAAAAAAGCCAGAAGTGAAGCTATGACTCAAGTGGCAGAGCACTAGCCTTGAGCAAGAAAGCTCAGGGACAGTGCCCAGGCCTTGAGTTCAAGCCCCAGGACTGGCACAAATAAAAAGAAAGAAGGGAGCAGAGTCAAGGAGAGTATAGAAGGTGTGAGTATGATTGGAGGAACATTGTATACATGTACAGAAATAATTACAATGAAATCTTTCCCCCTGTACAACTATGCATGCTAAGAAAAAAAAGCCTTTTAAAGGAAGAGAGACCATTATAAGCAAAATAAGTGCTGTGGAGTGGAGGATTTGATCATGGAAATTGGGGAGACTCCATTGGAGAGATGATACTTGATCTCATGTACACACTCCCCCAAAAGTTGTCAAAATGCTAGCTCTACATTTTTTTTTAACAAGGGTACAGCAGTTGAGGAAGTGTCAGACAGAATAGGTTCAGCAAACAGCTGAGAACTCTGGGAAGCATGACTCCGGGATCCCAGGGAGCTCTGAGAAGCACCTCTGGGCTTTGAGAAGTAGAGGTTGCTCGGCACCTACCTGAAATGGAATAGCACAAGAGAAATAACATGGGCTGCGGGGTATGAAAGATGTGGCTCTGGGACTCCATGGGGCCATTTAGTAATGGTAAACCTCTAAGGAAGCTGATTAGCCACTCTGGACCTCCTCCAGCTCCTCCTCTGTAAAACATGAATAACGAATGAGCTGGGTGCTGGTGGCTCATGCATGCAATCCTACCACGAATCAGCAAAAAGCTTGAACTAGAACCATGGCTCAAGTGGTAGACCACCAGCCTTAAGTAAAAATAGCAGAGAGAGAGAGAGAGAGAGAGAGAGAGAGAATGAGAGAGAGACAGAGACAGAGACAGAGACAGAGAGACAGAGAGAGAGACAGAGACAGAGAGAGAGAGCGTGAGAGAGAGCACATGAGGTCCAAGTTCAAGAACCAATACTAGCACAACATGACTGTAATCCTGGCTATTTAGAAGGCTGAGATCTGAGGATTTCCATTCAAAGCCAGCCTGGGCAAAAGTCCATTAGACTCTTATCTCCAATTAACCAGCAAAAAACTGGAAGTGGAACTGTGGCTCAAGTGGTAGAGTGCTAGCCTTGAGTAAAAAGAAGCTCAGGGACAGCACGCAGGCCTTGATTTCAAGCCCCAGGACTAGCAAAAACAAAACAAAACCTCCACAGCAATAACAAAAACCATGAATAATGACAGGAGCCTGCAGTTTGTAGAGTCCTTGTCCAGGCTGAATGAGATCATGTGGAAAGTGCCGGCATAATGCAGGTGTTCAGTGAGGCACCCTCACTCTAACCCTCTCCACTGGATAGGGGGGAACGGAATCTCAAACCCAAAATGACATTTACCCAATTGCCCTCAAGCTCTAGAGGGACCTGAAGACGGAGCAAACGTTGCCTGATGTTCAAATTATATTTGCTTTCATTGTGGTTGCCCTTGACTTTTCCCACCCCGTTTCCCTCCAACAGCTTTTGAAACCGCCCAGCAGTGAAGTGTTGTGCATCCTTGGGGCTGGAGTCCAGGCCTACAGCCACTATGAGATCTTCATAGAGCAGTTCTCCTTTAAGGAGGTAAGTCTGGGAGCGGGGAGAAGGGAGGAAGCAGGCAGGGTCCTTCCCTGCAAAATGAAGTTTTCTGAAAAAGTTGAGAGTCCAGTCTAAATGGGTCAGTGCCTGCCTCAGAATTCCTAGTGGAGGTGAAGTGTCAAGGGAATATGTGATCTCTCCATTGCTCTGTTCTCAGGACATGTGTCTGTGAACCACTCATCCTGTACTTTAAAGACTCAGTTCCACCTATGGTATATGAGTTTTCCCTCCCACCTCTCTGTTCTTCTCATACTCCTATGAGAGTCTCTTATGTATTCAGGGCTATGGGTCCAGAAGTTAGCAAGCAGCAGACCACATCATCACCCTCTACTGAAGTCTGTATCTTAGCCCATCTTTTTCCTGATATGGCTCATGCCTCCTACTGAGAATGTTCAGTGCTATTTTTATTTTGTTTTATGGATGCATATGAGGAAATGGAATTGATTTAAAGTATGAGGTTCATGATTTTGGAAGCAGACTATGGGGAAGAAGAAAAAAGAAATCCATTTGTTTTCAAAAAGACAAGCATATAATGTCTAATTTTTCTTTCATCAGATTTGTGTGTATGTATGTGTGCGTGTGTGCGTGTGCGTGTGCGTGTGTGTGTGTGTGTGTGTGTGTGTGTGTGTATCGTTACAGGGGTACAGGGCCTTAAACTCAAGGCCTGGCATTCTTACTTGGCTTTTTTTGCTCAAGGCTGGTCTTGAGCCATACTTCTACTTCTGGATTTTTGCTGGTTAATTGGAGATAAGAGTCTCATAGACTTTTTTCAGTTAGGCTTTGAACTACAATCCTCAAGTATCAGCCTTCTGAGAATGTAGGATTACAGGCATTAGCCACCAGCACCCAGCCATTTTACAGTTTCAATCAAGTTAGATGTTCACAATATGTGCCCTGTACTTTTTTTTCTTTTGCTAGTCCTGGGGCTTGGCCTGGGCACTGTCCCTTAGATTCTTTTGCTTTACCACTTGAGCCACAGTGCCACTTCTGGCTTTTTCTGAGTACTTTATTAGAGATAAGTGTCTCACAGACTTTCCTGCCTGTGCTGGCTTTGAACTGTGATCCTCAGATCTCAGCCTTCTGAGTAGCTAGGATTATAGGCGTGAGCCACCAGCACTCTTGGCTCCTGTATTTTCATTGAATATTCTATGATCTATTTCCAAGTTATTCAATTCTGTATAAAATTTGCAGTTTTCTGTCAAGAAGCATAAGATGGTTAGCCATTCACTGATGATTGGGCACAAGGTGTTGTTTTCACCTTGGTTGATGGTTTTCTTAAATACAACATTTACTTCTATCTGTATTATATATATATTTTTTTATGAGATCTTCTCTAGGCCTTCTTTTCAGGTGAAGGATGCAACCTCTGACCCACAGATTGGTACCTGTTAACAAGCTAGCAGGTCTGATAATGCTGGTGGCCCTCGCCACCTTCTAAGATTCTGGCTATAGCTCCCACTCGTGGTTTCTTCATATGCCTTTGCTCACTTACTATTTCCATTTTACAGAAATGCAATCTAACACTGAATGAGGTAAAATCATCTCAAAAGCAGTGAGAAAGCAAAGCTTGGTTCTAAGCCTGCCTGGCTGCAGCACTTCCGCTGCCTATCAATTAAGTGATGTAGTAACTATTAAGCCACCATGACTGTGTCCTAGCTTGAAACTGGAAAAATGTCACTGTTCTTAAAAGGGAAAATTTGTAGGGAAAACTCATTATCTTTTTCTGTGTGTGTGTGTGTGTGTGTGTGTGTGTGTGTGTGTGTGTGTGCGCGCGCGCGCTCGCGCCAGTCCCAGGGCTTGAACTCAGGGCCTGAGTACTGTCCCTGGCTTCTTTTTGCTCAAGGCTAGCACTCTACCACTTGAGCCACAGCGCCACTTCTGGCTTTTTCTGTTTATGTGGTGCTGAGGAATCAAACCGAGGGCTTCATGCATGCTAGGCAAGCATTCTGCCACTAAGCCACATTCCCAGCTTGGGTAAACTCATTTTCAATGGCTTGACCAGATATCCACTTAGATTAATACTATGACCTTGATACGCAATTGCAGTCCTTAACCCAGAGTGAACTCCCTTTCCTTTGCCCCTTCCTTTGGCTTAGCATAACCATGCCCCTCTTGTTTCCCCCTGCCCTTTAATGAAGGTGAGGATATGGAATCGCACCAAAGAAAATGCAGAGAAGTTTGCAAACACCGTTCAAGGAGCTGTGCGAGTCTGTTCCTCGGTGCAGGAGGCTGTGACAGGTGCTGATGTGATCATCACAGTCACCATGGCAACAGAACCCATTTTATTTGGTGAATGGGTGAAGCCAGGGGCGCACATCAATGGTAAGTAGAGAGGCTCTGTGAGCTGTGGCTAGGGGTGGCTCCTCCCTGGACAGGGCCTGGGAAATGCATAAAGAGATATTTTCTTCCTTCTGGAGAATATTCAAGCATTTTCAAAGGCTCAGGAATTTGTGAGCTTGAGAAAAGGCATCCTAAAATATGAAAAGCAAACTTCAAATCTGAAACTTATTTATTTATGCCACTTATTTATGTTCTGTAACATATAATGTTAGACAAATGACCTTTTTCCCTCCCTCCCTCCCTCCCTCCCTCCCTCCCTCCCTCCCTTCCTCCCTTCCTTCCTTCCTTCTTTCCTTCCTTCCTTCCTTGTATCTGTACTGCAGCTTGCATTCAGAGCCTTGTGCTCTCACTTGGCTATTCTCACAAAGCTGACATTCTAGCACTTAAGACACACCTACACTTCTGGCTTTTTGCTGGTTAATTAGAGGTGAGTCTTACAAGCTTTTCTGCCTAGGCTGGCTTTGAACCTCGATCCTTAGCTCTTATTCTCCTGTGTAGCTAGGATTATAGGCATGAGCCACCCAGCCTCACAGTTTCAATCTTGAATGTAATGAAGTTTAAATCTCAAGGTCCAAGTGAAGTGTTTGTTTTTAACATTTAGAACTGTAAAACTTTTTTCTAAAATTACAGTAGAAAACCCACTTATTGTGACATTTTCAGTATATGTGATAGGATAAGGGAGGGGATGAGACTCTAGACATATGGGCACCTGGGGCTCTCAAGGTCTTCAAATGACCTTTGAAATTTTAGCAAGCATTGCTCTGTATCAAATACTACTGAGGGTACTGTTTTGAATTCTTTCTATGTGTCACCATAATCATATGAAGTAGGAACCACAATTATTACTCTCATAAGTGGGTAAACTAAGACATGGAGACATTAAGTAACAGACAAAAATCTGTCTTTGATGATCGAGATGGGATTTGAGCTAAGACAGCAACTCAAGAGTCCAAGTTCTTGGTAATACTTGATATTTTCTCTTTCCTTAAGAAGACTGGCCTTTGGTGAGCAGAATAGGAAAGGAGCAGAGGATTTCAAGATAGCCTTGGTGACCCATGTTTTCATGACTAGCATATGGTGTCCACCCAGGAGCTGAGAATTCTGCATATATGTGTGTATGGGGAGGAAGGAGCTGAGTCATGTGATTAGGAATTCATTCAGAAATGGTTTTTGAATTTCTGCCATGGGCCAGGTATTGTTCTAGCTATTAGGGATGCCAATAGATAGATAGGTAGATGATAGATACATAGATGGTAAATGATAGATAGATAGATAGATGATCGATGGAGAGATAAAACACTGGGGTTTCTGCTTTCCTCATCCTGAAATCAGATAGACAAATAAGCCAACAAGTGGTTTCTGCTAAAGATGAGCCTGGGAAAGAAGCAAGAAGACTTTGGTAGAGGAAGCAGAAAGTAGAAGTAGAGATAGGCACTTTGGGTGGATTTATCTGAAAAGCTCCCTAGAGAGGAGACTTGAGGCTATGACCTAAATGGTAAGACCGAGGCAGCCAGGCTAAGAGCAGCAGGCAAGACATTTCAGTCAGATAGGAGGCAAACGCAGAGGCCCGGAGGCGGGAGTGAACAAGGCTGAAGTGAGGACTCAAAGCAAGGGTCATAGTCAACTTAAACTCTCAGTCTGCATGGAACTGGACCATGATATGGGTCCAGTCAGTATGTGGGGCATGGCTTGATTGACAGGTAAGAGGTAGATGCGAGTGTGCTTTATTGGACAATAGAAACATTTCTGAAAGGACTTAAGAAATCTGGAGGAACAAGTACTTGAAGAAGTTCTCGGGGACAGAGCTGAGACTTAATATTTTTTTCAACCTAAAACTACACCCTGTGGCCAGGTGCGAGTAGCTCACGCCTGTAATACTAGCCATTCAGTAGATTGAGAGCTGAGAATCACGGTTCAAAGCCGGGCAGGAAAGTCCATGAGACTTTTATCTCCAATTAACCACCAGAAAACCTAGAAGTGGGGCTGTGGCTCAAGTGGTAGAGTGCTAGCCTGAGCAAAAGAAGCTCAGGGACAGTGCCCAGGCCCTGAGTTCTAGCCCCAGGAGCCACACACACACACACACACACACACACACACACACACACAGTCCTCTCAGTTTCTGTGGTGTGGGAGTCTGGGCGAGGGTTAGCTAGGTCCTTTGCTCAGTCTCACAGGATGAAATCAATTTTAGGCTGCAATTGCATGTAGTGTTTGAGGGTCTTTTCTGCCTGGCCCACGTGATTGTGGCAGGATTCAGTCCCTTACGTTGTAGGACCGAGGACCCTTTCTGTGGTTACTCTTTCCATATTCCTTGCCATAGAGCACCTCCATTCTCAAAGCCACTGGATCATTCTCACACTTTACCACTAGGCCATATCCCCTCCCCTGCCTTTTTTTAAGGTTTTTTGTTTTTTGCCAGTCCTGGGCTTGAACTCAGGACCTGAGCACTGTCCCTGGCTTCTTTTTGCTCAAGGCTAGCACTCTACCACTTGAGCCACAGTACCACTTCTGGCCTTTTCTGTTTATGTGGTGCTGAGGAATCAAACTCAGGGCTTCATGCTTGCAAGGCAGCAAGCACTCTACCACTAAGCCACATTCCCAGCCCCCTTCTCACACTTTGAATCCAGCAAGAGTATATTTAATTTTGAGTCAAAACGGCCTCTTATTTCCTTGGCTTAAGGATAACACTGCTGTTTGTGTTTATAGAGGCATGAAATACATGTTAAAAAAAAGCCTGTTATAAGTGCTGACAACAAGGAAACATTAACAGATTTTACTTCATTTACAGTTCAGCTGAGATGCAGGCCCAATTCCAAACTCCTGCCTCCCTCCCCTGCCCCCCATCCCATCCCCTAGTCCCCTAGTCTCTCACATTTTCTAGTCTCACTGAAGCAATGTCGGACCCTTCTGAGTCTGCCCCTCTGTTGTCTCCTGCCTACCTCCATCTGCCTGAGAGGCCTCTGTCACCTGTGAGGACTCGGCTCCTCCAAGCCTGTCCACCCCCACGGCCTTATTATTTATTTACAGACTTCATTAGTTAGTGCTTTTGTTCTAGAGAATTCCTCACACACACAAACCTCATTATGGACTTCATTTTTTAGTCTGTGCTTTTTTGGAAATTCAAGTATAAGGAAGAAAACATTGAAAAAACTGGATTACAATGCAAGAAGACATAAATGTTGCCTTGTATCTAGATAAGGCTTCATAGCATTTTCAAAGTAAGGCTGGATCCAGGCAATAGATATGTTTTGTTTGGACCATAGATAAATCAAGAAGTATCACATGCAAATGAATTTCTTGCTTCTCTCTCTCTCTCTCTCTCTCTCTCTCTCTCTCTCTCTCTCTCTCTCTCTCTCTCTCTCTCTCAGGGGAAGTAGGGGACTGGTGGCTCATCCTCTAAGCCTAGCTACTCAAGAGGCTGAGATCTGAGGATCTGAGACCTGAGGCTCATGGTTCAAAGTCAGCCCAGTAGGAAAGTCCATGAAACCCTTGGCTCGAGTGGTAGGCACTAGCCTTGTGCACAAAAGCTCAGGAACAGCCCCCAAGCCTTGAGTTCAAGCCTCACAATCTATAAAAGAAAAGTACTTGGGGGTATTCTGTAGGAAGGATTAGAGAGCAAGAAGACAGACAGAGGGTTAGGAGCACAGGGAGTAATCCCAAGTGATGCCTCTGTTTTGGCATTTTGTAAGGACATCACTCCCAATAAACAGAAGAGTCACCGAAATGAGAGCCATGGTGTCTCCCAGACCTAGACTAGCTGATGGGTACATAAACTTCGCTTCTCATGGTCTCAATCCGAGTGTCTGTTCAATGAGAATTAGATATTGAAGTGTTCTTGTGAGGACCTTAAATAATATGCACAGGACACCCATCAGACAGAACGTAGCCAGTAAATGAATGGTAAATGACTTAAGATCTTTTAGGGGGTAGGTAGGATGTGAATGGGAAGGGAAAAGATGGTATTTATTATTATTTTGTGTGTGGGGGGGTGGTGGTACTGGAACTTGAACTCAGGGCCTAGGTGCTGTCCCTTAACTTTTTATTTTGCTCAGGGCTAATGCTCTACTACTTGAGCCACAGCTCCATTTCTGGCTTCTTGGTGGTTAATTGAATATAAAAGTCTCATGAATTTTCCTTCCTGGGTTAGCCTCAAGCCACAATCTTCAGATCTTGTGTTTTTGTCTTTTTTTTTTTTTTTTGCCAGTCCTGGGGCTTGGACTCAGGGCCTGAGTACTGCCCTGGCTTTTTTTTGCTCAAGGCTAGCAGCACTCTACCTCTTGAGCCACAGTGCCACTTCTGGCCATTTTCTGTATATGTGGTGCTGGGGAATTGAACCCAGGGCTTCATGTATGGGAGGCAAGCACTCTTGCCACTAGGCCATATCCCCAGCCCAGTCTTCAGATCTTGGCTTCCTAAGATTATAGACATGAGCCACCCCTGCCAGGATTGTAAGTATTATTTTAATAACGATTCAGCCTCACTGACTAGAGCAGGTTGGCCTGAGGGATGAGATGGGCCTGTTACTCTGAGTATTCCCTTGTGTTCTCTTCGCCTCTCTCCCATCGACTCGCATCCTGGGAACCTTGTGTTGCTGTCTTGTAGCGGTTGGTGCCAGCAGGCCTGACTGGAGAGAACTGGATGATGAGCTGATGAAGCAGGCAGTGCTGTATGTGGACTCCAGAGAGGCTGCTCTGAAGGAGTCAGGCGACGTCCTGTTATCAGGGGTGAGGCTCTGGTCACCCCTCAGGGCTGCTTCTGTGAAATGGGAGGAGCCCCCGACCCATCCCGAGGGGAGGTGCTGGAGGCCCGTGGGAAACCCAAATGACAGGGGAAGTTAATGAAAGCCTGGGTCCAGATCAGGCCCCACGGGGCTGTGTGATAAGGCAGTAAGATTGGGAGATGGAGGTTGTTCTAGTCTGGAAACTTTCCCAGTTTGGCCAGTGTGACAGGACTGTGATTACTCTGGCTTCCCTTAAGTATTGTAATCAGGGCATGGAAGGAAGAAGGGAGCTACTGAAGTTCATGATCAGACACCAGCATGGTTCTTTTCTGACACAGGAACCTTGCATGCCAGCTCCTTAGACACAGATCCATGCCATCCAGAAGGCAGATGTTACCCAAAAGAATTTCAGCGGGGGGTGAGGATATGGCCTAGTGGCAAGAGTGCTTGCCTCCCATACATGAAGCCCTGGGTTCAATTCCCCAGCACCACATATACAGAAAACTGCCAGAAGTGGTGCTGTGGCTCAAGTGGCAGAGTGCTAGCCTTGAGCAAAAAGAAGCCAGAGACAGTGTTCAGGCCCTGAGTCCAAGGCCCAGGACTGGCAAAAAAAAAAAAAGAATTTCAGCAGACAGCATCTTCCCCGATATCATCCAGCTTTATAAATGATCTTTTTTTTTTTTTTTAAATCAAGCTGTCTCTTGGGGCTGGAGGCATGGCTCAGGCGGTAGAGTGCCAGCTAGTGAGTAAAAGCTTCAGATACTGAGTGCAGTGGAGGTCTCAGACCAAACCAAAAAGGCTTATCCAATTTAGGATTACCTTATGTTGGTTTTCCAAGGCAACCCTGAGCAGGCTTATGCTTTACCTTGGGTCAAGGTGTGTTTGTTTGGCAGGCTGAGATCTTCGCTGAGTTGGGAGAAGTGGTGAAGGGGGTGAAGCCAGCCTACTGTGAGAAGACCACGGTGTTCAAGTCCTTGGGTAAGACCCATTGCTCCCTAGGAACAAATCCAGACAGAGCCAAGGCTGCCTTAGTAATTGGTGGAAGGGAAAATGAACGAATCACCAGACTCAGTAGCTGAATTATTGTGAAATCATTATGAAGTCCATCTGCCTTTCGGGTCAATTATTTACGCGGTTCAGGACAGCACTTTAGCCTATGCACCCTTGAATGGGGCAGGCCTGGACCGGTGCCCTTCTTCTGCCATGCATTTGCCCTAGGACGCATGGCTGGACCCCTCTCCCTCACCACCCACTACCTTGACTTGTGAGAATTAAGGTGGCGTGTGCATGGAAAACATGATCTGCACACCAAAGTGCCAGCAGTAAATCACTCAGACCTCTACCTAAATGCTCTTGGGAGCTATTCTCCAGAGGGAGCGGGTGAGGATAAAGATGTTAAAAGACAGAACTTAAAGGAAATGATAGATCTGATCTGAAAGAGATCAGACAGGAAGTGGGCAGGAAGTGGGGATTGCCCCACTTCCTGCCCTCTTGCTTGCTGCTTGAAGGAGAAGAGCCTTCATGGGGAGCCCCAGAACCACCTGTATAGTTGGGGGCAGAAGCCAGCAAACAGGAGACTCCCTTGCTCAGTCTGTCGCTTGACTCAGCTCCCCCATCTCTACCAGAAGGAAACAGAAATACATGGGAAGAGAGCTGATATTCAACTAATAATGCCTACAGAATTGCACTGCTCCCCAAATGGCTGGCTAAGTATTTGCTCCCTCACCCTCTGGAGAATGTCTGCCTCACTGGGCTGGGGATATGGCCTAGTGGTGAGAGAGCTTGCCTCATATACATGAGGCCCTGGGTTCGATTCCCCAGCACCACATATACAGAAAATGGCCAGAAGTGGTGCTGTGGCTCAAGTGGCGGAGTGCTAGCCTTGAGCAAAAAGAAGCCAGGGACAGTGCTCAGGCCCTGAGTCCAAGGCCCAGGACTGGCCAAAAAAAAAAAAAGAATGTCTGCCTCAAGACTTGCTAGACTTTTTGATCAAACAGTAGAAGCTTTTGTCCTTTGTGGAGCCTTTTGTGCTCTGGCTACCCAATAACCATGCCATCTGTTAGTATCCCTGCCTTGCTAGATGTTCAATATTCTTAAAATCTCTCATGCACCAGAACACAGGTAAAGGCAGTGAAAACTTTATCCAGATCCTAGTTCAATGACATTCCAGTGATCCAGTTGTGTCTAGAAGTTTCAGAGGTTAGATAGCTTCCCTAAGAAGGCGAAAGATGCTACCAAAATGGTCTCTTTTGAGAAATTTTTGTTTTTTGCATACTACATATCTGTATCTGAACTGAGTGCAAAGATTTAAGTATTAAGATTACACACTGGATATCTCTTGTCTGAAATATTTAGTACCCAAAATGTTTCAGATTTGGGGGCTTCTTTTGTATTTTGGACTGTTTTTATAGACTTGACTAGGTAAGCATATTTAATATGAAAATTTAAAATCTGAAATGATCCAAAATGGAAAACTTTAGAAGGCCCTGAAATCTCCCCCTTCCTCCCCACAAAATTCAGACTTTAGTGCACCTTAGGCTTCAGAGCTTTGGACCATGGATGCTCAATCGATATAAGACAAAGGAGAAATGGAGAAATGCTCAAAAAAAATTCAGCATTTGAAGCAGACCAGGGTTAGAATACTACAATCTTTAAGCCAAACTCAGCTTATTATTTGGTTTAGTTTGAGCCATGAGGTACCAATGGCTTTTACATTTTTCAAATGATTTTTGGAGGAGAAGTCAAAAGAATAATCTTTGATGATACATGCAGATGATATGAAATTCAAATTTTAATGCCACAAATAAAATTAGTTAATTAAATAAATATTGAGCAGGGCGAGGGTGGAGCTACTCAGGAAGCTGAGATCTAAGGATTGCAGTTTGAAGCCAGCCTGGGTAGAAGTCTGTGAGACTCTTATCTCCAATTAATTACCAAAGTAAAACAAACAAACAGCAACAACAGAAGTGGAGGTGTGGCTGAAGTGGTAGAGTGCTAGCCTTGAGCATAAAAGCTCAGGGATAGTGCCCAGGCCCTGAGTTCAAGCCCCAGGATTGGCACTCACACACACACACACACACACACACACACACACACACACACACACACACATTGATTGGAATACAAGCAGGCTCATTTATTTATCTGTCACCAATGGCTGGTTTTCCATTCTAAGAACAGAGTTAAGAAATTGTGGCAAGACCATACAGCCTACAAGGTCTAAGATATTTACCACCTGATCCTCTAAAGGTTGCTGATCCCTGAACTCAGCCTCGGGTGATAGACAATTGGAGACACTTCTTGCTTAGTGTCACATTCATGCCTTGGCTTGGGCTTTGCAGATCATCTTCTAAGTCTGAGTTCACATCTGGGTAGCATGAGGGAAATATCACAAAACTTCTATTCCTATGGCCAAAGATTTTTCTAGAAAACTTGTTTTGCAAAGCTTGAACTGAATTTGTATCTTTTCCAGGAATAGCAGTGGAAGACCTGGTCGCAGCCAAACTGGTGTATGATTCCTGGTTGTCTGGAAAGTGAGACAAAGGAGCTAGCTTTGTGTCAGTGGATGGATGCTGCCACTGCCCAAGGGATGCTGTCGCTGGTTGTTTTCTAATTTCTAGATTAAATGAGGGAACCTGGTCCTCAAGGAGCTAGAGTCTTGTGTTTAGCATGCCTCACCATAAAAATACTGAACCCCCCCTTCATGTTTGTAGTTGGGAAGCAAACCTAGGTAACTATTTCTTCTGTGCTAGCAGGTGATAACAGGATTTCTTTCACCTTGTACTTCACTAACTTGATATTTCCTGGGAATAAAGCATTTTTCAATTCAGCTGTGTTTACTATGATACCTTCTATTCCTCATGACAAAGAACTGAAGGAGCTCAAGTGCTTCTATGGGCTCATTAGAAGAGAATTCGACTTTTGCCAGGTGCTGGTGGCTCACATCTATAATTCTAGCTACTCAGCAGGCTGAGATCTGAGGATCATGTTTCTAAGCCAGCCTGGCAGGAAAGTCCATGAAATTCTTATTTCCAGTTAACCACCCCCAAACTGGAAGTGGAGCTATGGCTCACGTGGTAGAGCACTAGCCTTGGCTAGCTCAGGGACAGTGCCCAGGCTCAGAGTTCAAGCCCCAGGATTGGCACAAAAAAGAAAACAATAATTTCAGCAGGCTTTATTGTTCTATTTTCATCCATGCATATAAAGTCCTTCAACATGTTCAACCCTCTTCACCCTCTCTTTTTACCTTTGTCACGCCTATTGCTAACCACTCCTATTTTACATTCTTGTCATTTGTTTTTAAGGACTGGATTCTGTAAATGCTACTTGTGTTTCTCAGTCTAGCTTATTTTGCTTAAAATGATGATGTCTAGGTAACTCGCCATTTAAAATTGTTCAATTCAGTGGCTATTAGCATACTCAGAGTTGTGTGCAATTATCATGGTCTAATTTTGTGACTTTCCATCAGTCCAAAAGACAGTTGGTGCCCACTAGAGTCACTAACCATTTCACCCTCTTCCCAGCCCCTCCGAAACACTGATTTATCTTTCACCTCTACTTTTCCTCTTGTGGAAAATTTGCACACCTTGAAGTATATCCTATGTAGCTTTTGTGTCTACCTTAAGATTCAAAGGAGCAGTGGAGTTTCTGTGTTCAGTGTTCAGGGCTCCCTTGGTTACAAGTAGTAGAGACTACAACTTGTCTTCCTTAAGATAAAGGAATGACTAGGGAATGGAATTAAGAAGTCAACAACAGGTAAAACTAGATGTTGGTAGCTCATGCCTATGATTCTAGCTATTTAGGAAGCTGAGATTTGAGGAACATGGTTTGAAGCCAGTCTGAGCAGAAAAATCCCAAGACTCTTATCTCTAATTAACCAGTAAAAAGCCAAAAGTGATAGAGAGCTCAAGTGTGGCTCACCAGCCTTGATGGAAGAAGCCAAGCAAAAATGTGAAACCATGAGTTCAAGTCCTAATGCGCACACACACACACACACACACACACACACACACACACACACACACACAGTAATGAGACCCCCAAGGCCATCTTGGCTCTGTGTTCATTCCTAGGTCTAACCTAAAGATGAAAGAGATTAAATTCTCCAGCCAGGTGTGACTTGTATGCCTGCCTGTTCTTTAAAGTCAGGTGTGGAATCAACTGACAAAAAAAGAGAGAGGGCGGACAATCCAGAGGTCAAATCAAAATGCATTCACTAAGTTGCAGAGTTAGAAGGGCAACTGGGAATCACCTGACCCAACTTTTACACACAAATTGGGGAAATGACTTTCAGAGACACTAGCAAAAGCTGTGTTGAATTAGTCCTGGCAAAAAGCTGGTCTAAATTGGTTTCTACCTGCTAGCCCATGACAGATTTTCAGAAGCAAAGCAAGGTATATTATTTCACTTCATTTTTCTACTCGTACTCCTCCTGCTAGGGCATTTTCATGCTCTAGGTAGCTTAACCAAAAGTTGGTCCTGTTGAGGAGGATGTCTGGACAGGGGTCTTCATGCTTAAAAACTGATTCTGTACATCTCTAGTGATTGTGGACTCTTTCTGAGAACTTTATCTTTCTTTTTTTATTAAATTTTAATTTAAAAATATCCTCAAGGCTGGGCACTGGTAGCTCATGCCTGTAATTCTAGCTACTCAGGAGGCTGAGATCTGAGGATTGTGGTTTGAAGCCAGCCTGGGTAGGAAAGTCTGTGAGATGTACATCTGTAGTTACTAAAAAGCTGGAAGTAGAGCTCAGGGATAGCTCCCAGACCCTGAGTTCAAGCCCCAGAAATGGCACAAAACTTATCACTAAGTAGTTGTACCAAGAGGTTTTAATCCAACATACTCATTTATGAGTACAATGCCTCTGGATCAGTGTCACCCCTTCTATTTTTCTTTATCTCTTCCAATCCAATAACCTGGTTCCACACTTGCCCCAGTGTGCCTGGGGCTTGAACTCAGGACTACTGAGCTGTCCCTGAGCTTTTCACCCAAGGCGCTGACACTCTATACTTGAGCCACAGCCCTACTTCTGACTTTTTGGTGGTTAATTGGAGATAAGAGTCTCACAGACTTTCCTCCTGCTCGAGCTAGCTTTGAACTGTGATCCTGAATAGCAAGGATTATAGACATGAGCCACTGGCTCCCAGCTTTGTTCTGAGAATCTTAATGGTCATGGCCCTAAAGGTTGTGTAGAGAAGGCTGCATGATAATGAGAATGTTTACTCATATGTCTTCTTTCATTCTTTTCATGACAGTCCCAATTATAACTGCACTAGGATACTAAACTACAAGACAAAACAAAGAACATACTGCCCAGAAGGAAAAGCAGGTAGGTTAAAGGACAATTATAGTACACTGGCTTGGCATTCACAGAACATATGATCCAGGACACCAGAAGTAAAGAACCACCACCTACCTACAAAAGATATAATGGAAGGTAATTCAGTGGAGAAACTGTTTAGAAAAGAGCCCCCCATCCTGTAGTTAGTACTCTATTGACAAAGCTGAACCACAAGTCCAAGGGCAAAGGAGCCCTTGGATGCAGGTGGCAGAGATCAGCCACCTGAGGCCCAGATTAGAGTAGAAAACAGGCCATAGAAATCCTAGAGGAGCAAAGAGGAAAAAGCCCTGGCTGCTTAGGAAGAGCACTGAAGCCTGTGAGGGCTGGAGACGGTAAGTCTGTAAGTCTCTCCATGGAGTTGGCCCACAGGGAGCATTTTTTTCCAAGCATAGGAATGATGCTGTGCTCTGTGATCAGGCAGCAGCAACAAGGCTGGTAGGGTTGTAATTAGGAGAAGAAGAATGGTTATAGATGACAACAAAGGCTTGGGAGAGAGAGTGGAGCTCTTTCATCATGAAGGTCTTTTGTTGATGAGAGCCTGAAAGGCAATGCAGAGATCAGCACATGAGGAAGACGACTTAGCATCCCAGGGAACAAATAGGGACAGAGGAAGATGGTTTTAATAAGCTCCTGGATTGAGTGTTGAATGTAGATGGAAAGAAGTATTGGGTAGGGTGTCAGTGGCTCTGGCCTGTAATCCTAACAACTCAGGAACCAGAGATCTGAGGATCATGGTTCACAGCCAGCTCAGAAAGGGAAGTCTGTGAGACTCTTATATCCAATTACTCACCTAAAAGCCAAAAGGAGATTTGTGGTTCAAGTGGTAGAGAACTAGCCTTGAGCAAAAAAATATCTGAGGGACAGGGGCAAGATCCTGAGTTCAAGTCCCAATATCAGCACCGAGAGAGAGAGAGAGAGAGAGAGAGAGAGAGAGAGAGAGAGAGAGAGAGAGAGAGAGAGAGAGAGAGAGAGAGCGCATTGGGTTAAATGTCCTATTCATTAAAAAATGAGGATTTTAGCTGGGTGTTGGTAGCTTACATCTGTAATTCTAGCTACTCAGGAGGCTGAGATCCAAGGGTCATGGTTTGAAGTCATCCCAGGCTGGAAGGTTCATGAGACTCTTTACCTCCAACTAGCCAGAAAATAAAAGCTGGAAGTGAAGCTGTGGCTCAAGTGGTAGAGTGCTAGCCTTGGGCAAAAAGGAGCTCAGGGCCAGCACTCAGGCCCCGAGTTTAAGCCCAAGTATTGGCAAAAAAAAGGGGGTGGGGATTTTAGGCTGGGTGTTGGTAGCTCATGTCTGCAATACTACTCAGGAAGCTGAGATCTGAGGATCTCAGCTCAAAGCCAGTCTGGGTAGAAAAGTGTGAGACTTATCTCCAATTAACCAGCAAAAAGCTGGAAATGGAGGTGTGGCTCAGATGGTAGAACACCATTCATGAGCAGAAAAGAAAAAGCCAAGGGAGAGCATGAGGCCCTGAGTTCAAGCCTCAGTACCAGCACCAAACAAACAAAAAACAAAAACCAGGGAGGGGTTTGTGTTGGGTGTCTCAACGTCAGCAGTATGCACATTAGGGTGTAGATGATTCACTGGGGTAGATAACAATCCTATGAACTGTAGGATGCTTAGCAGCCATCATGTCTACCCATTGAGGTTGTAGCAATGCCACCTTACTCATGCCAATCAAGGAGGAAAGGACCTCAGCTGAGAACTATTAAGTGTGGGAGAAAATGGATTCAAAATTCTGGGCACATAGTGTTTTAGATACCTGTGAGACATTTAAGAGGAAATGTCAGGATGGACTTGGACTTAGAGATTTGGAGTTCCCAAACAAGAGTTGGGGGCCTGGTGACTCACTTGTTGAAATTGCAAGCATGTAACCAACCTTACATGAGAGCCTAAAATATGAGTCCCCTATGTATTTAGCACATTGTGATTTCTCAATTCTTCTTTTAATGAAGATGCTCCCAGATGTTTGTGTATCTTGTTGAATTTAATGCCAGCATCAGTGAACTATTTTTAAATAAACTTTTATTAAGATCAATTGTTAAATTATATCAATTTAAAAAACAGGGGGAAAAAATCCCAGCAGGTAAGTGTAAGGGGGAGAGAACAGACTTCTCTAGGTGCTTGAGCTGGTGCTTGGTGGAGCTTGGGGGTTTCTGTGTCTACCTCCGCACCCAAACTTGCGCTTCCATTCAATTAGAGGCAAACTGGGCTACGTCTGCTGGAGCTAAGCTGCCCTCTGCAGGGAAAGATGGCTCTGTATCAGGTGGTCTGCAGAGCCTGCGCAATCTCGAGAGCAGGGAGGACATTCACAGATTGGAGGTCTCTGTCCTAAGTGGCAACTTCATGACTGAGGAGGCTATCTCCAGATGTCTGTGGGTTTCTTCCCAGGCGGTAGGACCTCCTGATGCCAAAGCGGCTCTGTGTCTTCATCCTCTGCTGGAATCGGTGCCCCCACAGGGCCCAGGGAGGCTGCATTGCATTGTGGCCGCCCATCTTCTGACACACATGCAGGAGAGTGCTTCGGTCGCTGCAGACAAGAATCCTCCAGATGCACACCAGCTGCCCCCGGGCTGTGGAGGTTCAGCTGCCCCTGCAGGTGGAGGTCGTTCTTCCTTGCATGGTGCAGGCAGAGACACGTGGGGAGCCACCTCGCCTGCGCTCTGGGCTCATTCTGCATCATCGGTCTTCAATGCCCCAGACAGATGCACAGCAAGACCCAGAACTGGCCCGGCCCAGGCTGCGGCTCCTCTGCTGCTGCTCTAGTGGGGCCAGGTCTGTCTCCGTGGCAGTGCACACATCCACGCAGGTACATGGCAGTGGTGGCTCTTTGGCAGGCCCAGCTGGAGATCCATGGATCTGAGATGAAGAGGACACGGCCATCCTGGCATTCAGGCAGCCGGAGCTGGCCCCGCACAGCTTCCTCCTCAGCAAAGCAGGCGCAGCCTGCTGTGCATCCACCGCACTTGGCACCTGGTTGTCTTGGAGGAGTCACAGCAGGTCTGGGCTGCCAGGTGCCATCTGCCAAACCCTCCATTTAAACTGCCAGAAGGTTCTTCTGGCTCCAGTGTGGGGTTGGGGGCTGGGTGGAGCGGATCCAGTATCTGCAGTGCCCGCCAGCTGCGCTGTCCAGGATCTCCTAGGGAAAATTGGGAAGCAACAGGAAGACATGGCGCTTTCCCGGCTGTCTCTGGATGAGTCTGCAGTTGGAGCCGGCTCTGGAATGTGGCTGCCTGGAGTCCTGGGTTCAAAGTTCCTCTGGGTTTTCTGTCCAGGCTACTTCCTCCATCAGGACCCCACAAAGTCCCCCTGGCTTGCTGACCACTCCTCAGAAGATGTTCTCTATTTGCACAACTGGATACAGTTTTACCAATATGCCCCAGCACCCCTGAAAAGCCCCAGGAGATGGAGAGGAACTTGGACTATTTAATATCCAGGTCTTTGAATACTGTCATGTGAGCGTGAGGTCCCCAAGGCTTGGCAGTGCTACTAATGCAAAAAATTAGAGGGAAAATGATCACAGTAAATGATTTAAAACCAACTTCTTCACCTACAGACATATAGAGAAATGGAAACACATGGGGGTTGGCCATGTGTCAGTGAACTTTCTAACTCATCCTGGTTCATAAGTTCCAGAGTTTCTGGTCAAGGCCTTTCTATGACTCTAATCTTTTTAGGCTTCTTTGTTTAATATTCAATTCAAAAGACATGTAATTCTCAAAAGATTTATAACCCTTTATAACATGGTATAAATCTTTAAAAAAATAACAGTGCTGCAAGATGGGGAGATGATATAGTCAGTGCTAAGAAGTTGTTGTTCTTCTCCTTCTTTCTTCTTCTTCTTGGGTGCTGGTTCTGGGACTTGATCTCAGGGCCTTAGCTTTTCCACTCAAGGCTAGCACTCTACCACTTGAACCACAGTTCCATTTCCAGCTTATTAGTGGTTAATTGGGAGATGAGAGTTTCTCAGACTTTCCTCTCCAGACTGGCTTCAAACTTCAGTCCTCGGAACTCAACCTCCTGAATCTCTAGGGTTACAAGCATGAGCCCTGTCACCTGGCTAATTTCTCCTTATTATAGAAGTTGAGGAAGGAAATGGAAACAGGGTCCCAGAATGGATCTGGGGAATATTTGAAAAGGAGACTCTCATAGCAGTGATGTATAATAGAGGCAGATTACTTCCAGCTCATACTATAATTTTTTTTGCCAGTCCTGGGGCTTGAACTCAGGACCTGAGCACTGTCCCTGGCTTCTTTTTGCTCAAGGCTAGCACTCTACCACTTGAGCCATAGTGCCACTTCTGGCCTTTTCTGTTTACGCGGTACATGAGGAATCAAACCCAGGGCTTCATGCATGCTAGGCAAGCACTCTACTGCTAAGCCACATTCTCAGCCCCCATACTGTAATTTTTTTGAGTGCCTTCTGCCAACTGTTTTTCTACACAATGTTGTGACAAGTATAACTTCAATTTATTCTAGAACAAAACACAGTATTTGTAAGCATAATTATCTCATAAGGCAATGTACTGATTTAATGACTGATAAGCTTCTAGAATCTGCCTATCAGGGAAGAATGAGACAATTAATTGTTCACCTGATTGGAGCATCTATGCCATTCTCTCAAAATTCAAATCCTCCATGTTGCCTCTTGAAGTAAACCATGAATTGGAAATCATGACGAACACAATTAGCTTGTTTCTAAATTATATACATAATCATGGTAAATTCTACTTGCAGTAAGTCTGGAAATCAAACATTGGATAGAATTTAGCTACTCATTGTGTATTCCATGTGGGTTCGGGATTGGCTTTCCAATACCAGGTTTTGGAACAGTACCAGGTTCCCAACAGTGACAATTTACCATTGCGGAATTTGCACTGTATAGTCAGCTATCAATTACTGGGACAAAACACCTGCAGAAACCAACTTAAGAAGGGAAGGTTCTTTCTGGCTCAAGGCTTTGGAGATTTCTGTCTGTGGTCATTGGCCATATTGCTTTGGGCCTGGGTGAGGGAGAACAAAATGTAGCAGATGTGGTAGAAGAAATTTGCTTAGTCTCGGGCTGGGAATATGGCCTAGTGGTAAAGTGCTTGTCTCATATAAATGAAGCCCTGGGTTCCATTCCTCAGCACCACATATATAGAAAAAGCCAGAAGTGGCGCTGTGGCTCAAGAGGTAGAGTGCTAGCCTTGAGCAAAAAGAAGCCAGGGACAGTGCTCAAGCCCTGAAGCCACACCCCAGGACTGGCAAAAAAAAAAAAATCACTCACTTTTGAATTTCTTTCTTTAATCTCTCCCTCAAATTCAATGAGCTGACAAACATATGAAGGAAGAAGAAGGGATTTCACTTAGTTGCTGGCAAAATATGGAGCCTTGAAAAAGTTGTTCTGTTGGAGGAAATTTCCTGGAAAAAAAATTTGCCTAGCCTCAAAACAAAGAAAACCCATGGAAGGGGACATTCTTGGATGGCCTTGTTTCCTCTGCTAGATACCTCTCGTGAAGTTCACTTGTCCCCTGATAGCTTCATGGGTCCTTAGGGTACATTTAAGAACCAAACCATAAAATATTTTTTTTTCAGATATGCAGCAATGATGATAATAAGAGAAGCATGCACATGTAAAATTTATGTCTTAGTCCTCTGAAAAAAGGTGTTTGGAGGCCCTTAAGCTCTTATAGAGATTATGAAATAGGCCTAATATTTTTGTCCGTATCCTTCATTCTCTCCTTTACCACCTCCCTACTTGTTATATTGTATTCGTCAGCTCAGGCTGCCATAACAAAAAACACTATAGACAGAGTGGCTGAAGCAACAGAAATTTATTTATTTTTTACAACTCTGGAGCTGAATATCCAAAATTGAGATGTTGGCAAGTTGGGTTTTTCCTAACGCCTTCTTTCTTGGCTGGCAGACAGCTTGCTGCTTGCTGGGTTTCCCATGACATTTTCTCTGTGTGGAAGCACAACCTTGGTGTATCTTATAAGGACAGGTTATATGGAATTAAAACTCCATTTGATCTTAGTCACCTTTATAAAGTCCCTATCTCTGGAAATAACTTTAGAGTAAAGGGACAAAATTCAGTCCACAACATCTATTCTACATCTTGATCTCTTAGTCTGTCTGTCGGTCTCTTTCTTTTTCTCTCAAGAGTCTCTCTTTTGGTGCCAGTATTGGGGTTTGAACTCAGGGTCTGGTCACTGTCCCTTAATTTTTTTCACTAAAGGCTGGTGCTCCATCCCTTGAACCATAGCTTCACTTCCCACATGTTAGTGGTTACTTGGAGATAAGAGTCTCACAGACTTTCTTGCCTGGCTGCCTTTGAACCTCGGTCTTCAGATCTCAGCCTCTTGAGTTGCTAGGGTAATAGGCATGAGCCACCAGCATCAGGCCTGGGTCATTTTCTTGAAGGAGTAGAGGTGGGGGAGGGACGTCTACTTCAGTCTTCCTGGTGTTCTGAAAGGGGACATCACCTGGAGTGTTTCTGGTAAGCCACAGTATTCACCCGCATGCTGCAGGCTCACCCCACTGACCCCCAGCCCCCCATCAGAGGCTGGTATCAGTCAGATGTGCAGGCTGTTGTAGTATTTGCTTCCTCCTGTTGATCGCCTGAAGAACTTTCTTTCTGGGCCCCAGCTGCATTTGTATGTTCTGAAGGTCCTCATCGGAGCAGAGCAGCAGAGCTTCTAGATCAATCTGTTCTCTCAAGAAAATGGGAAGGAAGTCTTCCAAGTGCTGAGACTGTAAGAATACTTCCAAGGGAGTGGCGTCCGCCACATCTTCTTCCCACTCCACTTCGTCCTCACCCCATGGCAAGTCATCCTCCAGGCCATTTTCCTCTCCCTCATCATCATCGCCCTCAGCTTCCTCAGCCTCCACTGCTCCATGTCTTTGGAACAATTCGCTGGACATTTTAAAACCTAGCTCTCTCTTGCTGTCGTCGATGTCTTCAGGGCTCAAGCCGCTGTTTCTTTTAAACACAATGTTGCCCAGGCCTGGACGGTTCAGGATGGACTCGTGTTGAGCTTTGCCATCGTCTTCTGTTGAGAACTGGAGTTTCTCTCTGAAGTCGCCAGCGACAGGGTCTTCCTCCTCCTCTTGGAACACTTCCATCACATTCCTCTGCCCTCCTCGGTCTCCCCTGCCCACCTGCTCTGCGGTGTCTTTGCTCTTCTTGAATTTTAACTTGAAAGTGTCTTTGATGCCCTTAGACAGGGATCCGAACGCCCCTGTCGCAGAAGCATGGGAAGTGACTGGCCTGGAGACCGGGCCTGTGGGAGAGGTCACGGCGTCCTCCTTGCTGTGGCTGCGGGTCATCTTATGCTGGTGTTTCTCCTGGAGTCTCTCACACTCTCTGATCTGCCTCCTGACATTCTTCTGGGCCTGCTCCTTCAGCCTGGCAACTCTCTTGGGGTTCATGATGTTCTGGGCAGTGGCAGCTTTATCCAGCAGAGCAACACATTCGCTCTGCTCCCTGCTCGCTGCGGCCTCCAGTGGAGACTGCAAGTCATTATCCAGGGCAAAGATGTTGGCTCCAAAGTTGATCAGGAAGGAGACACAGTGCGCGTGGCCATTGGATGCTGCGTAATGTAAAGGAGTGTTTCCCCAGATGTCACATCTGTCAGCATCACCCCTAAAAGAGAAAATAAGGATGTAGGGTAATTATTTTCTCTGAATATGATGTTCCCAAAAGATAGATCATGAATAATAAAGGAAAAGCTGGGCACTGGTGGCTCATGCCTGCAATCCTAGCTACTCAGGAGGCTGATTTCTGAGGATCATGATTTGAAGCCAGTCCAGGTGGGAAAGTCCATGAGACTCCTATTTCCAATAAACTACCAAAAAGCCAGAAATGGAGCTGTGGCTCAAGTGAGCAAAATGAAAGCTCAGGGTCAGTGCTCAAGCCCTGAGTTCAAGCCCCAGGATTGCACATACTGAAGAAGAAGGAGGAGGAGGTGGAGGAGGAGGAGGGGAGGAGGAGGAGGAGGAGGAGGAGGAGGAGGAGGAGGAGGAGGAGGAGGAGGAGGAGGAGTGAGGAAGGAGAAGAAAGAAGGAGAAGAGGAGAAGGAGGAGGAAGGGGAGGGGGAGGAAGAAGAGGAAGAGAGAAGAGGGAAGAGGAAGAGGAAGAAGGAGAAGAAGAAGAAGGAGGAAGGAGGAGGAAGAGGAGAGGAGGAGGAGGAAGAAGAAAAGAAGAAGAAGAAGAAGAAGAAGAAGAAGAAGAAGAAGAAGAAGAAGAAGAAGAAGAAGAAGAAAAAATGATGATACATTTTAATGAAGGCATATTTTGTTGATGTTGACATATAGTAGCTGCTGTAAGTCTTGATATGTCACCAAATGACAACAAACATCTTATCCCATGATTTCTTTGTATGGGGAAAAAACCCCATAACTTTCTGAAAAATTCCATGACCAAGCAACTTTTGTACCTTATTGGGCAGAATTGGTCCACATGCCTAAGAGAAGGGAAATATATTACTATGTTTTACTTGGATCAGTTAGACTCTGCCCCTAAAGCTAGTGATAGGATTACCCAGTGGAATACTGGTAAATGTTTAACAATTGACACACCCAAGATGACCAAAGCTCTGCTTTATACCATGTGCCAATTACTATCCACCATGACACATTCTGAGTTAGCCATGCAACCCATAAGTTAGCAATGCAGTATACACAATTTAGAAGAGATGAACAGTAGCATACTAATATAATTCTTTTTTTTGCCAGTCCTGGAGCTTGAACTCAGGGTCTGAGCACTGTGTTCAAGGCTAGCACTCTACCACTTGAGCCACAGCACCACTTTCGGCCTTTTCTGTATATGTGGTGCTAAGGAATCAAACCCAGGGCTTCATACATACTAAGCAAGCACTCTACCACTAAGCCACATTCCCAGCCCCCTAATACAAATTATTATGCACTGGTAGCTCATGCCTACAATCCTAGCTACTCAGGAGGCTAAGGTTTGAGGATCAAGGTGTGAAGTCAGTTCAGACAGGAAAAGTCTGTGAGACTCTTATCTCCAATTAATCACTAAAAAGCTAGAAGTGGAGCTATGGGTCAAGTGGTAGAGTACCGGCCTTGTGTGAAAAAGCTCAGGGACAGTGTGTAGGCCCAGAGTTCACAATTTAGTATTCACACACACACACACACACACACACACACACACACACACACACAGAGTTTTGCATTCAGATCACCATCACCACTAGCAGAAATTTAGATTGTCAGGACTGGGGGCCCCTGAATAGACTCAGTGAATCTGAATTTATAATTTAACAAATGATCCATAGGCTCACGATGGGACACATGGAGGAGAATGATGAAAGGGATGACATCGATCAAGATACACTGTACTTATAATTTGACATGTCGAATTAAAGACACTTTGTACAACCAGTGAAGGACAATAATAGATAAATAAGCCAGGTGCCTGTGGCTCACACCTGTAATTCTGGCTATTTGGGAGGCCGAG
Organism: Perognathus longimembris pacificus; assembly: GCF_023159225.1. Taxonomy (NCBI): domain Eukaryota; kingdom Metazoa; phylum Chordata; class Mammalia; order Rodentia; family Heteromyidae; genus Perognathus; species Perognathus longimembris. The sequence goes on along the minus strand of NC_063183.1, from coordinate 1,784,531 downwards.
ATCTGAGGATCGAGGTTCAAAGCCAGCCTAGGCAGGAAAATCCTCTGAGACTCTTATCTCCAATTAACCACCAGAAAGCCAGAAATGGACTCATGACTCAAAGGGATAGAGTGCTAGCCTTGAGCAAAAAAGAGCTCTGGGACAGCGCTCAGGCCCAGAGTTCAAGGCTCATGAGTGACAAAAATAAAATAAAATAAAATAAACAGTTTTCTTGGGCAGCCTCTTTTTAAAAGGCTGTGTTTGGTCAGCCCAAGTGAACTATTTTGAAGCAAAGGAGTCCCCCCACCCCCCAAACCATGGCAGTCACATCATCTCAGAGAGGCAGAGTTCCTCACCCACAGACACCCACGTGGTTTCAAAGAAGGACTCAAGTATCCAAGATATTACTATAGGGGCTGGGGATATAGCCTAGTGGCAAGAATGCCTGCCTCGGATACACGAGGCCCTAGGTTCGATTCCCCAGCACCACATATACAGAAAACGGCCAGAAGTGGCGCTGTGGCTCAAGTGGCTGAGTGCTAGCCTTGAGCAGGAAGAAGCCAGGGACAGTGCTCAGGCCCTGAGTCCAAGGCCCAGGACTGGCCAAAAAAAAAAAAAAAAAAAAAACAAGATATTACTATAGACATAAACAAAAAATACTGATTACATTGGCTTGAAATTATCCTTGAACTGGGTAAGCTAACCAAGAAAGTAGTGGGAGAATACATTGTAGGAAAAGTGACAGGGTATTATAAAGTCTGGGTAATATCAGTATGCTGAAGGGCATTAACTAGTGGAATTGTTCCATGTAAAGGACCATAAATGACACTTAAAAGGGGAGGAAGAGGCCGGGCAATGTGGCTGAAATTGGAGGATCCTGCTTCAAAGCCAGTGAACTCAGGAAAATCCAGGAGATTCTTATCTTTAATAAATCAACAAAAATTCAGAAGTGGAGCTGTGGCTCAAGTGGTAGAACATCAGCCTTGAACATAATGCTAAGGGACAGATTCCAGACCTTGAGTCCAGGCCTCAGTAGCAGCATAAAATAAATTAAATGCTTAAATACATAAATAAAGAAAATGGGAAGAACATGAGGAAAGTCTGAGATGACTGTAGTGTGTGTGTGTGTGTGTGTGTGTGTGTGTGTGTGTGTGTAGCCACAATTCTATACTTCTACCCTTTTCTACATTTAAACTCAGTACACGATGCTTTTGTTCATTGGCTAGACCTCTACCAACTAAGCCATGCCTCGAACCCCAGTTCAGGTTATTTTTCAGGTAGGGTCTCATTTTCTTTCTGGTAGCTCTACACCTCCAGTAATGGGGATTACAGGTGTGTGTTAACAATGCTGTCTTATTTGTTGATGTGCAATCTTGCTAACCCTTTCCTTGAATGGCCCTCAAATGCCATCCTTTAGATCCCTTCCTCCCAAGTTGCTGGACTCACTGCACAGATCAATGTGCCTGGCCTTAAAAACATCTTCTTTAGAAAACAGACTCAAATGCTAGATGCCAGATTTACGCACGAAGCTGTCTATAAGATGATTCAGTAGTTTTTCCAGTGCATCGAAGAAATTTCCACTTGCACAAATTCTATTCAAAGACAACTTTTCAAATTGATGTAAAATTTAAACGAAAGTAGTAGGAAACAGTCATACTAACAAGGCTTGTCAGTGCTTGTCTTCTTTCACATTTCCTGGTGGAGTCACCCCCTAGCCAGCTAGGAGTTCACAGCCCAGCCCTTCACAGCCGAATCCAGCACCAACAGCCTCTGAGAGCCTATGCTTTCCTTGGGATAAATTCGGTCTAGAATTATTTCCCCCACCATTTGCTTTTCTCAAGAAAATAATGGGAGATGTTCAGCTGAGTGTTGGTGGCCTATGACTGTAATTCTAGCTCATCAGGACTCTGAGATCAGAGGATCACAGTTTGAAGTCAGCCTGGGTAGACAGATCCAAGAGACTCATCTCCAATTAACTAGCAAAAAAAAAAAAAAAGGAAGTGGAGGCGTTATTCAAGAGGTAGAGTGCCAGGTTTACGTGAAAAAACCAAGCAAGCCCTTGAGTTCGAACCCTAGTACTGGAACAAAAGAAGAAAGAAAATAAAGATTTTTTAAAAATCCATCATTATCCTTGATTTAAGTCAATAAGTACATCTGAGCAGTAATTTTTAAAGCTGGTTCATGGTTACCACTAAATAGGTTTAAATTACATTAAGCATCTTTTCTGTTCTAATTGCTCTTTTTGAAGTTGATTTGATTTTTCTGTAAAGCTGTTCTTGGAAAACAATACTTTTGAAAAATGTTTTTCTACATAAGAAAGAAATTATTTGGGCTCATAATAATCAAAGATATGTAAATTAAAACAATAGATTTCCATTTTCCTCTTCAAATGGTAATTAGTTTAAAATATAAATATTTGGTTTTAGTAGGACTGTGAGAAATGAATGAGGCTGGGGAAAAGAAAGTGGTTCAAATTTCCCAGCACAATGCATGTCATAAAGCTCTAAAATATGGCAATCCTTGGAATCAACTTTTCTACCTTTAGAAATTTATCTGAAAGTAATATCAGACCCTTGGGTACCAAGGACATTTACCATACCTTTACTTATAGTAGCTAAGAAGACTATAAGAGAAAAAAAATTTGTTTTGTTTTGTGCCCTTCCTGGAACTTGAACTCAGGGCCTAAGTGTTGTCCCTGAGCTCTTGTGCTTAAGGCTTATACTCTATCATTTGAGCCACATTTCTACTTTCGATTTTTTGGTGGTTAGTGGCAATGAGAGTCAGAGATTTCCTGCCTGGGCTGGCTTTGAACCATGATCCCCATATCTCAGCCTCCCGAGTAGCTAGAATTACAGGCATGAGTCACTAGCATCTGGCCTAAAAAAGATTTTTAATGAGGTAAATCCCCATAAAGAAAGATGAATGTCATGAATCATCAATTGAATGAATAAATCCTGAAATCTATTTTCATCTGTCACTGAATACATGAAAAAAATGTGGTATATAAATGGAATACTATTTGCCCTAAAAAAATAAGAATATCATGTCATATCATATAAAGGAAAACAAGCCAGGGAGAGAAAGATCAGTACTGCACGATCTCATGCACGTGGAATCTGAAAAGCAGAATGTGTCGGGAAACAGTAGAACCAGAGGGGGAGGGGACAGGAGAGATATTGGTTATGGGACAAAACATTTCAGTTAGGAAGATCAAGTTCAAGTGATCCATTGTGTATATAGTGACTATAGCTAATAATAATGTATTATACATGCGAGTAGGTAAAATGACATATATAACCTACAGTTAGTTGTTTTATAACATACACATGTTTCAAACCATCCACTGAATGTGTACAGTTTTATGAGACAGAGTCTTGTGGTAGAATCTAGAAAACATTTGAACCCCTGATCCTGTTCCCTTAGCCTCTGGAGGGCTAAGATCACAGGGGTGGACCCTAATACCTGGCAATACACAATTCTTATCAATTTTAAATAAATAATGCAACCATAAAATAGAATACTAGGTAGTCACTAAAATAGATCTGACATTTAATAGCTTGTAATGACACAATATGCTTATATTAATAGTTAATAGTTTATTAACTGTTAAAATAGTTAATACTTTACTATTAAAAGTTCGAATGGCTATTTAATATGCATATTTTCCCGTTTTTAAGCTCAAATGATCTGTGATACATTGTTTGATGCTCAGAAAGGTTTCCATACAGTTTGCATGGGTGTCTCTTTAAATGAATTATAAATTATAAAGGTTCTTATATATGACCAAGAGTTGATATTAACTTTAAAAAAGCATTTTTAGTAGGCTCATACCTGTAATCCTAGCTATTCAGGAGGCTAAGATCTGAGTATTGAGGTAGGAGAAAGCCTATGAGATTTAAAAAAATTTCCAATTAACTACCAAAAAAGGGAGCTGTGGTTCAAGTAGTAGAGTTCTAGCCTCAAGCAAAAACAGCTCAAGGACAGCACCAAGGACCTGAGTTCAAGTCTCAGAACTGTGTCACACACACACACACACACACACACACACACACACACACACACTTTAGAAAGTGAGAAATACTGAAGACCCCAGTGAAAAAGTAGGACATTGTTATCAATTCCCATTTCACAAAAGTGGAAATACAGGATTCACTAAACACAAAAAATAATTTTCAAACTCACCAATAACCAAAGAATATTAAAGTCATACTAATAGATACTTTTGGACCGTTATCATATTGGCAAAAAATGAACACTAACTTTCTGAAGGACAGTTCATCAATACTTCCCCCAAAGTCACTGGATGTTGCACACACACTGCTATGTCTGAATATCTGGGTCCTCTCCAGGATTCATGTAGAAACATAACCTCCCAGGTGGTATTATTAAGTGGTGCGTCAGGAGGGTTCTGCCCTAGGAATGGAAGTAGGTGCCCTTATAAAGGACTTGATGGAGAGAAATGGCCTCCCTGTGTGTCCCTTGTGTCCCTCCCACCACACTTCTCCCACCAGAGCATGCAGCGCAAGGGCCATCTTGGTGTCAAGGTTGGAGGGCTCTCCTGACACTGCACCAGCGGATGGACCCAGAAATTTCCCTTTGGAGAATTTATTCTCAAGCAACTATGAGCGACTATTTCTGTACAAGGATAATCATCACAGTACTTTCTAGCTAAGGGCAAGAACTATGTATGAGATGACGACCTAAGAAATAACTTTGTTAGTAAGAATGCTGAAATGTACCTAAAATTAAATTATAGCAAGTATCCAAGTGCTTTCAGGTCATGCCTGTAATCCTAGATACTTAGGAAGCCAAGATCTGAGGATCAAGGTTCATAGCCATGCCAGGGCAGGAAGGTCTGTGAGCATCTTACCATAAATTAATCACCAAAAATCTGGAAGTGGAGCTCTGGTTCAAGTGGTAAAATGCTGGCTAGCATTCTAAGGAACAGTGGCCAGCTCTTGAGTTCAAGACCCAGTACACAGCACAAAAAATTATGACAATATACTGACAGGGTATATACATGTGACATGTATATATACACACCTATATTTGTATAGGGAGAACATATAAATGTGAACAGCATGGCCCAATAGGACATTTTCTTTGTGTTTGTGAACACATATATAGTTTTATTTTTCACATTTTTTGCACTACTTGCGTAATTAAACAGCAACAGAACAATTATTCTAAGAAAGCATTTCAGGTTATAAAGAGGGCAAACATCTAATCATATAAAGTAGTATTTATCGAAATGAACTCCAAGAAATGGAAACGAGGGTTTTTTTAAATAGCTGTTTTCCTCTTGTCTTGTTAGTTTATCTGTCTTTGTGAGGGTAAAGAAATGGAGAAATGGAGGGACAATGCATGAACAAATACAGTAATGGTGCTCACTGGACACTGTGTTGAAAATGAGCTACACAACTTGTGGGTGAGGATAAGGGGGAAAAGCTGAGAGGAGAGCAAGGGAAGGGGTGACATTATTAAAAGAAGACATTATTAAAAGACATTATTAAAAGAAATGTACTCTTTATCTGACTTATGACTCTACACCTTAAGACTCTACACTTATGACTCTATCACCTTTACGATGGAAAAAATAAAAGCTAACCCAAAATAAATGATTAGATGGCAAAAAGGCTACATTTCAATCCAAAAACATAAAAATACTCTTTTATTTGCACCTCCTTTCATCCAGTCCTATTTTTAGATTTGAATGTTTTATGTACAAATTTCACCAGCTGGGTTGGGAATGTGGCTTAGTGGTAGAGTGCTTGCCTAGCATGCATGAAGCCCTGGGTTTGATTCCTCAGCACCACATACACAGAAAAAGTCAGAAGTGGCGCTGTGGTTCAAGTGGTAGAGTGCTAGCCTTGAGCAAAAAGAAGCCAGGGACAGTGCTCAGGCCCTGAGTTCAAGCCCCAGGAATGGCAAAAAAAGGGGGGAGGGGGTCAAAGGTGTAGCTCAGAAGGTTGTGCGCCTGCCTAGCAAAGGAAAGGCTGAATTCAAACCCATGTACCACACACACACACACACACACACACACACACACACACACACACGTGTGCACGCGAAAAGAAAAAGAAAGAAAAGGAAAAAAAGAAGAGTCTCACAGACTTTCCTGCCTGGGCTGGCATTAAACCTGATCCTCAGATCTCAGCCTCCAGAGTAGCTGGGATGACAGGCATGAGCCACCAGTGCCTGGCTTATCTTGACTATTAAAAGAGTCCCCAGAGCCCTGTCTGCCTTTGTGCTACTACCAGGACGATATTTATAACTATGAACCTGCCTGATGACTCTTCTGCATGAACACCAGCCATGGCTCTCCTGGCCCTATGATAAAGTTCTCCTCCCTCACAGAGAATTCCCACTCTTCTTATCCTGTTTTCTCTCTGTTTTGTCCTGTCCCCTCAGCCATGGGCAGCCACACTCCAGTTCTGCAGAATACACAGCACTCTGCATTACAGGCAACAGGTTCGTCTCATGTTTCTAGTCCCACCTCACACTCTTTCCACTGAGAAAAGCCACTCCTCACCTATCAGGGTAGATTCCTGTGCCATTTTGTGCCATCTCCCTCCCTGTTTACAACACACATTCTAGATGACTCATTCGATTTTCCTCTCTCAAATGATTGGTTACTACAAACATTCTACTCTCCAATTGTTCAGTGTCTCTGCAGGCTAGGGTGTTAGGGAAGGCTGAAACTGAACAGCCACTAAGTATTACTGAATTGAATTTACTTGGCTCCTTTATTTACATGTTTTCCTTTTCCCTTCCTTTATCCCTCTGTGTGTGTGTGTGTGTGTGTGTGTGTGTGCACACGCGCGCACACCCCACACACATATGCCAGTACTGGAGCTTAAATTCAGATCCTGGGTGCTGTGTCTTAGCTTTTTTTTTTTTTTTTAAAGTTTTTATTATAAAACTGATATACAGAGAGGTTACAGTTTCATACGTTAGGCATTGGTTACATTTCAAGAAAGAAATGATTTTCTTATTTCCTTATTCTCCTTGGGAAGATGGAATCGTCTTCCTTCACAAGCAAGGAAGTTGTTTGTGCAGAGGTTTATTGTAAATAGGTTTTGAAAAGGTTGTAGGTCAGTCCTATAGAAGTACTTCCATCGATGAATATGTATAATGTCAGAAGTAAAATTATTAATGAATAAAAGCATAAATATGTGTACACATTTGCTACACATTTCTTTTCAGAATTTTTCTTAAGAAAATTGAATGTCTCTGTTGTGAGACGTTATCAAGAGCCAATTGATAGACTTCTTACATCGATGGAAGTACTTCTATAGGACTGTCTTAGCTTTTTTGATCAAGGCTAGAACTCTACCAATTGAGTCACAGCTCCACTTCTGGCATCTTGGTGGTTAGATGGAGATAACAGTCTAATAGATATTCCTGCCTGGGCTGATTTTGAATTGTGATCCTCAGATCGCAGCCTCCAGAGTAGCTAAGATTACAGGCCTCCCACCCTTTACCCTACCCTTCTTGAGTCAAGAGTTGTCAACACTGCCTAACTCCTCTGACAACAGGCATAGCAAGCAGAAGAAAAAGAGCTACCCAATAGCCATATTAAAATTTTGGAGTGTGTGTGTGTGTGTGTGTGTGTGTGTGTGTGTGTGTGCTGATCGGAGTGTAATAAGTTAAGACAGGTCTCTTTCATAGTTTATAAAGCCAGCAATCCATCGAAGAATCTTGTGTTTGCTGGGCACCAGTGGCTCACACAAGTAATCCTAGCTATCTGAGGATCTGAGTTCAAAGCCAGGCTGGGAAGATAAATCCATGAGACTCTTATCTTCAGTTACTCAGCACAAAGTTAGAAGTGAAGCTGTAGCTCAAGTGGCAGAGCACCATTCTTGAATGAAAAAGCCAAGCAAGAGAGTGAGGTCCTGAGTTCAAGTCCCAGTACAGATACAAAACAAACAAAAACCCTGGGCTAGTGTTTGGATGGGGTACTCACAACACTGTAAGACTTTATTAGCATAGATTAAAAAAAGAAAAAAACATCATTTGTCCCAACCAAAGTTGACAACTGAAAACTTAGTAGAATGGTGATCTCTTTTTTTAAAGAGTCCATGATATAATTTTTTTTTTTTTTTTTTTTTTTTTTTTGCCAGTCCTGAGCTTTGGACTCAGGGCCTGAGCGCTGTCTCTGGCTTCTTTTTGCTCAAGGCTAGCACTCTACCACTTGAGCCACAGCACTACTTCTGGCCATTTTCTATATATATGGTGCTGGGGAATCGAACCCAGGGCTTCATGTATATGAGGCAAGCACTCTTGCCACTAGGCCATATTCCCAGCCCATGATGTAAATTTTATGGAAAATATTTTTTTTAAAGACATAGAATTAAAATCTCTCCCCTTCCCTTTGAGAAGACCTGTTTTAGAGTTTCAGGGTCTCTCTCCTGCATACGGTTAACAGATACAGCATCCTCATTGTGCCAGGTCTCAGTGCCAAAGAAAACTTCACATCGCCTTCTTTCTTCTAACCCCCCCCTCCCCCATCTAAGCAGTCTAGGAAGCCGACAGTGTTTGTCCGGACTTCCCTGCTCCTGGCTGCTGCCTGCCATTCTCCCCCACCTGCCTCCAGTGGGCCCGGCAGGTGAACTCACCCCCGGCTGCAGATCACTTCCAGAGCTTCCATGTTCCCATGGTAGGCAGCCAGAAGTGTGGGTGTCATGCCATCTTCATCACAGAGGTTCAGATCGCGCTTGGTTGCCTCTTTGAGAAGCTCGAGGTAGCCATCACTAGCAGCTTGGTGGTAACGTGTGGACATGTTGTCTGCTTGCCCAAACTTGGCCAGATACCTCTCTCCAGGCAGAGCAGAAGGTGGATAGCACAGCCTTCCTGTAGAGCTGGTTAATCAGTGACCAGCAGTGTCACCCCAGGGCAAAGCTCACACACTCTTTCTTCTTGGAGCTGAGCCAGAAAGGCTCATAGCCCTCAACTTGGACCTTTCTTTTCTGAAATGGCCATGACACTAAATCCCAAAGCCTGCTAATTTTATCTGTGGTTTGAGACATAATTTTTGCCATGTCTGTTTGCAACTGTGGGGGGGGGGTGAGAGAGAGAGAGAGAACACAGAGAGACAGAGAGAGAAAGAGAAAGAGAGGCAGAGACAGAGACACAGAGAGACAGAGTGTACTGGGGTTTGAACTCAAGGCCTAGTTGCTGTCCCTTAGCTTTTTCACTCAAGGCTGGCACTCTACCACTTGAGCCAAAGCTGCACTTCCAGATTTTTGGTAGTTAATTGGTGATAAGAGTCTCAGGGGCTGGCTTGGAACCACGATCCTCAGATCTCAGCCTCCAGAGGCCTGAGCCTCTGGCATCCATCTATTTGCAGTTTCTGAATGTAATATATCTAAGCACAGAATGTAGAAATAATTCTAAAATATCCACAGCTCATTCAGTTCACTGAGGAGGTAGGATTTGTATCTTGAAATTTACAAGTATACAACTTAGTGGTTTAAATTTACATGATCCAAATGTACTTTCACAGCGTTTCTATCACAGGACAAGTATTCCTTGTGTTCATTTGTAGTAAGTCTCTATTCCCCTCTCAACTCTAGAAAACTATTGATCTGTGTATATTTGCCTTTTATAAGCATTTTGTATATATGCAGAAACATATAATGTACAGTCTTCTGTGCTTTTTTTTAATCAAGGTGTAACTTTTGAAGTTCATTTATTACTGAATAATATTTCAGTCGACCTAAATAGAAAATATGCTTTATTCACCCATTCAATGATTGACAAGCATTTGGGTTGGTCCCATGTTTTTGTTAAACTGTGTTGCTATAACCATTTATATACAAGACTGGAAATGTGTATTTCCACATCTCTTAGGGCTATATTAAGGTGGGAATTGCTGGTGTGTATGCTAAGCTTATATTCCAAGTTAAGCAATTTCTAAGTTGCTCTTCTAAAGTTCTACAGCACAGTAGTATTGCTGTGGGTGATAATAACTAATTGCTAATTGCAAAGTAGCTAGAAGAAGCTGGGCACTAGTTACTGATGCTTGTAATACTAGTTATTTAGGAGACTGAGATCTGAGGATTGAGGTTCAAAGCCAATTCAGACAGTTAAATCCATGAGACTTATCTCCAATTAATCAGCCAAAAGCCAGAAGTGGAGTTGTGGCTCAAGTGGTAGAGTCCCAGGCTTGAGCAAAAAGTTAAGGGAGAGCATTCAGGCCCTGCATTCAAGCCCCAGTACTGACACATACACAAAAAGTAACACTATATCCAAGACATATATACAGTCGCAATGCTAATGACGCTGTGCTCCATATTTAAAAATAAAAATGTATATATAAATTGCCAAGTTATTTCCCCAAATAGTTGTACCATTGTACAACCCATGGAGATTTCAGTGTTTCCACATCCTTGCCAGCTATTATGATTGTCTGTCTTTTTGTTTGTGGTCATCCCAGGGAGTGTATGAGGGATTACTAGGCTTTAATTTGCATTTCTCTAATGGATGCTTTTCAAGTGTTATTTTTGTAGCTATTCCTATGTCTTCTACTCAAATCCTTTCCCTGTTATCTTACTGGATTTTTCTCTAATTAATGAATTATAACCATTTTTGCATATTCTGGATACATGTCTTTTATCAAATATTTGTGATAGAATGAAAGAGAAAATAGTAGCTAACTAGCTAGCTAGCTAGATAAATTTATAGAACAAAGTATTTGGGGGAAATGTGTAAGGTTTTTGTTGTTGTTTTGGTACCAGTCATGGTGCTTGAACTCAGGGCCTTGATGCTGTCCTCAAGCTTTTTAGCTCAAGACTAGCTCTCTACTACTTGAGCCACATCTCCACTTCCAGCATTTTGGTGGTTAATTGAAGACAGAGTCTCACAGATTTTTCTGCTTAGGCTGGCTTCAAACCACTGTGATGAAATTCCCAACATCCTGAGTAGCGAGCATTATGAGCATGAGCCACTGGCAGCTAGCTTTTTAGGTTCTTTTTTGTTTTGCCCCCAATTTGTAGTTTTTAATGTCTGCATTAGAAAGGGAAAATAGATTCTGATTAATAACTTGACCTTCCACTTAAGAAAAGGAGAGAAAGTATAAAAAGCTAATGTAAAGGACACAATATAATACCACAATAATGTCCAAAATTTATTTGTAATGAACATAAAATTAAATGGACTATCTCAGTCATGTTCTACATATAATAGACACATCAAAATATAAAATTATAGAAAGATTAAAAGCAAAAAAAGGGAAAAGTTGTATCCAGCAGTTGCTAATAGAGAATTAGTATAACTTCACTTCCAGCAGAACATGTTGACATCTGCCAGCGATACCAGCAATTTAGATTAGGAGCACAGTAGCCCAAGGCTAGTTTAACAAGATGTTAGCAACCCCCTATCTCAACAAAACAGCTGGGCATCGTGATTGCACATCTGTCTATGATCCCAGCTACTTGGGAGGCAATCCAAGCCAACTCAAGCAAAAAATTTAAAGACTTTACTTAAAAAACAACAAAAAGCAAAAGGACTGGCTCAAATCACGGAGTACTTACCTAGCAAGCAGATAAAAGAAGCCCTGAGTTCAAACCTCAGTACTCCCATTGCAATATACATACATGCATACATACATACATACTACGTGTGTGTGCATGTGTGCGTGTGCTTGTGTGTAACATAATATATATGTAATGTGTTTGTGTCTTTAAGTGTTTGAACTCAGGCCTTTTGCTTGCTAGGGAACACCTGAGCCCCATCCCTCAGCCATTTTTACCCAACCCAGCCTGGACTGTAATCCTCCTATTTACACTTCCCATGCAGCTAGGATGATAGGCATAGGCATGCAGCACCGTGCAGAGCTTATTTATTTATTTATTGTGATGAGGTCTCACTGACTAGGCTCTAAACTTCCCAATCTTTACAATCTTAGCTTCCCCAGAGGCTAAGGACTATAAGCATGCGTTACCATGTGCCAGTTTCTTTTTCTTTTCTTTTATTCACCACAAATACTTTCCACACTGTTACAAAATAGTTTAATATGTTTGGGTCATGGTCTACTAAACTGATGTCAAGAAGGCATTTTTGAAGTCAGTAATAGTTTATCCCTCTTAACTCTTTCTGCCCACATCTTTATTCCAAGGTAATTATTCTGCCCACTCTATAAAAAATACAGAGCTTTTATCCTCTGGTTCTTCACAAGCATAATTAGCTCTGTGGGTCACTGTTTCTTTTTGTGGTTTTGATGTGAAAAGCAGATGGAGCTGGAGATACAGCCTGGACAGCAGCCTTATTTGGCTGTTACAAAAACAAAAACAAATTTTGTGTTTAGCAGAGAGTGATAGATTCAAAGATGATTGTGGATACTTGGAGATAAAAATTAATCTTATTCCTCAGCTAAGTTGGGCATGAGTCTCATTAATTTAAACCCAATTGCATTAATGACTATAGTGTGATATAGAAAAAATATATATGTGGAAGAGAAGGTATGGCTCAAGTGATGGGACATCAGCCTTGAGTGAAAAAGCTAAGCCAGAGTGTGAGACTCTGAGTTCAAGCCCCAATATTGATACAAAAACTTAATTAATTTTTAAAAAGAAAATAATTTTAACAGAGGGCTTCTCAAATATGTATTACTTAAAGGGTAAACAAATGCAGCAGTGGTACTCACTGGACACTATGTTGAAAATGAACTATAGAATTTGTGGGTGGGGACAAGAGGGAAAAACTAGGAGAAATCAAGGAAAGTGGTGACACTGTCCAAAAAGAAATGTACTCCTTATCTGACTTATGTAACTGTAACTCCTCTGTACATCACCTTTATAATAACAATTTTAAAATGAATTACTTGTAGCAGAATCCTATATGCCAAGCAATCCAGGAGTCTGCTATCCAAACATGATGCTAAGATGAAGGGAAGAATGATGAGCAGGAAGTTGAACAATTGTAGAGACCAATGGAAATGGATGATGTGGAAAGAAGGAAGAATAAAACTAGTTTCTTAGCCTCAGACATCCAAGTGAGTTGGACTTAAACTTACTTGTGAAATGGTGAAACATCTGAACTTTTCGGGTGTGTGTGCTGGTCCTATGGCTTGAACTCAGGGTCTGAGCACTGTCCCTGAGCTTTTTCTGCTCAAGGCTAGTGCTCTACCACTTGAACCATACATTTACTTCCAGCTTTTTGGTGGTTAATTGGAGATAAGAGTCTCATGGACTTTCCTGTCTAGGCTGGTTTCAAACTGCTATCCTCAGATCTCAGCCTCCTGAGTAGCTAGGATTACAGGGTGAGCCTCTAGTGCCTGGTTTTTTACCTTATTTTAAATGACAAGGATTCTGACACCCTCTGACATTTCCTATGGAAAAACTTTCTTAGATGAAAAATAGATAGGGAGGGGCTGGGGATATGGCCTAGTGGCAAGAGTGCTTGCCTCGTATACATGAGGCCCTGGGTTCAATTCCCCAGCACCACATATATAGAAAATGGCCAGAAGTGGCGCTGTGGCTCAAGTGGCAGAGTGCTAGCCTTGAGCAAAAAGAAGCCAGGGACAGTGCTCAGGCCCTGAGTCCAAGCCCCAGGACTGGCAAAAAAAAAAAAAAAAAAAAAAGATAGGGAGAAGAAAAAGAAGTGAAAACAAATGTCTACTTGCTCCTATGGAGGTGAAGTTGAGAGGGAGGATTGAACCAGAGCTAGAAGACAGGTCTATAAGAGTGGGGCAAGTCAAGTGATTCTGAGTCTGCATGTCCTTATGGATGAAATTGAGTGATGTTGGTAATAATGATCACATCAACTAACTTTACCGTAGTAAAAATGAGATGACATAAGATTCCTTAGGAATGATAATGTATGGTTATATTAAACTACAAGCAGTGCAATTGAGAGAGGAAAAGAGAAAGTGAGTAAGGAAGAAAGCTAGAAATAGAGAGATATACAGAGAAAGACAGGACTGAGAGATCACCAACTTCCCAAAGCCCCAAAGAAAAAGAATAGGAAATTGCAACTTTATTAGAGAAAATTAAATAGGAAGAAGTTAATGAAAAACATAGATTTGCATTCATGCAGACATCAACTCCTTATAACTTTTCAACTGCGGATTTTTACTTTGGACCATATTAATCACACAGAAATAAGTTTTTGTGTCTGTTCCACAGTTTGCTGATAGACTTTTGGAAGGCCAGAGAAGAATATTTGCCACATACATAGAAGAGAGACTTTGGGGCTCAAATCAGTGTAGTGATGACGTCAGAGTCATGGCCTTTATCAACTTGCCTGTTGGAGCCACACCGCTTTTTGCTCTTATAATAGTAGGGTAGCTTAACCAAGAAATATCTTGCCCAGACCCCCTAGCTGTCACTTAGGCTCAGAGGAGTAGGTTTTATTTTGTCTTTTCTCCCTGCTTCTGACTCCAGAAAGTCAAACCTATTATCTGGCACTTCCAGGATTTAACTGATTTACTTCCCAAAGCTCATAGACCTTGATGTCATTTCCTTTTGTCAGCAAGCAGGGAAGCAGGGTTAGCAGGCCTATAAAGGTGTAGCTGGAGAAAGCTTCCTAGGAAAGTGTTCTTTTCCCTTTCCCACAGCGCAAGGGCATCCTCTGCTTCTCCTTGTTGCGTTTATAGTTTTGTAGCCTTTCCTGACACAGCAGCAGCTACCTGACAAGCCTCATGGGCGAAGCAGTGTGCTCCTTTCACCATCGAGTCCAATTCAGGCCACGAAGGAGTCCCCTGGGTGCAGAATTTCCCTCACACTTTGACCATCTATAAAACAGAGTCTCATGCATTTCTTTGCTCAGGGTGAGGAAGAAAAGAAACAGTGAATGAATGTGGCATTGAGTGGTGTTGATACCGCTCAATTTATGCCAAAAACCAAACTTCAAATCAAACTTCTTCATTGTTTTGAAAACCTATTCATTGCTAATTGGGAAAGAAATTCAATGGCTTGTGCAGCTTGAGAAACACATATTTTTAGTAATGAGATTGGTCCCAGAACCCTAAGGGATCTGGTTTTAAGAGACTGTGTTTGTTTTTTAAAGCGATTTGTGATTAATTACAGAAGAAAGTCTCTTGTAAGGCTGTAAAGGAGTTTTTACATAATAAAAAGAAAGATCAGAGCAGAACATTCCTTTTAACAAGATTACTTCACCTAATGAGGCTCTTATTATTATTAATTTCTAATGAAAACAAAAACAACAACAGGAAATAAAGGGAAGGGGATTACAAAAGCTCCCTTGTTCCCAGACTAAAATAATCCCAGAAAACAACAACAGCAGCAGCAACAACAACAACAAAAACTCTCCTAAAACCCATAGGAACTAGGCCTAGGTCAAAACAAGGCTGGTGACCACTCTGTGTCCAAATCTACTGAGGCACAGATTGTCAAAGGTATCCAAAAGAAACAAAAAGGTCTTTTCCCCCCATTCAGTACACTGATAAAACCCCTAAATTTAATTAAATTAAAAATTTCAATTTAAAAGAGATTTCAACATTTTTACCCTTGAATCCAAGTAAGATTAGCAATCTTAAAATGGGGAGAAATGTTCTTTCCTACACTGAAGAACATTGGTGGTATTTTCTGTAGAAATATTGTTTTTTAAAAATATACAGACACAATGCACTCAAAAGGAAGTATTGTCTGCACTTTTGGTTTTCCATGCCCAAATGAAAACACTAATGAACGTCTTTAGGTGGGTTGACTATTGAAATGGTCAAATGTCCCTGAAGTATTGATTGGTTTAATTTATTCACATAAGTTTCAAGAGATTCAAAGCCTTGTGGGTGTTTTCCCTTGTGGGGGATGGGGAGATAAAGACAGAATTGTTATTGTACCATCTGGTTTGCATGAGGACTCTCTTGGCTTGTCTTAACTACACATTTTATAAATGCTAAATCCCAGATGGCATACATTGTAACAGTGGAGAGTCTTATAAAGGCTTCAAAAAACAAATTCTTTAACATTTGAATACTGGCTAGTCTAAGCAAGGGCTATGAATTTAAATTCATTCACTTGAATCAACTGGCTTTGCTAGCTGGATAAATTTCCTTTTATTATTATTTTTCTCTCATGGCTTTTCTCCTTTCTAATTAATTATTGGATCTGTGACTTGAAGATGTCAATCAACATTATTCTTCCATCAAAGGAACTCCCTAGATAACTAACAACACTGTGTCCTACAAACTCCCACTCCAGCCTCAAGTTCTTAATCAAACTGTGCCAACAATGGTCACTGGAAAACCTGCATTAGCTGCCAGTTTGTTTCAAGATTGCAGAATTTACCACCATAAATGTGTTAGAATACCCTTTAGCAAACTATTAAATGTGAGCCAAACCATTCCATTCTTTCAAAGCTGATTTGCTGGACTGGAAAGACAGGTTAAGTGTGAATGCTAAGTACTGTTTGAAAGAAAGCCAGGGGGATTCTAGAGAAATGGTTGAGAAAGCAGATTCTGAAGTTAGAGATTGATAGACATTAAGCCCCAAATTGGATCTTGCTATGAACTTCAGCATATTTTTCTTTCTGAGCTTCTGTTCTTCCTCATAGAAAAATGAAGAGAACAATTTCCAATTTGTATTCGCAGAATTGTTACAAGTGATAATTAAAATAATATTTATGGAATATTTAGCACTGTGCACTGGTGGCTCGTGCCTGTCATCGTAGCTACTTAGGAGGCTGAGATCTGAAGATCATAGTTTGATGCCAGCCTGGGCAGGAAAGTCTGTTAGATTCTTATCTTCCAGAATCACCAAAAGCCAGAAGTGGAACTGTGGCTCAACTGGTAGAGTCTTAGCCTTAAGAAAAGTAGCTCAAGGATAGAGTCTGGGGCCTTTGGGGCCTTTGGTTCAAGTCCCAGGAGCAGCACAAAACAAAAACAAAAAACAAAAACAAAAAAGAAGTCTAGCTCTATGTGGGAACCAACTCAATGAGTATAATAGTAGCAATATACTAAAAAGTGAAAAAGGAGAATATCCTAGCCTGCTTTAATCCAATCACAAATTTATACTTTATTTTCTACAGTTTTCTTTTCTTCCTCTGATTTTTTTTCTCAATAACAACAAATGTAGAACTTTCTCTCCTCTTCTTTCCTGAGAATAGTAAGATAAGTGTCTAGTGTGTAGTTGGATTTCCATCTGGGATTTTGCTAGAGCTACTGTAACAAAGTACCACAGACTGGGATGCTTCCACAGCAGAAATTTAAATTTCCCACACTTTTGGAGGGCAGAAGTCTGAGATAAAGGTTTTGGTTGGCTTGTTTCCCTCCAAGGGTCTCCCTCCTTGGCTCATAAATGGCTGTCTTCTCCCTGTGCCTCATATTATCTTCTCTCTGCACATTCCTGGGTCCAAATGACTTGTCATCTAAGGACACCAGACACTGGCTGAGGACTCACGCTAAAGATTTCATTTGACTGTCGTCACCTTTGTAAAGACTCACTCTCCACATTCAATGGGACTCTCAGGAACTGGGTACTTTGATTTTATCATGGACTTTTCTTTTTGAGAAGGGGATTGGAAGGAGGGATGATTCAGCTCCCAGCAGCTTTCTATATACTAGCTATGGGGGCTTCACCTCAAGGAGCCCGCATCTGGGAAATGGATGGACCTGAAAAAAATCTTGTTAAGTGATGTAAGTCAGACCCCAGAAAGACAAAAAAAGTGCACATTTTCCTCTCATATGTGGAAGTTAGAGCTAAATTATAAGAATTATAAATACGTATGTAAATGTACACAGAGCCATATGTATGGGTATATATATGCTTGGACATACACACACACACACACACACACACACACACACATATATTTCTTATTCCTCCCTAGACAATACACACATTCATGTCTTTCTTCCTAGAGAGTTTCATGAACTCGTATGGTTTCTCAGAACACCCCTGACTTCCCAGTACTGTGTGAAATGTAAATAGTGCAGGTGAGGCTTAGAAAACGTGCAGGAAACCTTAAGAGGAAAGGATGGATTACAAAGCCATGGTGAAGAGAGAGGTAACAGGACACAGTTGGTATATGGATATAGGAGAACACAATTGAGGGAAAGAGGTTTTAAAAATGTGTCTTCAAACACAAAAGGTAAAATGCACAGAGATGGTTGAATTCCTGGATTCGATTCCCAAGACCTACAGTTAGTACATCTGTCTAGATTCTAAGTTTCCCACCTATAATATATGACATAGAAACAAACTTTGCAGCAGGTAGATTTGATCAGAGAGGCAGAACAATTGTGGGTGAAATAGAAGAAGAGATTTATTCTAGAGATTAGAGTCACACAATTGTGGGAGCTGCTTACACAGTCTGTTGACTCTGTTTAGTGCACCTGGTGTTAGATTTGAAATCAGTGGGGGCAGCAATTGGGAATGAAAAAGAACGTGAGCCTGGCGCCATTGGCTCATGCTTGTAATCCTAGCTACTCAGGAGGCTGCGATCTGAGGATCACAGTTCAAAGTCAGACCTGGCAGGAAAGTCTGCAAGACTCTTAAGTCCAATTAGCCACCAAAAAAGATAGGAGTAGAGATATGGCTCAAGTGGTAGAGTGCTAGCCTTGAGCAAAAGAAGCTCAGGGACAGAGCCCAATCCTTGCATTCAAGCCCAGGAACAAGCAATGGGGTAAGAAAAGGTACAAACTGAAACCCAAGAGAATAAATCAAAACATATGCTTCTGTCATCCTCTCCAACCTCCTGCCTTAGTGATGCTGTGGTCTGTGGGGTCAGTTGCGACAGGGCTGTACCCACCCCTAGGACTTGGAGGAAGTGCAGGTTCACTTCCTGTCCCAGGCTAACCAGACATACCACAATCAATATAAGTGGGCTCCATAGTTGATGGTTAATGCTCTCAGTCTTTAAAATTGAAACTGCTTGCTACAATTACTTAAGGATAAATAGACAAAATAAATTTAAAAAAAACAGAAAAAAGATAAGTAACTATGTCCTATAGATTCATCGCGTTAGGTGGGTGGAGGAGTTTGAAACTGTTATTTAAAGACCAACACTTAGATGAAGAAAACTTAATAGAATCCGGATTTGCAGTTTCTAGAAGAAAAACTGAAGGTGATAGAAACCCCTGCCTGAGCTGAGTGGCATATGCCACCAGTACCTGCACTTTTGGAGACTTCATAGATTTATGGCTTCTCTGTATGTGCTTTCTACCTCCACAGTAGCCTATCTTTAACTTTATAAACTTCTGAGATCACTTTAGAATGACAACTCTAAATAATTCCAAATAACTATTACACCAGTTCTTATTGTTCACTACTGTTAGATGGCTCATTAAACTTGGATCTGTCTAAAGATGTAGAGTGGAACACATTAATATTGTTAGGTTAAAAAAAATCTACCATATGATGTTCAAGAACATTTCTCACTGACAGTCTTATTTTTCAAGTTAAGTTCATATTTGGTATTTGAAAGCTATTTTTATCTGTATTAGCATAACCTGGTAGAAGTCGCTAGATTTCTTATTTTATTATGGTGTTAAATTCTAATTAATGCCATCTTGTACTTTTAATGCTAAGTAAAGCCCAGAGTTTTAAAACTACTTCTTATCACACATATGCATAAAAATCAAAATGGCTTAGAAAAAGAGGGCATCAGGAGATCTGATTTCTCTGTAGGCTTCTGTCTGCTATGAATGTGAAAAATGTCATTGGGAAAGTCCCTAAATTTCTTTAGATTTAGTATCATTTCTTCATGATAAGGAGTTTGATTTGGTTTGGAAGCCTCATATTTGAGGAACATGCACTTGGGCGTTATACCTTAATACCACTGAGTTTTGACCCGTGGACCTTTGATTCTATTGCATCTCCAGGTCACTCAGATAGAACCCAGATTTTCTATTCTTAGTCTCTCACTTTAAAATCATTCTAATTGGTTTTGTTACTGAATCAGTTCAATCAAAACAGAAGTTGACAAAGTAAAACAAAACAAAACATATTAGGCATCCCCTATTCTCATTTCTGCCTATTCCCATTCTCCTATTCTCGGAAAATAAACATAAATAAGTATTAGATATAGTTTAAGCCAGAAGAGCAAGAATACAATCCAATCAGAGCCCACAATCGTTGTAAATGCTCCGCACAGTCATGTGGGTTACTGGGATGTCCTCACTGTCCCCTTCCCCAGGTGGCTCTGCTTACACTCTGGCAGAACCTTCTAGACTTTGAACGCCAATGATATACCCACATACAGACACAAAAGCAGACACACACACCTAGGGTTTCTATCTCTTTCCTTCCTGCTTTCCTTTCTTCTCTCTCTCCCTCCCTCCCTCCCTCTTTCTTTCTCTCTCTCTCCCCTTCCTTCCTTCCTTCCTTCCTTCCTTCCTTCCTTCCTTCCTTCCTTCCTTCCTTCCTTCCTTCCTTCCTTCTTTCCTTCCTTCCTTCCTTCCTCTCTCTCTCTCTTTCTCTCTCTCTCTCTCCTCCCCTCTCTTCACTCTCTCTTTTTTTAAGGGCAAAACATACCAGTCACTGGTGTCTTACCCCTATGATCCAAGCTACTCAGGAGACTGAGATCCGAGGATCCTGGTCTGAAGCCAGCCCAGGCAGAAACATCTATGATACTCTTATCTCCAATTAACCAGCAAAAAGCCAAAAGTGGCTTAAGTCATAGAGTACCAGTCTTCAGAAAAGAGCTAAGGGATAGTGCCCAGGCCCTGAGTTCAAGCCCCAGTAACAGCACCAAAAAATCAAAACAATACTTTTGAAAAACAAAACAATACTTTTACAGTTGTGAAAAAATTAACTCAATACTTCTAAGAGTTATGAAGATTAGGGGTATAGCTCAAGTGCTTGCCTTAAGTTCAAATCCCAGTACTGAAAAAAAGAAGGAACTATTTATAAGAACTCTCTTCCTTCTTTGATAGTAGACAACTATCAAATGAAGCAAAGACTGAACTAAACAGACTTTCATGTGATGAGGACAGTGATCGTCATGTGGTTATAAATTACCAAAATGTAAAAGGCTTATTGAAAAAAGTGTGGAAAACATATAGTTGAAAGAAATCGCAGGATTTTTTTCCCCAAGTAAAATATGAAGAATCTGCATTTAGTTGTTTCTATGTACTGAAGTAAGTTGCCATCTCACTACGGGGCAGCCATTTTCCTCCCATTTTCAGAGCCAGCTGCACTGCATGCACCCAAGTCCCTGTGAATGGGTTGGGAGCTTTTCCAGAGCAGAATCTGACAGCTTATCTCCGTGGGCTTGAACCTTTGTGGTCCTGGGCACAGCAGGGCTTGACTCAGGGGCAGCAGATGAAATTAATTTCTGGTCCACCCACC
Source organism: Perognathus longimembris pacificus (assembly GCF_023159225.1). Lineage (NCBI taxonomy): Eukaryota > Metazoa > Chordata > Mammalia > Rodentia > Heteromyidae > Perognathus > Perognathus longimembris. The sequence continues at coordinate 1,763,301 of NC_063183.1, read as the reverse complement.
ACTTTCCCCCCAGTCTCTTCTCCACAGGCCTGCTCAGGGGCTCCATAGGGCCCATCAACTTCCCTAAAGCCCCCAGATTTGTATGAAAGAAGGCATGGGGGCTGGGGACTGGTTCACGGGCACATCACCCCTCACGCCGTTGACCAGCTTCTCAGCAGGCTCGAGTCTCATCGCTACAATCCTCCTTCTAATGGGAACGGATCTCTTTCACATTTGTAAAACATGGTGGCATTTTTGGAAAGCACATCTAAAAGGAGTAGCTATTGCTATTCTGCCTTTTCTTTTAAACAAAAATCCATTCACTAAGATGGTCTAATCAATCCATTCCTCTTAATAGAGGTTTTAACTCTAGTAAATACTCTTCCCTTCCTCCAAGTATATTCCAGAATTTTCTAATTATAGAAATCACGTGTAGGAAGTGGAGGTGTGGTTCAAGAGGTAGAGTGTCTACCCTGAGCAGAAAAAAAAAAAATCACCTGTAATGCTTATTGCGGGTCCCCCCACCCAGATCCCCCACCTATACCTTCAGAATCTGACTTAATAACTGTTGGGAAGGTGCTAGGAATCTGCAATATCAATGAGTCTCAGGTGTTCCTTTTGGTCGTGAAGGCTGGGAATCATTTCTCTAACCTACAATGATAACTTCAGATGGCTCTAACAGAGTAACATAGAATTATACACCAAGGCAACACAAACTGTCACTCCACTCCTAGCAAAGAGTTATAGAACATGAGCTGTGGATATGTAGGTGTTTCAAAAAGCAATGAGGGATGTTGAAAGGCTACACCAATCAGGTCTCAGGAAATCCGAGTTCTCAACTGGGTCCTAGACAATTGTCAAAGCTTATGCAAGTTGCTTTGCTTTGATTCCCTCACCTGTAGATTCCTAAGTGCTACAGCACAAGGCAGTGGTATTTAGATCTCTATACCCTTTGACCTAGGAAGTTGTACTAAGTTAATCAGGCAGAGGTCTAAAAATATTCATCATATTGTTTATAATGATGAAAAATGGGATAACATCTTAATACTCACCAATAAAGGGAGAGTTAAATAAATGGTTTAGTGGTTTAAGTCAGTATTAACTGATTTACCCAAACACCAAATACTATACAACCTTAAAAATGGTTAATGGAGATCTTTATATGTGATATGGAAATGTCATGATGTTGCAATAACAAATTACAAAATTGTATTTGAACTTACTTGTAGGTTTTTGTTTTTGTTTAAAGTGTGTGTGTGTGTGTGTGTGTGTGTGTGTGTGTGTGTGTGTGTGGTGTTTCTAGAAAGTTCATTCACATACCTAAATGTTATCAATAGCAAGGTTATGGGGTGTTTTACCTTTTCTTTGGATCCCTCTTTTAATCCTCTGCATTCTTTATAGTAAGATTAAACATTGATTGTGGAGATAATTAAACTTTGTGGAGGTAATTAATACTTAATTCATATTTTTATTTTTTATTTGATTTTTCTGTGCTGGTCCTGGGGCTTCGACTCAGGGCCTGAGTACTGTCCCTGACCTTTCATTACTTGGTTAGAGCTTTACCACTTGAGCCACCACTCAATTGGAAATAAGAGTCTCGAGGACTTTCCTGCCCAGGCTGGCTTCAAATTGCAATCCTTAGATTTCAAACTCCTGAGTATTAAGATGACAAAACATGAGCCATTGGTGCTCAACTTCATTTTATTTTTTTTAAGTATTTCATGTACGTTGCCATGGTGATGTCTAGCTTCCACCACAACCAGACTAGAAGTAGATTAGAGGAAAGATTTAGTGATATGAATTAGAAATATTCCTTCCTCAATGATAACCTTCTTCCACTCTACATTGAAGTTAATTTGTTCAAAAGATCTAATTTTTCCCCTCCAAAATGATGGGGGAAATACTTAAGCCACCCACTTGGGGCTCATTTCGGAGAGCTCTTGTCTTGTGCCTGACCCAGAGCGGCTGACAGAGTGCCTCAGGAGAATGTTAGGAAAGGCAGATCTCAGCATTTCCCCAGTCCCTCTAGCTCAGCTGAGCGGGTGGGCCTGGAGCTCCCGGTGTTTTGTAGGGTATAGAGGGCCGGCCACTCAGGTCCTCTGTTGCTTTAACACAGAGCAGCCCGCTCCCTTTCCTGATGGATTTGGTGATGCTTTTGAAAAATCATGTTGTACAGGCAGAGAGGAGATTCTAGGAGTCCCCCAAGTTGCTTCAATGCGGGCCGGAGGTGAGGAATTATGAGAACCAAGGAAAGGATGTAATGGCTATTAGTTTTGCCTAATAAGTTTTATTTTTCCTAATCTCCCGCCCCCCCCCCCCAACCTCTTTCAGCACCTACAGGTCACTGTTTTACTTATTCACTCTTATGACTTCACTGAACTCAACAGTTCATCACTTGGTAAATACTACCTTTCCATATGCTTTTTTTTTTTTTCGGGGGGAGGGGGGGAGTCCCCCTTAGCAGAGACAAGAGGTTTCAAGTAGAGTATCTACTCCAATCAACCCACAGACCCCATGTTGGTGGGGGATTTTTTGCCAGTCATGGGGCTTGGACTCAGGGCCTAGGTGCTGTAAAAAGCTCAAGGCTCATGTATGACCTCTTTGAGCCACAGCCACTTCCAATTTTCTGTGGTTAGTTGGAGATAAGAGTCTCATGGACTTTCTTGTTCAGGCTAGGTTTGAACTGTGATCCTCAGATCTCAGCATCCTGAGTAGCTAGGATGGCAGGCGTGAGCCATCAACTTCTGGCCCCTCACCCCATTCCTTACCCCTTGGTCAGGATTTTTCCATTGCCCACTTTATGGATTTGCTCTGTCAGCTAAATGAAAGGGCTCGAAGGTCCACCTGCATTGCTTTGAGGTTCCTCACTGCCTCAAGTTTATGGCATCTACAAAAGAACAAACAGTAATACTGAGCCCCCATCTCTAGGAGCAGTAGTCTTCAACTGCAAAAAAAAAAAATGCTTAAAGGAAAGCATCAACCTAATAATATCTTTCGCCTCAAAGAATAAGTTTCTCTTAAAACTTTACTCTGAGCCAGAAGTTCTAGAAAGGCAGATTGTTGCAGAATTTGGTCATAATAAAATGTCCTCTAACTGGGTGATAGTGCTTCATACTTGTCATCCTAGCTACTCAGGAGATCTGAGGATCATAGTTCAAAGCCAGCCAGGGCAGGGAGGTTCATAAAAGTCTTTTTTTTCTTTATTGTCAAAGTGTAGTACAGAGGGGTTACAGATTTATATGTAAGGCAATGAGTACATTTCTTGTTCAACTTGTTACCTCCTCCCTCATTTTTCCCCCACCTCATTGTAAGGTCTGTCCCTGGGAGGCTCCATGTAGATGCCCCCACCTCATTAAGCCGTGCCTTGCTCACAAAGCTGCCTCTTTTCACAGACCTCCGATACTGAGGCTTGACCACCAATGTGCTTTGTCAGCAAAGATATCTAAAAGTTCTTTTCTCTAGCATTGACCACGTGGTGGATATTGGGTTTAACAGGCACCAGCTCAGGCGCCATTATGCCATGCCACGTGTTCTCTATTAGTGTGTTTGTGTCCTCCTGCCACCCCCCCTCAACATGGCATCCCACTAGAGTTTATCAAAATATGGTTTCTCCATTTTATAATCTGAAAATTGTTGTTTACTAGCAAAATTTTTTTCTAACCGACCACTTGGTTTTAAAGTATTGGACAAAAAATGTCATTTACTATTGGAATTCCGAAAGAGTCTACTGCTGAAATTCATTTTTGCATGCTGTAAAACCTATGTGCACAGTGTGTATGTGTGTTCCATGTGTGTATGTATGTGTAAACATCATTTGTTAGTATGTCCATCTAGCTATATATCTGTGCTAAAACTCATCACATCTACTGAGTTTTGTCATTGCAGAATTCTGGCAAGTATTTGGTCAATTCTTGACAAGGTACAGGTAAGCTCTAGTCCCCTTGGTCTCCTTGTTGTTTTAATTGGAAATCAAAAAGGGCTTTTGTGGCAAAGACGCCTTGGATTGTAGTTCGAAGCCAGCCCGGGCAGAAAATCTCTCAAACTCCATCTCCCAATTAACCAGCGAAGAGCCAGGCTGGAAGCATGGCTGAAGAGACTTATCTCTTACCAGACAAATGCTGGAAGTGGAGCTCAAGTGGTAGAGTACTAGCCTCGAGCAGAAGTGCTCAGGGACAGTGCCCAGGCCCTGAGTTCAAACTCCGTGAATGCCAACGGGGGCAAGCCATCCCAGCAACAAGCACCTAGACCACTGGGACTCAGCCAGTTCCGGGAACAAGTATCATGGAGTGGAGTAAGAGGAAAATGATCGCATCCTAAATGGAGTCACTTTGTCTCGCCCTTTCAAAATTAATCAGAGCCGGGGGATCAAGAGATAGTAGCTTGTCCATCTAATGTCCATGCTTGAGTATAAGAACTGTCCAAGTCATCCAATTTTTAATTTTGTGCCCTAAACCCTTCCTTTTGCCTTAATACTTTTTTTTGCCCAGCCCCTGCCTCATGAGACTTCTTCCAGGCTTCATTCAAGGACTGGCATCTACCACCAAGGGACCCTGCTGCTTGCCTTCTCCAGGAGGGGCCACATTTCTACCTTTTACCCCTAATGCCAACGCCCCTTGCCAGCAGGAAGCAGCCAGAGAGAGTCTTCGTCCTTTTTCATAACTATTAAAAGGCTGGAATGTAAGGTCTGTCCCTGGAAGGCACCATGTAGATGCCCCCACCTCATTAAGTCTCCATCCAGTTACCTGGGTAACCTGCAGACCTGGAGGCAGTTACCTCCCCTTTCCCTGAGGTCACATCCTAATCCACCTGGCCACACCCCTTGCCCCTGCCCTAGATATAAGGCAGGGCTGGGTGGGGGTCGCTCTCTCTCTCTCCCTTCTCTCCGGCCATGGATCATCTTGGCCACAGGCCAGCAGTTCGGTAATAAACTTTCTTTCCTGCCTGAATACCGCGTGGTGTTCTCCTTTACCGGCTACCTACTTTAAAAACCTAACACTCATGAGACTTATAATCTCTAATTAACCAGCAAAAAGCCAGAAGTGGTGCTGTGGTAAAAAAAGGTCAGGGACAAGGCCAGGCTCCAAGTTGAAGTCCCAGGACCAGTACATGCACACACACACGAACACACATATGTGCACATGTGTGCATACGCAGACCCAAAGTGAGCTACTTGATGTACTTGATGACAAGGCCAGGCATCAGTGGCTCACACTTGTAATCCTAGCTACTCAGGAGGCTAAGATCTGAGGATCACAGTTCAAAACCAGCCTGGGAAGGAAAGTCCATGAGACTTTTATCTCCAATTAACCACCAGAAAACTAAAAGTGGCACTGTGGCTCAAATGGTATAGCACTACCTAGCCTGGACCTAAAGAACTCAGTAACAGTGCCCAGCCTCAGAGTTCAAGCCTCATGATGGACAAAAAAAAAAAAAAAAAAAAAGAAGAGAATGGCAAGCCAGGCCCTGGTGTCTCACACCTGTAATCCTAGCTACGGGGGGCTGTGATCTGAGAATCAAGGTTCAAAGCCCCTCAGGCAAGAAACTCTATGAGACTTTTTTTTTTTTTTTTTTTTTTTTTTGCTGGATCTGGGCTTGAACTCAGGGCCTGGGCTCTGTCCCTGAACCTCTCTGTGCTCAAGGCTACCACTCTACCACTTAAGCCACAGCGTCACTTCCAGCCTTTTCTGTTTATATGGTACTGGGGAATCAAACCTAGGGCTTCATGCATGCTAGGCAAGCACTCTACCACTAAGCCACATTCCCAACCCGAGGAGCCCACATCACAGACAGGCCTGTACTGTCAGTGGTGACAGGCACCTCTCAACACTGGGCCATGCAGCCCTTGAGTCCTGAAAAATGCTTTCAAGGTATGGTCTGGAGCAAGTTGCCTAGCCTTTCTAAGCTTCCATTTGTCTGGTGGGAAATAACCCAAAGTAAATGCTCAAGTGTGAGCCATTTTTATGTGAAAGGCTAGCTGTTCTGGTGTTAACAAATGAAGAACCTTTAGCCTAAAATCAGGTGTTGGAAAGCAAACAGTAGCTAAGTAATAAGGATTTCGATTGCCAAGCAACACTATTGTCCAATCAGGATAGTTAAGAATAAGACACACAATCTATAGCCATTTTCAAACTTTAGTGTGCAAACAATCACTTGGAAGTTGAGGATTGGTAGCTCATTCCCATAATCTTAGCTACTTGGAAGGCTAAGATCTGAGGATTAAGGTTTAAAGCCACCACCTGAGAGATTCTGATCTCCAATCAACCAGCAAACAGTTGGAACTAGTTGTGATTCAAGTGGTAAGAGTTCTGGCCTTGAGCAAAAACAATCCCCCCGACTCAGGGACAGAACCCAGGTCCTGAGTTCAAGCTCCAGGACCATCACCAAATAAAATAAAATAATAAGATATTCACCTTTTACAACAGGCCCTCTCTACTTCGAGGGGTTTAGAATTGAATTCTTTAGGCTAAGGGTCTGCTAAATACAAACCCATAGATAGCCAAAATTGCTCATGGCCTTTTCCCTAACATCCTCAAAATAAGAATCATTTTTGACTATGTTTTTAAAAATGCTATGGATACACTTGGGCCCGAGACAAAAACAGTTAACTTTCTAACAACCACAAAAATTGACAAATCTTGCCTTAGATGGACTCCCCCTGAGGTGAGAGGTAGCATCAAAGATGGCTGTACCCAGAACCATGGTGCTACTTAATAGGTATAGCTGAACAATCTGAGTAGAAGCCCCATAATCAGCCCCGTCCAGGATCACAAGACCCAAACATAGGTAAAGGTAAGAGAAAAATAACTCCAATCTCTGATGTTAAAACTGTTCTGTCAACATGAGTCATTACTAGAATGCCTAAAAGGGCTGCCTGTAGTGTCTTCTGAAATAGGAATGAGGTCATGTCTGAGTTTTGACATTATTGAGTTGCATGATGATGTGCTGGAATGGTTTTTACCACTGAGGAACCAGCATGTACTCTGTTCTTTCTGTGGTCTGTACAAAGCCTGGTGGACCCCAGATGAATATTTGAATCCAGGGCAACAGTACTGCTGCAACACAGGATGCCATACAGCAGCTCTTCTGTCCTTCTGGGCAACTGGAAGAATCTCTTACGCCCTCAGAATGCGCGGCCTGCCCGGAGGACTTCATATCTGTAAGTGAAGCAGGTTTTTTTTTTTTTTTCTTATATGGCTACAGCAAGGGAAATAAAGTGGAGCCCCAGCATTACAAGTTAGAATAGGATTTCAATCCTAACATTTACTGTATTTGCTGTGACCATGGCGTAGTTTGTAGTCTAAAATGGTTTGTGTTGACAATAGACAACTTAAAATGAATGCTTCTGTAGTACTTTGTATAAAAAGGATGAATTGCATGGCTTTTCCTGGACTTGATTTCCATGGATATAGTAAACCAGTTTTATAGCTAACCTAGTTACTTGTGGGCACTGGTGGTTCATGCCTGCAACCCTAGATGCTCAGGAGGCTGATATTTTGAGGATCATGGTTTAAAGCCATACTGAGCAATAAAGTCTGTGAGACTCATATCTTCAAGTAACCAGTCAAAACCCACAAGTGGAGTTGGGGCTCAAGTGGTAGAGTGCCAGTAGTTATAGATGGTTTCCTCTATCCTAGCAGGTAGCTGAGATGATTTCAGAAACTCTCCTTCAAATCAAAATTTTACATTATGATGTTTTCTTTCGGTTTTCCTTTCCACAAACTATTCTCACTTGGTTGATGCAGGTCAGGTATGAAAGTAGCTTTTAAATTACAAAACTGAGTAACATTTAAAACTGCTAAAACTGACCATTTTAAACAGATAAAAAAAAAACATTCAATAGGGGTTGGAGCATTGCTTAAATGGTTGAGCACTTGCTTATTGTTGTCATAAGGCCCTGAGTTCACACATCAGCACACCATCCCTTCCTCCAAAAAAAGAGAGAGAATATTAAATAGACTATGATAGTTTTATAGTTAAGAGAGAACAAATCTTCTAAAGAAAAAGTTTTTACTTTAGGTTAACTACACTGGGCCAGGATGGCTCGTTAAGGTGGTGATGGACCACAAGCCTGCATTCTGTTCTTAGGAGTGCCCTAAGACAAGGGTTTATTTAATCTTCTGCTTGACAGCTGACAGATGACCCTCTATATAACATACAATGCCACGGGAATAACTCAGTAGGTGGCAGGTCACACCTTTTTTGTATAACCACAAAGGAAAATGCTATTATTCCTAAGTCTAAGTATGATTTCAACCATGTCTTCAACCCACTGAATTATTTTTAATGCCATGTCCTTCACTGTAGTAAGGATATAATGGGGAACAAAACAGATAATATTCTTTGCCCCAATCTGTTCTTTTCCTTTTCCATAGACTTATATGTGCAGTATAATGTCAAATAAAGGTATTCTTAAGTCTTATTATAAACCAAAGTGCTATGTCTGGATTGAATTGTCCTGTCTTTTTAATCAAAAAGTGAGACACTTTTTCCAGTGAGACACTATAAAGTACAGACCTGGGCTACATATCAAAGTTTAGGGCATGGCATAACATATATGATCCCATTAGATACTTGTCTGGTATCTCACTACCCACTTAAATAAGAGCAACTCTGTTTCTCACTGAGGAGAATCAAGAACATTGAGTGCTGTAACCATTCTGACTGCTGATACTCTGTAATAGTCATGGGCGACCAGCTATTGCCCATCTCCTTCTAGGAATGATCAGTGATGAGTCTTAAACTCATAGACAAGACAGCACTACTTTCCCAGATGTTACAGAGGACAAGACTGGGATTGGCCCAAATGCCTGCATTTCAAAATGATTCCCAATACTTAAGTAGATACTTGTCCTATTGATTATTGTTGGTTTGAGATTTAAGTAAACTGAGGCTTCAAAAGTACTACTTCTGGGCTGGGAATGTGGCTTAGTGGTAGAGTGCTTGCCTAGCATTCATGAAGCCCTGGGTTCGATTCCTTAGTACCACATACACAGAAAAAGCCAGAAGTGGCGCTGTGACTCAAGTAGTAGAGTGCTAGCCTTGAGCACAGAGAGTCTTAGGAACAGTGCCCAGGCCCTGAGTTCAAGCACCAGGACTGGCAAAAAAATAAAAATAAAAAATAGTACTTCCTACAACAAGGCAACAGTCACCTCTACACGACAGTAGTATAGTTTCTACTTGTGACTCCTGGATAGAAGATCATCTTCTTATCACAGTCTGTGTGGTCTGTGAGATCCCAGGAAACTCTAACTTCAGCAGTGGGAAGCAGTACTTTGAGGGCTTATACAAGATAGGTAACGGGCATTCTATTCTTCCTTCTAGAGCCTTCCTTCTATGGCTTGTAATCCCACACACATGACTATTGCCATACCAGAATTTCCAGGGACAGGAAAGTCTCTGAGCATTGAAAATAGGAATATACCATTGAACAAACTCCATGATAACGAGATCAACAGAGAAGCAACAAATAGCTTCAGATTACATTTCAGCAAAACACTTCTCAAAACCAAGATATCTTCTGCTAACAAACTCTGCCCTTCTAGAAAAGTCTACTGTAAGACATTCTCTTACCAGCTATTTGCTAAAGCTGCTGCTCATGTCCATGAACTCTTAGTTACCAGTGCAGCAGATTCAAAGCTTTAAGAATCTGCTTGATCACTTGCATTTAAGTCAAGTTCTCTGCAATACAACCAAGTCTTTTTTTAACCTCTACAATAAAAAATTCCTATTTTTTTGTTTCATTTCACTTGACAAATACAAGTTGCTTGTCAGATATCTAATGAACCCCACTGGATCAGACTGTCCTACTTTTAGTAGACCAAACAAAAGGGTCCCATACTGTTTTCCATTGAGAACAGCCATGACGGGTGCCAGGGACGGCAGAGAGTATGTCAAGAGTGTGTTTCACAATGGCATTTTGTAACATCTGTACTCTCCTTTGGATTGCTACTTGGCTTGGCAGGCTATTCCCCTCTTCTTTGGAATTTGATCTGTTCGCCCAAGCTTTAGTGCCTAGCAGTACAAAGAGCCTAAAGGGCTGGGTACAAGAGGGCACGGGTTTAAAGCAATGAATTTCCTGTCTGGGGAAGCATCCTGATCTGGGGGAGAGATAGGGTCTCTTGTTTGGGCTTGGGGGGCGGGGGAAACCAGATAAGTCTGAAGTGTGCCCTGAACATATCCAGCAGGCTTCCTTCCTGCTTCCTGACTGCTCGGGGCTCCAGACTGGCTGCAGCTGCTAATTGACATTCTTCTCTCATTTCAGTTCTCAGAAAAATGCCTATTCAATCAGCTCTGCCTATCTGCACTGGAGCTGACCTTTTGCTTCCCATGGGAGGTTGAATCCATGGCCCCTGACCTTGAGTGGGAGTCACCAATTTCTGTACGTAAAGTCATTTTATTAAAATTATTCTGTCTACTGGGTCTTTTTTCCTCCTCCCCTCTCCTCTGCTCTTGAGCTTATAGGAAAATGTATAGAAGTTCGGATTCTAATCACCGTTTGCAGACTAAAGAATAGTCAGATGAGAAACTTTAATCTAACTGCTAACATGAGGGCCTAAGTATTTTATTAAACATTTGTGCAGGGGCTGGGACTATGGCCTAGTGGTAAAGTGCTCACCTCGTATACATGAAGCCCTGGGTTCAATTCCTCAGCACCACATATATTAAAAAAAAAAAAAAAGCCAGAAGTGATGTTGTGGCTCAAGAGGTAGAGTGCTAGCCTTGAGCAAAAAGAAGCCAGGGACAGTGTAGTCCACACCCCAGGACTGGCAACAAAAACAAAACAAATAAACATTTGTGCAGGCAAGGTGTTACTATAACTGTCATTTAAAATTTACCTGGATATATTGACGTAGAGATCTGAGTCTACTATATAGGCAAGAATGCCTCATTTCTCATTAGGATAGCAAAGAAGCTTAAAAGATCTTCTCCCCGACTCCTATATATCACCCCCAAAAGAATACTGAGGACTGTTCTAGTCCAGCCTTGGCCTTTGGCTTTCTGCTTTTATTTACACTCTTGGTCAAGCCAAATTAAAAATGAGTTTATCAGACAGGTATCAGTAGCTCACCAATAATCCCAGCTACTCAGGAGCCTGAGATGTGAAGATTATAGTTTGACCCAGACCAGTCTTGTGTAGTCCACAAGACTACAATCTCCAATTAAGGAGCAAAAGCCAAAAGTGGAGCCATGGTTCAAGTGGTAGTGTGCCAGCTTTAAGCAAAAACAGCTCAGGAACAGTGCCCAGGGCCCAGTACTAGTACACACACACACACACACACACACACACACACACACACACACTTCTCTATCTCCTCAAACAACACACACACTTCTCTATCTCCTCAAACAACTTGAGAATACAGATTAATCATCCCTTATCAAAATGCTTAGGACCTAAGTATCAGGTTTCAGAGCTGATTTGCACCTTGTAATACTTTGCATAGATGTTGAGCAACCCTAACCCTTACGTCCAAAATGTGAATTTCACGTTGGTACTCAACCAGCCACATGAAATGTGATTCTTAAGTCAGCCCCCAGCAGAACTTTCTCAGTGGCTCTTAACCCTCTATGGTCCTTGTCCCCACAACCCCTGCTCTTCCTTCTTTGGGCTGAACACAAAGACTCAACTGTTGCTCCTGCTACTCATGCTACTTATCAGAGTATTTCCCAAACAAAAAAGACAGATTCCAGAAAATTCTAGTACCTCCAGCTGAAATTAGTTGTTCCAACTCCAAATACTTGAAGGGTTGGCAGCTCTCCCAAGGTAGACACATTGCTTTCCTTGCTCTCTAGTGACAGGGGGGTTGTATGTCCAGGATGGGTTTATGGACTTCGAAGTCAACAGTCACTAAACAGAATCAGCTCTCAACTTGGATTCCCTAGTGGAAGCTCATCCTGCCAGCCCTTGCTGAAGGCTGAGTGCCCAGAGTGAGTACAATTTCACACACTCTGAACAGATGTGGTGGGCACTACCAGATGCTAAGAAGATCAAGATTTGCCTAGGAAGTAACTAGGGGTTAACATACTTTGCTTCAACATTTCTTTAAGTTTGAAAATGATGAGGTCCTCTATGAAAATGAAATACATGCTCTCTGGAAAAAAAAATCCTCCAAGCAAAATATCCAGAGACAGGGAATTCAGGTGTGATACAATCACTACTGTTATTATTATTTTTAATGTAGGTTAGATTTAAAGAATTTGTTGGGCTGGGAATGTGGCCTAGAGGTACAGTGCTTGCCTAGCATGCATGAAGCCCTGGGTTCGATTCCTCAGCACCACATAAGCAGAAAAAGCCAGAAGGGGCTCTGTGGCTCAAGTGGTAGCCTTGAGCAAAAAGAAGCCAGGGACAGTGCTCAGGCCCTGAGTCCAAGCCCCAGGACTGGCCAAAAAAAAAAAAAAAAAAGATGTCAATTTGTTGACACAAAGTTCTTTATGACCCTCCTCCCCTGTTGTTACAGAATGACAGTGAAGTGCTATTACAAAAGAGACAGCAGAATGCTAAAGGCCCATGTCCCAGGCCTGCTTGCTCCACTGGCCCCTGTGAAGCCAGGTCCTCTTGTGTTGATTCTCCAATCTTTACCAGGTGTGCAACTGCAATTTAAAAGATATTTGAGCCCAGCACTGGTGACTCACGCTAGTAATCCTAGCTTCTCAGGAGGCTGAGATCTGAGGATCACATTTGGAAGCCAACCAGGGCAGGAAAGCCCATGAAACTCTTATCTCCTAATCTACCATCAGGAAACTGGATGTGGAGCTGTGATTCAAAGTGGTGGAGCACTAGCCTTGAGCCAAAGAGCTCAGGAACTACGTCCAGGCCCTGAGTTCAAGCCCCATGACTGACCAAAAGATATGTGGTTCAATCCTTTTGGGTTTTTTTCCCCCTAAAATGAATGCATATGTTACAACTAGTACCTACTCAGATCTGGGAGAGTTCTCTGATCTATTTCAGATGAGGCCTACCAGCCTACTGACAGGCCTACAGGAGGAAGGAGTGCCCCGTGGTGAGACATCTCCACCAACCCAGCTACATGGAAGTCCAGGTTCTCAACAGGGCGACCCCAGCATGAAGCTGGTCTTAGATGACTGCTGGGCAACACCTAAGGAGGACACCAGCCCCTCTCCCCCAGAGGCACATTGTGCTGGATGGGTAGGTACTCACATGCTGGAGTGTTGCTCAGCGAATCCATTAAAACTTGGCTGGTAAGCTGGCATGGGTGGCTCACGCCTGTTGTCTCAGCTACTCAGAAGGCTGAGATCTGAGGATCACGGTTCACCAGCCCAGGCAGAAAAGTCCATGAAACTCTTATCTGCAATTAACCACCAGAAAACCGGAAGTGGTGCTGTGGCTCTGTTGTAGAGCTGACTCCATCTTGATTATTAGGTCAACCTGACCCCAAAATTCTGCTTCTGTAAATGGCTTGCTTAACTTGTTATTTGCTCTACCTCCTGCTTCAGCCTCCTACATCTGTGAAATTATTGCGTGCTCTACCCCCTGCATCAAGCCCCTACGTCTGTGCTATGCTTTTACCTTTATAAACCCTAATTTGAGGACTGCTCGGGGTCATGGTGGCAGCTCCTGAGTCTGCACTGTGTCCCTGGCTGGTCAGCCCGCCTTTCACTGTCACAGTTTCAGCTCCCAAGTCTGTGCTGCATCCCTGGCTGGTCAGTTTGCCTTTTGCTTCCCCAATAAGTCCATCTTTTTGCTTGAGGCTGTCTGAGTGGTGGACTCTTGGAGGGATGGGGACTCCCCTCCCTTGAACCCGGTAACGTTTCTAACCCCATAACAGCTCAATGTGGTAGAGCACTAGCCTTGAGCTGAAGAGCTCAGGGACAGCGCTCAGGTCCAGAGTTCAAGCCCCACGACCGGCAAAAAACAAAACAAAATAAAACAAAAAAAAATGGCTGGTGATGAGAGAATAAACCCTCTTGGGGCTTAGAGAAGGTTTGGGCCATAAAAGCCACCCATCTGCTCTTGTTAGTCACTGGACCCTGACCTAACCAGATGGCTCACAACATTTTCCTGTTGTGGTGGCATCTGAACAGGAATAGGTTTGAGTCTGGCTCCGATTCTCCATCTCTTTCAGGAGACAAAGGGACTCCTGGCCTTATCTATTTACTAAATGCCTGCCGCCTAGCAGGCAGAGTTAACCTATCCCACATCCATCTGAGCCTTATTCCCCTAGAAAGAAGGCACTAGCCATCTTTATGAGGAAAGCCAACCTTAACTGCTTAACTGCCTAGCTAAAAGCAAGGCTTTGTAGTGGAGCTGGAATTAGAATTCCCATTTGGTTGTGGAAGTTACAGTGCCATGGAGTTGTAACTCTCCCAGCACTTGGACATTGTGGGTTCCCGGCTCTGTGGCGCCCTCTCCAGGGCTCCTGCACACTGGCACAACACTGAACCTCTGCTTTCTTGACATTGCGGAGTTGCTAAGCTCCTAGCCTGCAAGTACTCTCCTGTCTCCAGATTCTATAAAGTCAGATCATTCACATAGCTCATTCCTTCACCTCCTGGAAGACTCGCTCAAATATCCCTTGACTTTTGATCCCTTACCCTGGTCTAACTCTTCACATGTTGGTATTTACTGCCTAACATACTGCTTCACATCCTTACTGCTTGACACACCATCTTTTGTAGCATCACCCCTGCTAACATGTAAAACAGTGGTTGGGATGTATTCCTCTCTTATCATTTATAGTGATATTAATATATAATAGGGTGATATGTAATATACATGGTGATATTATATACCCTGGTTCAATCACTATATATAATATGACATATATTTTACATGATGTATCCAAGGCAGTACAATATAATATATAATAGGCATTCACACGAGCAGAAATAAGCCAGTCTTCTGAAGTGCTACACATACAATTTCACATCTTTGGAATTTAAGTGGCAAACAAATGTGTTAATACTATAAGTGTTATGCACAACTTTATTTTATGGGTAGGATTGGACAGATGGGAGCAGAAAGGTGTACAATGAAGTCAAAGGTCACTGTAGAAGGCAAATTTGCTCCTCATCCTGAGGGAAAATACATGTGGCTGTTCTCCCTGTGCGTGACTGCTAGCTGTGAATATAACCTAGACTGCTCCCAAACTGCCTTCCATCCCACTGCATCCTCAGCCACCCATCACGATCACTACTGGAGGTTTGACATGAAGACCTTTGCCTTTGAGTCAAAGGCTTGGGGACTTACTGCCCTGGCAAATGATCCAACAGTCACCTGGGCTGGGTACTCACTCCTGGAGTCTTAGCTCCTCCAGAGGCTGAGATGTGAGGATCATGGTCTGAAGTCAGCCCAAGCAGAAATAGCCAGCGGTCTCTATCTCCATCCAATTAATCAGCAAAAAAGCCAGACTGGAGGAGTAGCTCAAGTGGTAAAACACCAGCCTTGAGTGAAAAAGCAAGGGAAGAGTATGAGATTATGTCACCAAAAAGTCACATGAACCCAAGTTAAAGGTGAGGCAAGTGCTTTGCTTTCGCTCAACTCCTCTTCCATTTCCAGGTCCACTCCCCTGCAGCACCTCAATCTTCAGCTGGCTCGCTCCAGACTTGCCTCTGTACTCTGTGACCTGCTCTGCCTCACCAAGGTCCAAAGAGGTCAAAATTCCCATGAGACCCTTGGGACTAACACTCTTTTCCAAAGTGTTGTAATTATAAAGTGACACACAGAGGGGTTAGTTACCTAAGTCAGGTAATGCGGACATTTCTTTTTGGACAATGTCACCCTTTCCCTCACTACCAGTTTTCCCCTCTCACCCCCACTCACAAGTTGTATAGTTCATTTTCCACATAGTGTCCAGGGAGAACCACAGCTGCATTTGTTCACCCTTTGTCCCTCCATATCTCTGTCCCCCTTACCTTCCCAAAGGTAGATAAATGAACAAGACCAAAGGAAAGCAAATAAAAACAAAGTCCCTTTTGTTGACATTTCCTGTAGTTTATTTCAATACTAGTTTATATGATCAGAGGCAGAGGCTCCTTTTGTGTTCCTCCCCCAAGAGTATCTTCCTTTGGTCTCACTGTGAGTATACCTAGAGTCCTGTATAATTTATCCTGTCCCACTATGTTTTAGATCTAGCTTCTGCATACACCACTTGCCTCTCTGAGTTTGGCTTACCTCACTTCACATGATTTGTTCTAGAGGACTGAGACTCTTAGCCAAGTCTTTACCTAAAAACCTCTAAGTCTGAGATAGGCAGACTCTTCTATGGACTCGATTCATGGAGAATGTGTTCCATTTTTACGAAGGCTATGCTACCCATGGACATGAAGGAGCAAGACATTCCTTAGAACATCGTCTCTGAAAATTCCATCATCATCATCATCAAACTATCCTAGACATCAAACACCACCTTGCTCATCTGTCTCTAGCCACAGGGACCACTGAAGAGGACCAAATAACAACCATTATCCCAGTATCCATCTTCCTGTTATTGGGGGGCTCTCCACTCAGAGGTATGGCTACAGACCACGAGGTACTTGCTGTACTAGAAGTCTTAGCTTGGGCCACAATAGGTCCTTTTGTGCCAGAAGCATAATGCTTGTACATATTACATGTTCATTATAAATCCAAACAAAAGAATAAAAACAATGTCTTCCTTCCAGAGGAAGATTTTTTTTTTCTCCCTCAAGGCCCTTTTATAGCCTTATAGAAATCTAGCATCAGTGAGATCATATGTTGAACTTACTGTTCTCCAACTCTGTTGATGGTTTTAACACAGCTTACATGTGCTCAGACCACCTCACTTAAGAGCTGTACAGGATGGCAGGATCTACCTTAGTCACAATCCTTATTCCTAGCTCATTCACAACATCCAGGTTACTTCTACTTTCATGCTTGATGTTAATATTGCCTCTTTTTCTGGTGCTGATTATTTTATTTTATTTTATTTTTTTGGTTCTGATCTTGGGGCTTGAACTTAGGACCTGGGTGCTGTCACTTTGCTCACTGCTTGAGTCACAGCTCCACTTCCGGCTTTCTGATGGTTAGTTGGAGATTGAGTCTTGTGGATTTTCCTGGGCTGATTTTGAACTGAGATCCTCAGATCTCAGCCTCTTGAGTAGCTAGGATTACAGATTTGAGCTACCAGTGCCTGGCTTATAGCACATTTTAATGTTGGGCTAGATCTTAAAGAGGATCTTTATTGCTTATTATGCAATAAATCAAAGGTAACAGTAGGACAGGTCAAAAGGCATGGGTATCTTTTTGGCCACAATTGTCTATATTAGGTCATGCGTCCATTATCACTTCATTGCCTTGCCCCACACGGACTTAACTTTGGGCTTAGAATTGGAATTAAATTCCATCAAATCTCAGCAGCCTCACTCAGGAGATAGATACATTAGCATTAGGGATGCTGGATTAAACTAAGAGGGAAACTCTCAACGAATGTTAGCCTATCGGGCCTGACTGGAAAAAAAAAAAAAAAACCCATCTGTGAAAGGCAGGAAAAACTGGTGAGGAGCCAGGGAGGTTGAGGCTGTTTAAAGCCACACGCTATTGCAAACTTTCCAAAGCAATTCACCAAGGCCCAATGTCACAACCCTGGAGCAGGGGGCTCAGACTTTAAGACTTCAGACTCCTTTGAACAGGACATTAAAGAATTGAATTGTCTGTTTCCTTTGAAGATGTTGAGGATTCCTGAACTCACACAACTGCTGGAGGCATTGCTTCTAAAACAGTGGCTGCCATGACTGCCTGTGTGGGTTTGGGGGAACTCTAGGCATTAGCTTATATCTTCATAAGAAATTAAGAAATGCTTCATAAGAGCAATGAGAAGGACTCACTAATGGACCTTGCAAAGAGTTCTTAAAGTTAACTCTTGCTTTCTACCTTCTTTTGTCTTGTAAAGATTAGATGGTGCTGAAGATCTTTGTAAAGATTCTTTAGAGGGTATTCAGACCTTTCTAGAATCCTTTGGGCAGCTTTGGCCTCTGTGTTGAGAAGAGGAAATCTTGTAACTTGTTTTCCTGTCATTTGGTCATTACTGATCCCTCAGTCCTATACTTGAATTCTCTGCCACTCATTCAACAGAGTGAGTTTTAGCTACAGCCCAACTGTGGTTGTACAGTTTAATATATTTTTATCACTAAAACAAGTCTAATATCTTATCTCCACTAAAACAAGATCAGGGGTCAGAAAGCCATCTGTCCCATTAGCTTTGTCACTAGAACAAAATGTCTGACATAGGCGAGATACAAAGGAAGGATTGCCTTCTTTTCCTGTCAGTTATGGAGGTTCAGGCCCAAGCTGTGCAGCCCTCCTGGGTTGGATGGATAGTGACTGAGGTGTGTTACCCGGAAGTGGATGTCAGAGCAGGGGATCACATCCGAAGCCAAGCTGCAGATCAGGCCTGGGATCTCAGCATCTCCATTAGGAGCACTAGCCCCCAGAACATTCCAGGAAGCCCCATCTCTTAGAGGTCCACAGCATCCTTCCCTCACGCTACTTTGAGGAACAGGTCTTTAATACATGACTCTTTCAGGGATCCTCATCCAAAATATATGGAGATTTAGAACTGTATAGGCAGCATGGGGGAAAGAAAAGAGGGTCAAGGCTGGCGCCTGAGAGGAGGAGGCTGAGGCTCTTGGGTCAGAGCTGGTCTGTCTGTGCTCTAGGCCTTCTACATATGCGCTCTGAAGTAGGGGATCCAATGACAGGAGCCCATAAACATCACACCCACCAGTCTGGGAAGGACAGGACAGTGCTTGAGTTATGAGCAGGGGAGGGGAAAGGCATGGTGCTTTGCTTCTAGCTAGCTCAGCTCTTGATAAATCTTTCATTCCTATACTTTTTCATTCTGTTCTTTAAATATCTCTGACTGTTTGTGATAAAACTCCAGTTGGGGGGCTGGGGATATAGCCTAGTGGCAAGAGTGCCTGCCTCAGATACACGAGGCCCTAGGTTCGATTCCCCAGCACCACATATACAGAAAACGGCCAGAAGCGGCGCTGTGGCTCAAGTGGCAGAGTGCTAGCCTTGAGCGGGAAGAAGCCAGGGACAGTGCTCAGGCCCTGAGTCCAAGGCCCAGGACTGGCCAAAAAAAAAAAAACTCCAGTTGGGGACAGGGAAGGGGGGGGGGTGTGCCTCAATTTCTACTCTATCTTATATCCTTTCTTTCAATTCTTCCTTGAATCGAGGCAATGAACTCCATCCCCGAGACAATAACATCCTCTCTACATTAGCAACTTCGTCCTTCTCTTTCAGGCAGTCTAGAAAACGATCTAGTATTCTACTTAGAAGTATTTAATTCAGATTAGTCTCAAGAGGTAGATAACTTCCCTGAGCATTTCAAAGAAAGGCTTAGTCACATTTCCCTTAAGATTTCCAATGTAATTAAACACTAACATTCTCTTCTGAGAGAGGGAAAGGAATGAAGTTTCCTTTTCCTATGTGAAATTCTAACATTCCTGGTATGAAGACTCCAGTTGAACCCAGTGGACTGTTTTCTCTCTAGCCATGTTCGGTCTTGACTCCTCCTGAGGGGACTGTGTGCTTCTAGGCTGCAGTTATTCCTCGCTATGGCTATCTATGCAACACCAGTTCACAGACAATCTATCTCCACAATAGCAAATATAGAAATAAATGCACTTGTATCCTTCAACTATGTAAAAATCTGGCTCTAAACCAGCTTCTTCAAGTTGAAGGACATAAATATTTTAAATGTCAATCAATGGAGGTAGATTTAAAAAAGGACTTTTAACTCTCCACGCTGAAAGTCCAACTCTGAGGTCCAGAAGAAGTTTTATCCTTTTTTTTTTTTTTTTGTCAATCGTGGGGCTTGAACGTGGGGTGTGTGGGCACTGTCCCTGAGGTCTTTGCTCAAGACTAGCACTCTACCACTTTGAGCCACAGCACCACTTCCTAGGAGAAGTTTCAGAGCTCATCCGTCTGTCACCGGCAAGAACTTCTCATGTGCACAACGGTCCATTTGTGTGGGGATCGAGGTCCCCTAGCTTTAGGGCCACCCAGTGTGGGTTGGGGGTTATATGCTTCTCTCAATGGAAACGCAGAACTTTGAGAGTGAGGAAACAGCACCTTCCGCAAGCAGCTGCAGGGATGAACACTTGTTGCCATGGTAGCCTGGAACAAGTATAATGAACAGTTGATTCAAGACAGATTCTCAACTTTTGAAAGTATACATCCTACAGTCTATGGGGGAGGCAGCCTAATCAGAAAACTGTGTGGGCAGAGTTGAACTTGAGCCCCAGGAGACTGTGCCTTCATTCATACAAGGATGCAAGCTCCATCCTGTGGAAGCAATGTGTGGTAATTTTGGTTTTGTGTTTTTGTTTGTGTGCCCTCACTGGGGCTTGAGCTTTGGGCCTAAGCAATGTCCCTGAGCTTTATTGCTCAAGGCTGGTGGTGCTCAACAACTTGAGCCACACCTCCACTTCCAGCTTTTGGTGGGTTAATTGGAGACAAGAGTCTCATAGATTTTGCTACTCATGCTGACTTGGAACCTTGATTTTCAGATCTCAGCCTCCTGAGTAGTTAGGATCACAAGCATGAGCCACCCACGCCTGGTGATGTGTGGTAATGTTAACACAGATGTCAGAAGTAGAATGAAAGGGCTTTGGGATCTAACACCTGTTAAGTGTATTAGTGTATTCTTCTGTTTTTGTGATTCTGGGGCTTGAACTCAGGGCTTTGCTCTTGCTAGGCAGGAGCTCTAGTGCTCAGCCATCTCTCAATTCTTCTTTTGTGCTATTCTGTTTTGCTTTTTTTTGGAGACAGGGTCTTGCTTCCTGACTGTGAGTCTAGACTGCAATCCTATTTTAGGTTTCCTGTAGTATTTGGAATAAGAATGTGCCAGTACCCTCAGCTTCACTCTGTTGAGACAAAATCTCACTGACTTTTTCCGTCCAGGCTGGCCTGGAAATAGAGGCCTTACAGTCTCTGACTCCCGGGTAGCTAGGATGACAGGCGCACCCTGCTGTGCTCAGCTATCAGTTGAGAAGGGGGTATTGTGATCTTGACTGCCTTGGCTGGCTTTGAACCAGAGTCCCTTGGATCTCAGCCTCCAAAGAAGCTGGGATTACAAGTATGAGTCATAGCACCCAGCTTTAGGTGGTTCTCCGGGGGGAGGGTGTGGGGGCTGAGAATGGACTTATATGTTGCAGCCACCTTCCTTCCCTGCCCTGGTCCACTGCTTCAGGTGGCTCGGTAGAACGCAGAGAACTCTAGAGCAAGAGTTCGATTTTGGTTTGGGATCTCCATGCTCCAAGCTCTGTTGTGCCTGTTTCCATGTCTGTAAAATAGGGACACAATCTACTCTAATAGCTCATGAGAGTTCAATGAGAGCTAATGAGCGCACTGGTGTACAAGTTCACTAGATGACACTGAAGCATTTAAATACCAAAGTGAGAATAGCACTGTCCTAGGGAATTCTGGTAAAACCACACAGATAAAATGAGGAACAATGACTGTTGATTGAAGTCTTAATCAGGTAGTACATATGGCCAGACTTTGCCTACTAATGTAGTCTTTTTTTGGGGGGGGGGCAGTCCTGGGCCTTGGACTCAGGGCCTGAGCACCATCCCTGGCTTCTTCCCGCTCAAGGCTAGCACTCTGCCACCTGAGCCACAGCGCCCGTTCTGGCCATTTTCCATATATGTGGTGCTGGGGAATCGAACCGAGAGCTTCATGTGTAGGAGGCAAGCACTCTTGCCACTAAGCCATATTCCCAGCCCTTACTAATGTAGAGTATTTGTACTAATGTAGAGTATTTGAGCGTGTTTAGGCTCTGTAGTGGTGGGGATATTGATGATCCCCAAAGATATTCATTGCTAGTCCTGGAGATTTGTGCAGGTGACCTTACATGCCAAATTATCTATGTAATTCAGGTGGGGCATAAATTTAACCACACAATCATTATGAGAGGTGTGTGTGTGTGTGTGTGTGCCAGTACTGAGGCTTGAACTCAGGGTCTAGGCACTGTCCCTTAGCTTTTTTGGCTCAAGATTGGCACTCTACTACTTGAGGCTAATTGGAGAGAAGAGTCTAACAGACTTTCCTGCCCAGGTTGGCTTTGAACTAGGATCTTCTTCAAATAATCCTAAATAGCTAGGATTACATGCATGAACCACCAGTGCTTGGCTAAGAGGGAATTTTGACCATGGGAAACAGGAGGTAGGGTGATGAGGAGGGCAGAGACAGGGTGACACACTTTGAAAATGGAGGTGGTATGACCAGAACAGAAGTGAACACCAGAAGCTTAGAACAGGAATCGACGGGTTGATTCTCTTGTGCTGGACGGGACCAGCACACTGTCACCCTGACTTTGGACCTCTGGGCCTTGAGAAGATCTGTCAATAAACAACCTAAACAAAAGAACACTAACACAGGATGTAGCATTTCTTCCTTTCCCTTTAGTAGTGCTAAGGTTTGAACTTAGGGCTTCTTACCTGCTAGGCTGTCATTCTACCACCGAGCCATGCCTCCAGCCCTAGAGTGTGTAGCTCCTAATCTAAACAGACCCACTTGCCTTTGCTTCTTTCCCTTTCTTCTTTTCTCCCCACTCTCTGCTCAGAGAATCCTGTCTTTCTTCTGTGATAGCATAGCATCGCTTTAGGGGATGTATCCTGATTGGCAACCAAGAAGAAGCCCTTGTTCACATTGCCAGAGAATACACTATGGTTTCACTTAGCGAGATTATTTTTTTTCCAGAACTAGAACTTGAACTCAGGGTTTAATGCTTCTAGTTACAGGCTGGTACTCTGCCACTTGAGCCAATCCCTCCATGAGATTTAAAGAGAAACTTGAAGGGGATTCTGTCTTTTGCCTCCTTATTTCATAGTTATGCATGGCTACCACCCTCCTCCATGCCGTGTGTGTGTGTGTGTGTGTGTGTGTGTGTGTGTGTGTGTGTGTGTGTGTGTGAGTCCTACGGCTTGAATGTGGCCTGGGCACTTTCCCTGAGCTTTTGTGCTCAAGACTAGTGCTCTACCACCTGAGCCATTTTCACTTCTGGCTTTTTCTTTGTGCCAGTGCTGGGGCTTGAACTCAGGACCTGAGCACTGTCCCTGGCTTCTTTTTGCTCAAGGCTAGCACTCTACCATTTGAGCCACAGTGCCTCTTCTGGCTTTTTCTGTGTATGTGGTACCATGGAATCGAACCCAGGGTTTCATGCATGCTAGCCAAGCACTCTACCACTAGGCCAGACTCCTGGCCTTACTTCTGGCTTTTTTGATTGTTACTTGGAGCTAAGAATCTCATGAATGTTTCTGTGGGGAGTGGCTTCGAACTATGATCCTCAGATTTCAGCCTCTTGAGTATCTAGGATTACAGGCATGCACCTCTGGCATCTTATCCCCTTTCTTTCCATCTTTGAATGTGATTATGGGTCATTGTTCCTTGAGCTGTGGCAGCCATCTTGTGACAATAGAGAATAAAAACCTAGCGACTCTGAGGATGAGATGGGATAAGCACAGAAAGTCTAGTGCCCTGCTGACCTCATGTTGCCTGAATCAGCTCTGGAAGCATTTGCCTATGGATTTTATGGTCCATGACAAGTTTAAAGGTTCTTACCTTTTGTTTATTTTTTTTTTCGGGCTAGGGGTCTTTATTTAGCTGTGTACAGCGTCTGCTTGCCAAGGTTCTTACCTTTTAAAGGAGCCATTTTTATTCTTGGAAATAAGAGCATCTAATCTGATTCAGACGGAAAAAAAAACCCTACTTTTTAAAACATTAAATTTTATTATAAAGGTGATATAAAGAGCTGCTTTTGTTTTTACAAGAAATCCGATGCCTGTAATTTTCATCTACAAGAACATATCAAGTTTTATGTTAGCCTTGGATTAACAAACAGATTAGTATAGCAAAAATAAAAGGATCTTTTTTCTTTCTCTTCTCAGTACTGGGGTTTAAATCTGGCCCTCATACACATGCTAGGCAGGCACTTGAACCATACCACTAGCCCTTCTTCTTGTTTTTTAGATAGGGTTTTGCATTTATGTTCAGGCTAGCTTAGACTGCAAGACTCCTGTTTCTGCTTTCCATATGCCTGGGATACTAGACATACAGCCCTATGTCCAATTTGTTTTTTAGATTTTTTTTCCCTCAAGTTGGCTTTGAGCCTCAATCTTCCCATCTCTGCCTCCTATGTAGACCAAAAAATGTAGTACCATGGTCTCTAGCTTTCCATGGAGGATCCATTTCAGTACTCACAGTGAATGCCAAAATCCACAGATGGTCACGTCCCTTCTATATAAGAGCATAACATTTGTGTATAACCTATACACATCCTCCTATAACTCTAAATTACTTTTCATACTACATACAATGTGTTGTATAAATAGTTGTTATGCTGTATCATTTAGAGAGTAATGAATGACCATAAAGTCTGTATAAGTTCAGCACAACTACAAGTCTTCTCTGATATCATTTAAAAATATCTTTTATCTACTATTGGTTGGACGTCTGGATACAGAACCTGAAGATACGGAGGGCCAAATGAAAAACGAACTTTGATGCTAGGTGCTGGTGGCTCACACCTTTAGTCCTAGCGGCTTGGGAGGCTGAGACCTGAGAACCAAGATTCAAAGCCCCCCTGAGAAGAAAGTCTATGAGATTCTTTTTTTTTTTAAAGTTTTTATTATAAAACTGATGTACATAGAGGTTACAGTTTCATACGTTAGGCATTGGATACATTTCTTGTACTGTTTGTTACCTTGTCCCTCATACTCCCCTCCCTCCCCCCCTTTCCCTTCCCCCCACCCCCGGAGGTGTTCAGTTCACTTACACCAAACAGTTTTGCAAGTATTGCTTTTGTAGTTGTTTCTCTTTTTTTACCCTGTGTCTCTCAAATTTGGTATTCCCTTTGAATTTCCTACTTCCAATACCTTAAACACTGTTTCCAATATACTCAGATAATATTACAGCGATAGTGTAGGTACAACCACAGGAAGGTGATACAAGAACATCATCAATAATAGAAGCTACAGATAATCATAGGACGTTGAAAGTAGTTACAACTGTGATATAACAATCGTTTCCATAACATGGAGTTCATTTCACTTAGCATCCTCTTATGTGTTCATAAGGGTATAGCTATTGGGCTCTTGTAATCCTCTGCTGTGACTTGCCTAAACCTGTGCTAATTATTCCCTATAAGGGAGACCATAGAGTCCATGTTTCTTTGGGTCTGGCTCACTTCACTTAGTATAACTTTTTCCAAGTCCTTCCATTTCCTTACAAATGGGGCAATGTCATTCTTTCTGATAGAGGCATAAAATTCCATTGGGTATATGTACCACATTTTCCTGATCCATTTGTCTACTGAGGGGCATCTGGGTTGGTTCCAAATTCTAGCTATGACAAATTGTGCTGTGATGAACATTGTTGTGCTGGTGGCTTTAGTGTGATTTTGTTTGTGGTCTTTTGGACAGATACCCAAAAGTGGGGTTGCTGGGTCATAGGGGAGTTCTGTATTTAGCCTTCTGAGGAATCGCCATACTGCTTGCCAGAGTGGCTAAACCAGTTTACATTCCCACCAACAATGAAGTAGAGTTCCCTTTTGGCCACATCCCCTCCAACAATTGTTATTATTAGTTTTCTTGATATATGACATTCTTGCTGGGGTGAGATGGAATCTCAATGTTGTTTTGATTTGCATTTCCTTTATGGCCAGTGATGTAGAGCATTTTTTCATATGTCTCTTGGCCATTCTCATTTCATCATCAGAGAAGTCTCTTTGTAGGTCTTTAGCCCACTTGATGAGGGGGCTATTGGTTCTTTGCGGTTTTGTTTTGGAAGAAGGTAGTTTTTTTAGTTCTGCATATATTTTAGAGATGAGGCCTTTGTCTGTTGAATGTCCCGTAAAGATCTTCTCCCAGTCTGTGGGCTTTCTGTTTATCATGCGAGCTTATGTCCTTTGCCATGCAGAAGCTCTGCAGTTTGATGTAGTCCCATTTATCCAACCTTTCTTTGATTTGTAGCCTTTCTCTGTCTTTGTTAAGGAAGTTCCGTCCTGCGCCAAGGACCCCAAGTGTTTCTCCTACTCCTTCCTTTAGTGTTTTCAGGGTGTCTGTTTTGATTTCAAGGTCTTTAATCCATTTGGTGATATATAAGGATCTAGTTTTAGTTTGTTGCATGTGTTGAGCCAGTTTTGCCAGCACCACTTGTTAAAGAGGCTATCTTTCTTCCATACTATTGTTTTAGCTCCTTTATCAAAGATTAAGTAGGGGGGCTGGGGATATGGCCTAGTGGCTAGAGTGCTTGCCTCGTATACATGAGGCCCTAGGTTCGATTCCCCAGCACCACATATACAGAAAATGGCCAGAAGTGGTGCTGTGGCTCAAGTGGCAGAGTGCTAGCCTTGAGCAAGAAGAAGCCAGGGACAGTGCTCAGGCCCTGAGTCCAAGGCCCAGGACTGGCCAAAAAAAAAAAAAAAAAAAAAAAGATTAAGTAGGCGTAGTTCTGTGGGTTCATTCTGGGTCTTCAATTCTGTTCCATTGGTCTTCAGGCCTGTTCTGGTGCCAATACCAAGCTGTTTTTATTACTATAGCTTTATAATACAGCTTGAAGTTGGGTGTTGTAATTCCTCCAGCACTGTTCTTTCTGCTTAGGAGTGTTTTTGCTATTCTAGGTCTTTTATTGTTCCATATGAATTTCTGGATTGCTTCCTCTATTTCATTAAAGAATGGTGTTGGGATATTAATGGGTATTGCATTGAATTTGTAGATAGCCTTTGGCAATATTGCCATTTTGATTATATTAATCCTCCCGATCCAGGAGCATGGGAGGTTTTTCCATTTTCTTAGTTCTGACTTAATTTCATTTTTCAAGCTTTTAAAGTTCTCATCAAAGAGGTCTTTCACTTCTTTGGTTAAGGTTATTCCTAGGTATTTTATGTTTTGGGGGGCTATTGCAAAAGGAGTTGCTTTCCTGATTTCAGCCTCGGTCTTCGGGTTGTTAGCATAGAGAAAGGCCATTGATTTTTGAAGGTTTATTTTATATCCTGCAACTTTGCCAAAGTTTTGGATCAGCTCTAGTAGCTTGGGGGTAGAGTCTATGGGATTCTTTAGGTATAGGATCATGTCATCTGCGAAGAGAGAAAGTTTAACTTCATCTTTTCCTATTTGGATCCCCTTTATATTTTCTTCTTGCCTAATTGCTCTGGCTAGGAATTCTAGTACTATTTTGAAGAGCAGGGGAGAGAGTGGACATCCCTGCCTTGTTCCTGATTTTAAAGGGAATGGCTTTAGTTTTTCACCATTTAGAGTTATGCTTGCTGTTGGTTTGTCGTAAACTGCCTTGATTATATTCAGGAATGTTCCCTGGAATCCCAGTTTTTCCAGGGCTTTTAGCATAAATGGGTGCTGGATTTTATTGAACGCTTTTTCCGCATCCAGAGATAAAACCATGTGGTTCTTTACCTTACTCCGGTTGATGTGGTGGATTACATTAATTGACTTGCGTATATTAAACGAACTTTGCATCCCTGGGATGAATCCAGTTTGATCGTGGTGTATGATTTTTTTGATGACCTGTTGAAGTCGATTGGCCAGAATTTTGTTGAGAATTTTTGCATCTATGTTCATCAGGGAGATTGATCTGTAGTCCTCTTTCCGTGATGAGTCTCTGCCTGGTTTGGGGATGAGGGTTATACTGGCTTCATAAAATGAGTCTGGTAGTGAACATTCTCTTTCAATTTCATTGAAGAGTTTGAGAAATATTGGAGTGAGTTCTGTTTTGAAGGCCTTGTAGAATTCTGCAGTGAATCCGTCTGGACCTGGGCTTTTATTGGATGGGAGATCATTTATTGCCATTTCTATTTCAATACTGGATATGGGTCGGTTTAGAAGGTTTAAATCTTCATGGTTGAGTTTGGTGGTATCAAATTTTTCTAGGAAATCATCCATTTCTTCCAAGATCTCGAATTTGTTGGCATAAAGATTTGCAAAATAGTCCCTTATTATTTTCTGAATTTCAGTTATTTCTGTGGTGATGTTACCTGTTTCATCTCTTATCTTGTTTATTTGAGTGTGCTGCCTTCGTTTTTTGGTCAGGTTTGCCAGGGGTCTGTCTATCTTGTTGATTTTTTCAAAGAACCAACTCTTTGTTTTGTTGATTCTTTCGATGGTTTTTTTCGTCTCTAATTGATTTAATTCTGATTTGATTTTTTTTTTTTTTTTTTTTTATTATTATTTTTTTTTATTTTTTATTTATTTATTTTTTTTTAATTATCAATTGAACATAAATTTTTTTTTTTTTACAAGGTGCTGTGCAAAGAGGGTGCAGTTACATAGTAGGGCATTGTGTACATTTCTTGTGATATCTTACAACCTGTTTTCCCATCCCTTGTCTAGGTCAGGTAGACCCATATGCAGTATACAATGTATCAAGCACATATACAGTGTTCACAGACTTGGTCTCTACTGTCTCTCCATCTCCCTTTGTTAACAGTCATATATCAGGGAGATCATGCCCCTTTGTTTTCTGTGTTCTAGGCTTGTCTCACTCAACATTATTTGTTCGAGTTCTGACCATTTCCCTGCAAATAACAATATTTCACCATTCCTAATCGCTATGTAGTATTCCATTGTGTATAAGTACCATATTTTTTGGATCCATTCATCTGTGGAGGGGCATCTGGGTTGTTTCCAAATTTTGGCTATTGTGAATTGTGCTGCGATAAACATGGAAGTACAAATGTTCTTTTGATATCTTGGGTTTTGCTGTTTAGGATAGATGCCTAGGAGTGGTATGGCTGGGTCATAGGGTAGGTCTATATTGAGCTTTTTGAGAAACCTCCATACTGTTCTCCAAAGTGGCTGTACTAATTTGCACTCCCACCAACAATGGAGAAGGGTTCCTCTTTCCCCACAGCCCCTCCAGCATTTGTTGTTTCCTGAGTTCAGAGTATAGGCCATTCTAACTGGGGTGAGGTGGTATCTCAGGGTTGTTTTTATTTGCATTTCCTTTACTAGCAGGGATGTTGAGCATTTCCTCATGTGTTTCTTTGCCATTTTTATATCTTCTCTTGTGAAGTCTCTCTTTAGCTCTTTTGCCCATTTCCTAATAGGTTTATTGGGCTTGGAGGGGCTTAGTTTTTTTAGTTCTCTGTAGATGACAGATATCAGGCCTTTGTCTGTTGCTGTGCTGGTAAATATCCTTTCCCATATCGTTGGCTGTCTTTCTATTTTGGTGGCTATGACCTTAGCTGTGCAGAAACTTTTTAATTTGTAGTAGTCCCATTTGTTGAGTCTTTCCCCTATTTGTTGTGCGCCTGGGACTCTATTCAGGAAGTTCCTTCCTGTGCCTATAAGTTCTAGTGTCTTTCCTACTCTGTCCTTCAGTAGTTTCAAGGATTCAGGTCTGATGTTGAGGTCCTTGATCCATTTTGAGTTGATCTTGGTGCATGGTGATAGGCTTGGGTCTACTTTGAGTTTTC